>NC_052153.1:46801744-47135071 GCF_902713615.1 Scyliorhinus canicula
GCGAGGTTTGCTAGTGTCACACGGGAGGGTTTAAACTAGTATGGCAGGGGGATGGGTACTGGAGCAATAGGCTAGAAGGTTAAAGCATTGAGAGAGAACTAGGGAATAGGGCCAGTATGGCTCTGAGGCAGAGCAGACAGGGAGATGTTGCTGAAAACAGCGGGTCTGGTGGCCTGAAGTGCATATGTTTTAACGCAAGAAGTATAACAGATGAACTTAGAGTTTGGATTAGTACTTGGAACTATGATGTTGTTGCCATTACAGAGACCTGGTTGAGGATTGGCAGCTAAACGTTCCAGGATTTAGAGTTTCAGGAGGGATAGAGGGGGATGTAAAAGGGGTGGCAGAGTTGCGCTACTGGTGAGGGCTGTACTACGGGAGGACACCTCAGAGGGCAGCGAGGCTATATGGGTAGAGATCAGGAATAAAAAGGGTGCAGTTACAATGTTGGGGATTTACTACAGGCCTCCCAACAGCCAGCGGGAGATAGAGGAGCAGATAGGCAGACAGATTTTGGAAAGGAGTAAAAACAACAGGGTTGTTGTGATGGGAGACTTCAACTTCCTCAATATTGCCTGGGACTCACTTAGTGCTAGGGGCTTGGACGGGGCAGAGTTTGTAAGGAGCATCCAGGAGGGCTTCTTAAAACAATATGTAGATAGTCCAACTAGGGAAGGGGCTTTACTGGACCTGGTATTGGGCAATGAGCCCAGCCAGGTGGTAGAAGTTTCAGTAGGGGAGCATTTCGGGAACAGTGACCACAATTCAGTAAGTTTTAAAGTGCTGGTGGACAAGGATAAGAGCGGTCCTAGGGTGAATGTGCTAAATTGGGGGAAGGCTAATTATAACAATATTAGGCGGGAACTGAAGAACCTAGATTGGGGGCGGATGTTTGAGGGTAAATCAACATCTGACATGTGAGGCATTCAAATGTCAGTTGAAAGGAATTCAGGACCGGCATGTTCCTGTGCGGAAGAAGGATAAATACGTCAAATTTCGGGAACCTTGGAAAACGAGAGGTATTGTAGGCCTCGTCAAAAAGAAAAAGGAGGCATTTGTCAGGGCTAGAAGGCTAGGAAGAGGCGAAGCCTATGTGGAATATAAGGAAAGTAGGAAGGAACTTAAGCAAGGAGTCAGGAGGGCTAGAAGGGGTCACGAAAAGTCATTGGCAAATAGGGTTAAGGAAAATCCCAAGGCTTTTTACACGTACATAAAAAGCAAGAGAGTAGCCAGTGAAAGGGTTGGCCCACTGAAGGATAGGCAAGGGAATCTATGGGTGGAGCAAGAGGAAATGGGTGAGGTACTAAATGAATACTTTGCATCAGTATTCACCAAAGAGAAGGAATATGTGGATGTTGAGTCTGGAGAAGGGTGTGCAGATAGCCTGGGTCATATTGAGATCCAAAAAGACAAGATGTTGGGCGTCTTGAAAAATAATAAGGTAGATAAGTCCCCAGGGCCTGATGGGATCTACCCCAGAATACTGAAGGAGGTGAGAGAGGAAATTGCTGAGGCCTTGACACAAATCTTTGGATCCTCACTGTCTTCAAGTGATGTCCCGGAGGACTGGAGAATAGCCAATGTTGTTCCTTTGTTTAAGAAGGGTAGCAAGGATAATCCAGGGAACTACAGGCCGGTGAGCCTTACGTCAGTGATAGGGAAATTACTGGAGAGAATTCTTCGAGACAGGATCTACTCCCATTTGGAAGCAAATAGACGTATTAGCAAGAGGCAGCATGGTTTTTGAAGGGGACGTCGTGCCTTACGAACTTGATAGAGTTTTTCGAAGAGGTCACAAAGATGATTGATGCAGGAAGGGCAGTGGATGTTGTATATTATGGACTTCAGAAAGCCTTTGACAAGGTCCCTCATGGCAGAGTGGTACAAAAGGTGAAGTCACACGGGATCAGATGGATACAGAACTGGCTAGGTCATAGAAGGCAGAGAGTAGCAATGGAAGGGTGCTTTTCTAATTGGAGGGCTGTGACTAGTGGTGTTCCACAGGGATCAGTGCTGGGACCTTTGCTGTTCATAGTATATATCAATGATTTGAAGAAAAATGTAACTGGTTTGATTGGTAAATTTGCAGACGACACAAAGGTAGGTGGAATTGCGGATAGCGATGAGGACTGTCAGAGGATACTGCAGGATTTAGATCGTTTGGAGTCTTGGGTGGAGAGATGGCAGATGGAGTTTAATCCGGACAAATGTGAGGTAATGCATTTTGGAAGGTCTAATACAGGTAGGGAACATACAGTGAATGGTAGAACCCTCAAGAGTATTCACAGTCAGAGAGATCTAGGTGTACAGGTCCACAGGTCACTGAAAGGGGCAACAGGTGGAGAAGGTTGGCAAGAAGGCATACGGTGGCCTTCTGGTGACGTATGCGGCTGCATCAAGAGCTCCCGCCGATGGCCACGATTTGCAGCGCTTTCGGGGTTTCCCCGTTTTACGGATCACCCCCCCGACTATCGTCGGCCTTTGGGGCCGTCACGGGAAGCTAGAGGGGCCGGTTTAAAAACCGGCGAGGAAACCCGCGTGGGTGCCAGGCAGCGGGAGCTGAGGCGTCGGGCCCAGCGCGGGTGGAGGTCAGAGCAGCGGGGGCTGAGGCGCTGGGCCCAGTGCACGCGGAGGTCAGAGCAGCGGGGGCTGAGGCGTCGGGCCCAGCGCACGCGGAGGTCAGAGCAGCGGGGGCTGAGGCGTCGGGCCCAGCGCACGCAGAGGTCAGAGCAGCGGGGGCTGAGGCGCTGGGCCCAGCGCACGCAGAGGTCAGAGCAGCGGGGGCTGAGGCGTCGGGCCCAGCACGGGTGGAGGTCAGAGCAGCGGGGGCTGAGGCGCTGGGCCCAGCATGGGTGGAGGTCAGAGCAGCGGGGGCTGAGGCGCTGGGCCCAGCATGGGTGGAGGTCAGAGCAGCGGGGGCCGATGCATCGGGCCCAGCATGGGCGGAGGTCAGAGCAGCGGGGGCTGATGCGTCGGGCCCAGCATGGGCGGAGGTCAGAGCAGCGGGGGCTGATGCGTCGGGCCCAGCATGGGCGGAGGTCAGAGCAGCGGGGGCTGATGCGTCGGGCCCAGCATGGGTGGAGGTCAGAGCAGCGGGGGCTGATGCGTCGGGCCCAGCATGGGCGGAGGTCAGAGCAGCGGGGGCTGATGCGTCGGGCCCAGCATGGGCGGAGGTCAGAGCAGCGGGGGCTGATGCGTCGGGCCCAGCATGGGCGGAGGTCAGAGCAGGGGGGCAGAGCCAAAACCCCAAGGCCAGGGCACGATGTAGGTGGGATGTCCCACATCGGATGGCTCCCACCTACGATGAAATAAGAAGGCTGAAGTATGGTCCTAGGGGAACTCTGGGGAACGTAAAGGTGAAGGGAAAGAAGTTTTAAAGAAGTTTGGCGAAAGTTTTTTTTTCCCCTTTTTTTTGTGCGAAGGAAGAAAAATTGTTTTTTTTTTCCAAAGAAATACAGATTGATGAAGGACAGGAGGGTGAAAAGGGGAAAAAAGAAAGGAAAAACAATAAGCCGCTAAAGGATGCGAAGAGCAGCGGCGAAGAAAGGTGGAAACACGGGTTCGCCGCTGAATGAGAGGACGGGCAAAAGTGCTGACAAGGTGGCAGAAGCCGAACCGCATGGTGGGGCCGCACTACTTACTGTGGAGAAGATGACTGAGGTGATGGCTGTGGAGCTGGAAAAGCAGTTTGCGAGGCACATGGAGGCTTTGAGGAAGGAGACGGTGGTCGCATTGAAGTCATTGGTGGAGGATGCAATCGCCCCGGTGAGGGTAGCTGTGACAAAGACATCGGCCGAGGTGAGAGAGCTGGGCGAGAAGATGAAAGAAGTTGAGGAGGCCGTGTCACAGCACAGCGACCAGTTCACCTCGATGGGGGACGAGCTGCGGGTGGTGGTGGAGGTCAGCAGAAGACTCTGAGCAAAGCTCGAGGACTTGGAGAACCGCTCAAGGCAGCACAATTTGAGAAATGTGGGCTTGCCCGAAGGGACAGAGGGCCCAAGACAACAGAGTACTTCGCTAAGAAGATGGCGGAGCTAATGGGGGAGGGTGAGAACCCCTCCCGGTACGAGCTAGACCGAGCTCATCGGTCATTACGGCCGAAGCCCAAAGTGAACGAGCCACCAAGATCAGTAATGATCTGCTTCCATAAGTACTGCATGAAGGAGAAGGTGTTAAGCTGGGCGAAGCAGAAGCACGAGGTGCAGTGGGATGGTGCAGCGGTTCGGACCTACCAGGACTTGACGGTGGAGCTGGCAAAGAGATGAGCGGCGTTCGGGCAAGTGAAGGCAGCAGTGTACAAGAAGGGGGTGCGATTTGGTATGGTGTGCCCGGCAAAGCTGAGGGTGATGTATGATGCCAAAGACTTTTATTTTGAGACAGTGGAGGCGGCTGAGGCGTTCGTGAGGGCAGAAGGCTTGGGACAGACTTGAGGAGGGGAGCTGGAACAGAGACTGTGGACTGTGATTGGGGAGTTCGAAAATGTATAAATGCTATAACTTTCTTTTTACTGACGTGTATTGTAATTTACTTCTCTTTGCATTGTTACAGAGTTCAAGTTAATGGTTGGGTTGATTGCCGTTTTTTGTTGCGATGGTTAAATCTTATTTGAGTGAATTGTATGGGTTGGATTGTTGTTTAGGTTTTTTCTTTCTCTGGGACTGGGTGGGAGGGGACGGTATACCTCAGCGGGGGGAGCCACCCGCGCTAGCTAACTAAAGTTGGCTAGTGAACGGAGGTGAGGCGAGAGGAGGGCTGCGGACATTGGAGCCTGGACAGCAGGTTTCAATGGGCCAGCGAGGTGAGCAGAGGGGGGGGGGGGGGGGGGGGGGGGGGTGGAATTGATGCTGGGAGATGTTGTTTCAAGGGGAAATGTAGGGAGGGGGGAAGGAGTTCGATGTTAATAATGGACAGGGGCGGGTCAGGCTTATGGGGCAGGACCCGGTGGTATGATGATGGTGGATAAGAAAGGTGGGGGGGGTGAGAAACCCCCAGTTAGGATAGTCGTGTGGAACGTGAGAGGGCTAGGAGGTCCGGTCAAGACTTCAAGGGTGCTTGCGCATCTTAAAAGTTTGAAAGCCGTTGTGGCAATGCTGCAGGAGACTCACTTGTGGGTGAAGGACCAGGTGAGACTTAAAAAGGGCTGGGTTAGTCAGGCATTCCACTCTGGACTTGACGGACGGGCTCGAGGGGCAGCAGTACCGGTCAGCAAAAGGGTACGCTTCCAGATGGAGAAGGTGGTGGCAGATCAGGGGGTAGATATGTGATTGTGACAGGGGTGCTGGAGGGGAGATTAGTGGCGCTGTTAAGTGTATACGGTCCCAATTGGGATGATGTGGGATTCGCGAAGGAGTTTGGGGCCATCCCCGACTTGGACACACACAAACTGATAGTGGAGGGGACTGGAAGTTGGTGCAGGAGCCAAGGTTGGACAGGTCACGGCCGCGCTCGCTGGTCCCATCAGGGGGGGGGGGGGGGGGGGGGGCTGGGCTAATGGTGGAAATGGGAGGGGTGGAGCCTTGGAGGTTTCTGCACCCAAGGGAGCGGGAGTAATCGTTTTTCTCAGCAGTCCATAAGGTATACTCGTGGATCGACTTCTTTGTGGTGGGAAAGGCTTTGCTGGCTGGGGTTAAGGGGTCGGAATACTCTGCAATTGCTGTGTCAGATCATGCTCCACATTGGGTGGATATGGTGCTGGAGAAGGGGGTAGCGCAGAGGCCGGGGTGGAAATTAGATGTGGGGTTTTTGGGGAACCAAGTATTCTGTGAGAAAATTGAAAAGGTAAATAAGGAATATGTAGGTTTCAACTATCTGGGTGAGGTGTCGAAGGCAGTTGTCTGGGAGGCTCTAAAGGCGGTGGTGAGGGTTGAGGTAATTTTGTTTAAGGCCAGGGTGGACAAAGAGGAGAGGTTGGAGTGGCAGAGGGTAATAGATGAGATGTTGGAGGTAGATAGGAATTATGCAGAGGATGGGGACCCAGCGAAGCTGGAAAAGAGGGAACTACAGGCGAGCTGCGACCGACTGTCTACCAGGAAGGTAGTGCGCCAACTGAGACGAGCAAGGGGTGCAGTTTATGAACATGGAGATGAGGCGGGGCGTCTGCTAGCAGGTCAGCTCCGGAGGGAAGCAGCGGCAAGGAAAATTGTGCAGGTGAGGGATAGGGCCGGGAAGTTGGTGGTGGCGCGGATCTGATTAACAAGGTTTTTGAGGAGTTTTATGAGAGGTTGTACAGGTCAGAGCCACTCGGGGGAGATTGTGAGATGCAGTAATTTCTAGATGGGTTGGAGTACCCGAGGTTAGGGGAGGGGGACAGGGCTACATTAGAAGGAGCGATAGGAGAGCAGGAGATAAAGGATGCGATTGGGAGGATGCAGTCGGGGAAGGTGGCAGGGCCGGACGGGTTTCCGGTGGAATATTACAAACAATTCAAAGATAAGCTGGCGGCCCTGATGGTGGGGATGTTTGAAGAGGCGATAGGGAAGGGGGTGTTGCCACAAACCTTGGGGCAGGCATCGATTTCACTGTTGCTATAAAAAGATAAGGATCCAATGGAGTGTGGGTCGTATAGGCCCATATCACTTCTGCATGTGGACACAAAAGTATTGGCGAAGGTACTGGCGGGTAGGCTGGAGGAGTGCCTCCTGAAGGTGATAGGTGAGGATCAGACGGGGTTCGTGAGAGGGATGCAGCTGTTTTCAAATGTTGGAAGGGTATTGAATGTCATTATGGCACCGGCGGAGGGGAAGGAAACAGAGGTGGTTGTGGCATTGGACGCTGAGAAGGCGTTTGACCGGGTAGAATGGGGGTACTTGATGGCAGTTCTGGAGCGGTTTGGGATTGGACCAAGATTTGTGAACTGGGTAAAGCTACTATACAAGCAGCCAGGGGCGAGTGTCCGCGCAAGCAACATCAGCTCAAGATACTTTTCTCTCCACCTTGGGACGAGGCAGGGATGTGCTATGTCCCCACTGCTGATTGCACTTGCGATTGAGCCGTTGGCCATCGCATTAAGAAGTTTGGGGGTATGGAAAGGAATAGTGCGGGGGGGGAATAAATCAAAGGGTGTCCTTATTTGCCGATGACTTGCTGTTATTCGTGTCGGAACCGAGTGTGTCAATAGTGGGAATATTGGAGCTGCTTCGGGTGTTTGGATCTTTCTCTGGGTACAAGCTGAATCTAGACAAGAGTGAGTATTTTGTGGTGTTTTGGCTGGGGCTGGGGGTAGGGGTGGGGGGGGCTGCAATTCCATAGGGCAGGGATTCACTTTAGGTATCTGGGGGTGCAGGTTGCCCGGGAGTGGGGAGGCTTCGCAGGTGCAACATCTCTAGTTTGGTGGGGTGAGTGAAAGCTGATCTGGCAAGGTGGGATAGTTTCCCTCTGTCACTGGTGGGTCGGGTACAGGCGGTTAAAATGAATGTGTTGCCGCGATTTCTGTTTATTTTTCAATGCCTACCGATTTTCCTGACAAAGGCTTTATTCAGGGAGTTTGAGGGAGGGATGGATTACCTCGTTTATATGGGGAGGGAAGGTGGCCAGAGTTAGAAAGGTGCTGCTACAGAGGGTAAGGCAGGCAGGGGGTTTGGGTCTTCTGAACCTGATGTATTACTACTGGGCGGCGAATGTGGAGAAGATGTGGAGCTGGGTAAGAGGGGTTCATTCCCGGTGGGTTAGAATGGAGGCGAGTTTGTGCAGGTGGTCGGGACTGAAAACACTAGCAACAGCACCGCTCCCGATAGCTCCGGGGAAATACTTAGGGAGTCCGGTAATAATAGTTTAATTGAAAATCTGGAGGCAGTTTGGCCAACACTTCGGGATGGGGCCAGGGCCAAGGGAAATGCCGATTCGGGTGAACCACAGATTTGAGCCAGGGAGGTGGGATGGAAATTTTCGGAAATGGGAAGAGAAGGGGATTAAGACGCTGAAAGATTTGTTTCTTAGGGGTCGGTTTGCAGGATTGAAGGAGTTGGAAGCGAAGTATGGGCTGGAGCAGGGAGAAATGTTTAGATACATGCAGGTTCGAGATTTTGCCAGAAAGGAGATACAGAACTTCCCAGAGGAGCGGCCTCCACATTGCTGGAGGTGCTGCTGACGACAGGGGGACTGGAGAAGGGGGTAGTGTCAGCGGTGTACGGAGCTATTTTGGAAGAGGATAAGGCACCACTGGAAGGGATCAAAGCAAAGTGGGAGGAAGAGTTGGGAGAGGTTACAGAGGAGAGGGTCTGGTGTGAGGTGCTCCGGAGAGTAAATACCTCTGCCTCGTGTGCGAGGTTGGGGCTGATACAGCTGAAGGTGGTGTACAGAGCACACCTCACGAGGATGAGGATGAGCTGATTCTTTGAAGGAGTAGAAGATGTGTGTGAGCGTTGCGGTGGGGGGGGGGGGGGGGGGGGACGTTAATCACGTTCATATGTTTTGGTCCTGTCCAAAGATAGAGGATTACTGGAAGGAGGTTTTTAGGGTAATTTCCAAGGTGGTGCGCGTGAAACTGGACCCAGGTCCCCGGGAGGCCATATTCGGGGTGTCGGACCAGCAAGGGTTGGAAACGGGGGCGGACGCAGATATCGTAGCCTTCACCTCGTTGAGCGCCCAAAGGCGGATCCTGTTGGGATGGAGAGCAGCCTCTCCACCCTGTGCCCTGGCATGGCGGGGGGACCTGTTGGAATTCTTGACTCTTGAGAAGGTTAAGTTTGAACTGAGGGGAAGGATGGACGGGTTCTACAGTTCATGGGCATTATTCATTATGCACTTTCAAGAACTGGATAACATCGAACATTAGTTGTGGGGGAGGGGGTGTGTGTGTATTAAGGGTGACTATGGGTGATCCCCGATTCCTTTTTGTCATGTTTATGTAAATATGCGGGCTAATGTTTGGGGTTTGGTTGGAGGATGGGATCGTTGTTATTGTTATGGGGATTGACACTGATTATTGTTTATTGTTGGTGGGTGTAAATTTGGGAGAAAATGTGAAAAAGGAGGCAAATAAAAATATTTTTTTAAAAAGAAGGCATACGGCATGCTTGCCTTCATTGGCCGGGGCATTGAGTATAAGAATTGGCAAGTCACGTTGCAGCTGTATAGAACCTTAGTGAGGCCACTCTTGGAGTATAGTGTTCATACCAGTAGGATGTGGAGGCTTTAGAGAGGGTGCAGAAGAGATTTACCAGGATGTTGCCTGGTATGGAGGGCATTAGCTATGAGGAGCGGTCGAATAAACTCGGTTTGCTCTCACTGGAACGACGAAGGTTGAGGGGCGACCTGATCGAGGTCTACAAAATTATGAGGGGCATAGACAGAGTGGATAGTCAGAGGCTTTTTCCCAGGGTAGAGGGGTCAATTACTAGGGGGCATAGGTTTAAGGTGTGAGGGGCAAGGTTTAGGGGAGATGTATGGGGCAAGTTTTTTTTACACAGAGGTTAGTGGGTGCCTGGAACTCGCTGCCGGAGGAGGTGGTGGAAGCAGGGACGATAGTGACATTTAGAACAGAGAGAACAGACAGTACAGAAGGAGGCCATTCGGCCTATCAAGTCTGCACCGACCCACTTAAGCCCTCACTTCCACCCTATCCTTGTAACCCAATAACCCCTCCTCACCTTTTTGGCCACACAGGGCAATTTATCATGGCCAGTCCACCTACCTGCACGTCTTTGGACTGTGGGAGGAAACCGGAGCACCCGGAGGAAACCCACGCACACACGGGGAGAACGTGCAGACTCCACACAGACAGTGACCCAGCGGGGAATCGAACCTGGGACCCTGGCGCTGTGAAGCCACTGTGCTAACCACTTGAGCTACCGTGCTGCCCTTAAGGGGCATTTTGACAAATACATGAATAGGATGGGAATAGAGGGATACGGACCAAGGAAGTGTAGAAGATTTTAGTTTAGACGGGCAGCATGGTCAGCACAGGCTTGGAGGGCCGAAGGGCCTGTTCTTGTGCTGTACTTTTCTTTGTTCTTTGTGAAGGGCCCTCTTTACCCAATACTGCTTCCAGAAGCACATGCTTCCTGCCAACTTTGGAAATTTAGTGGGCCACGTCGCATCAAACTTACGGTGCTACATGCAGTTGAAGACTTTAAAACTACCAATGTATTAATGTAACAATATCACTAACAGGGGAGTGAGGGACATTTTGTTAATTGTTAGAATTGCATGGGTGCCTTGTATTGTTTTACAGAGGTGGATACTAATAATAGCTGACAGTGAGCACATATCTAGGGAGAGCAATTTGATGGATCATTTCATATGGTAGTGAAAGGTTCACATTCCTGTACTGCTGGTTCTAATGAATCACTCAGAAGCTGTAGGGAAGTATCGACTGATAATTAAACCAGCTTCACGGTGCAGCGTGTGTCAGCATTAGCGAGAATTAATGAGGATGAAATAAATTTCATGCCTGCGAATGAATCACATCAACATGCAAAGAAAGCCTAACCCCTCTGTTTAGTGAGAGACGATAAATAATGGGCGCAATTCTCCGCACTCACGACGGTGCGGAGAATAGTGGGGGTCGTAAATTTTTACGGCCACGCTAGTCTGACGCCCTCCCGCTATTCTCCCCCCCCCCCCCCCCCCCCCCCCCCCCCACGCCCGACTCCCGACACGAATCGCTGCCGCCGTTTTTTTACGGCGAGCAGCGATTCTCAGCTGGCCGATGGGCCGAAGTCCAAGCCCTTTACGGCCGTTTTTACGAACGGCAAACACACCTGGTCTGGCCGTTCGTAAAAACGGCCGTAAAGTTCGGATCTTGGCAACCATGGCACCGATTGGCACGGCAGTACCATGGCCGTGCCAAGGGTGCCATGGGCCCGCGATTGGCGGGCACCGATCGCGGGCAGCGGGTCCGATTCCCGCGCACTCTTTGTCCTTCCGCCGCCCCGCTGTATCAATTCGCGGGGCGGCTGAGGGGCATCCCGGCCCGCGCATGCGCGGGTTTCGCGCAAATGCGCGATGACGTCATCCGCGCATGCGCGGCTGACGTCATGTGACGCGTCAGCCGTCGCAAACTCTGGCAAGCGGGCTTAACGAAATTCGTTAAGCCCGCGATGCCGGAGTTCACGGCATGCTAGCCCCAACCGGGGACCAGAATCAGTTCCCGTTCGGGAGGGGGGGGGAGGCTGGCGTCAAACCCGCCCGTTTTTGACGCCAGCCTTACGATTTCTCCCTGTTTGGGAGAATCGCGCCCACTGTCCTTGGCCAGGATTTATTGGCGGCTGGATTCTCAGGTCCCGCTGCCAGTGCACCCCTGCCCGTGGCGTTTGCCGACGGTGTGGGGTAGTTTCATTGGGAATTCCTATTGACAGCGGCGGGAGCAATGAACCTGGCTGCCAGCAAACGGCACGCCACCTCCCGTCGCTGAGAAAGGTGCGGCTGGGAGACCAGGGAATCCCGCCCAAGTTGTTTGGAGATGAGAGAATAAGTAGATGATGCCCTTGAGAAAATGAATCATTCAATCTCGAACTGGAACAAGCTGTCAGTGGTTTGGGAAAGGCGGTAGTGGAGTCTGAGAACAGAATTAGTGTGGTTGAGGACAGCAACATTTGCAGTGATAGGCTATTCTCTTATTTACTCCGGAGAGAGGACAGGTGTGGGCACCTCGAAACTTTAATGAGACGGAATAACCTGTGAATTTATCGGGCATCGGAAAACTCAGCAGGCGGCGAAATTATCCGGTAGGTGGAAACCTTCTTCAAGGACTTACTGAAACTCCTGGTTGATTTTCCACTATAACTAGTGCGGGCTCACAGATTGCTGCAACAAAAGCTATAACAAAGTTGTCAGGAAATAACGCTAAAGGATTGGACAAGTCTATCACCGGTTTGGAAATTGATGAGGCAATAGTTGCACTTAAAAAAATAATAAAAGTCCCAGCTCTGATGGCTAAATAAATCTTTTTAAGACCTTTAATAAAAACTGGTAAGATCTTTATAAAACCTTTAAAGACATAGAATCATAGAATTTACAGTGCAGAAGGAGGCCATTCGGCCCATCGAGTCTGCACCGGCTCCTGGAAAGAGCACCCTACCCAAGGTTAACACCTCCACCCTATCCCCATAACCCAATGACCCCACCCAACACTAAGGGCAATTTTGGACACTAAGGGCAATTTATCATGTCCAATCCACCTAACTTGCACATCTTTGGACTGTGGGAGGAAACCGGAGCACCCGGAGGAAACCCACGCACACACGGGGAGGATGTGCAAACTCCTCACAGACAGTGACCCAAGCCGGAATCGAACCTGGGACCCTGGAGCTGTGAAGCGATTGCGCTATCCACAATGCTACCGTGCTGCCACATACTTGCACATTTACTTCAAAAGGCCTATCACTCATTAGAAACAGGATCATTGGCGCCTTCGCGGAGAGTTGAAGTCACAACAGTCATTCATACGGAGGATAGGGACCCAAGAGAGTGTGGGTTGTATCACCCCATGTTGTTACTTAATTGCAATCTGAAAATTCTAACATCAGTGCTAGCCCATCGAGAAAATAGGATAACAAATGAGGTTACACACCCAGAACAAACTGGATTTATAACAGGGCATTACTCTGGAGATAATATCCACAGGCTCTTAGTATTATGTCTCATGCTCAAGAGGGTGGAGTTGAGGCCAAGATCTTAGACCATAAAATCATAAGACATAGGAGCAGAATTAGGCCACTCGGCCCATCGAGTCTGCTCCGCCATTCAATCATGGCTGATATTTTCTCATTCTCATTCTCCTGCCTTCTCCCCATAACTCCTGATCCCCTTATTATCATGAACCTATCTATCCCTGTCTTAAAGACACTCAGTGATTTGGCCTCCACAGCAAAGAGTTCCACAGATTCACCACCCTCTGGCTGAAGACACTCTCTTTAGACACTGAAAGGGCATTTGATTGTGGTATCATGGGTGTACCTACTTCAGACTTTAGACCGCCTCGGGTTTGGACCCAACTGTGTCCTGCTCCTCTATTCAAATCCATGGATCCTCTAATGGAATAATTGATCATATATCAAAAGCCTTTGGGCTAAAGAGGGGAACATGGCAGGGTCGACCTCGCCTCCCCCCTCCCTTCTGTTTGGTATATGTATAGAACCCTTCGCACAAATATTGAGAGATAATACAGATATAAAAAGGGTTATAGCTGAAGAGCACAAATTGTCATTAAATGTTGATGACGTCCTACTATACTTATCAGATCCTGCAACATTCATATTTTCGTTGAGAGTATGAACAAGTTGGGCTTTTATTCAGGTTAATATTTTAAGGTTAATCAGGTTAATAAGTTAATATTTCTAAAACTGGAGCAATGGAGATAAATGGACAGATCCCCAACCATATTAAGTTACAATTGAATTTAAATGGACCAGTCGGGGCATTAGCTATCTCGGTATTCTTGTCCTACCATCAATTCATAGAATATATGGAGCAGATTACATTGCACAGGCCTTCTGCTCACTCACCGGCTGCTGCAGAAGTTTGGGATAGACAAGATAAGAGCATTAACTGTGTCAAGGATGATGTGGATCGCTGGTTGAGCCCATACCTGAAAAAAAAACTGAAAATCGCTTATTGTCACAAGTAGGCTTCAATGAAGTTACTGTGAAAAGCCCCTAGTCGCCATATTCCAGCGCCTGTCCGGGGAGGCTGGTACGGGAATCGAACCATGCTGCTGGCCTGCTTGGTCTGCTTTAAAGGCCAGCGATTTAGCCTTGTGAGCTAAACCAGCCCCTCTCTCTGTTAGGGCCGATTGAAGTTATTAGGATGATTGTCCTCCCCAGATTGTTGTCCCTGTTCCAAATGCTATCTATCCTGATTCCAAACTTTAATTTACTAAATTGTCTTATCTCCCATTTTATATGGCAAGTTAAACAACCCAGAGTGCGATTTCAAACATCGCAGCTTACTAAGTTGGAAGGAGGTTTAGCACTCCCTAATTTTATATTCTATTTTTGAGCAGCTCAACTAAAAGCTTGGCTGACAGAGTAGAAACACGGTGGTTGAACTTGGAGAAGGTTGCATGCCAACTTCCATTAACAGCACTGCTATTTATGGGTAATCGCATGAGGGACTGCAGATGAATGAATGGTTGAGATTGACTACCAATATTCGGAAAGAAATTGAGAAATCATTTGAGTTACCCGGTGCAATCTTGGCTCTGACCACTATTGGGTCTATAAAAAAACTTCATACCCTCCAGGCATGATAAGTACTTTAAGAAATGGTCTGAATATGGTCTCACTTTCCTTCACCAGCTATTTCAACAGGATACTCTAAAAACATTTCAGCAGGTCAGAGGAGAATTTGGCCTTCCAAATACTGACTTTTTTAGATACCTATAGATAAGACACTTCCTTTTAAAACATGAAGACCCAAACAAAGTAAGAAGTCCATCTCCAATAGAGATATACTTTGTAAACAGTCAACAACGATCGCTGGGGAAAGTAATACTGTATCCAGTAGATATCTCCATTGTTCTCCATGGTGCCGAGCAATTCCTTGCACATTAAAAGGAAATGGGAGATTGAACTGCAACAGGAGATACCAGTGCAAGACTGCAATTAAATTTGTTCTGAGGCCCACCTTGTTACCGACTCAAATTCCTGGAGAGAATATAAATGGAAGCTCATTACCAGGTACTTCAGAACACCACTTTTTTCCGGGGAAAATGGTTCCTCCCCCACAAGCTGGAGAGACCAATTGGTCATTACTTACACACATCGTATTGGGATGAGGTATTCAAAACATTGACATCCCACAGATCCCTCCCAACTGCTTTATTAGGTACAATTCCAGAAGGAATGGAAGGAGGAAAACGTAAGCAAACATGGTCGGGATTCTCCATCTCGCCAGCCCCATTTTCCAGCACGCGCACCCCCGCCGTCCCAGGATTCTCTATTCCTGCAGCTGGCCAATGGGGGCAGTATACCCACGCCCGCGCATTTCCCGACGGCATGGCGTTGTCCCCCATTGGCCGGCTGCGACCAGAATTGTGCACAATATTCCAAATGAGGCATAACTAAGGTCCTGTGCAGCTGCATCATGACTTGCCAATTTTTATATTCAATGCCCTGACCGATGAAGGCCAGCATGCCGTATGCCTTCTTGACCACCTTATCCACCTGCATTGCCATTTTCAGTGATCGGTGGGCATGCACGCCAATCGGTGATCGGTGGGCATGCATGCCCAGATCTCTGCCATTAAGCATGTGGCCTTCAATTGGTTGAAACCCATATACTCAATGTATGAAACTTGGTTATTCAAAGTCAGAGAACTATTTGAGAT
Organism: Scyliorhinus canicula; assembly: GCF_902713615.1. Taxonomy (NCBI): domain Eukaryota; kingdom Metazoa; phylum Chordata; class Chondrichthyes; order Carcharhiniformes; family Scyliorhinidae; genus Scyliorhinus; species Scyliorhinus canicula. The sequence continues at coordinate 46,817,013 of NC_052153.1, forward strand.
GGAAAGAATCATGCATGCATTCTTCTTACCAAGCAAAAAATTCTTTCAAAGATGGATCCCCGTCATGGAACTAAACCACAGAGAGCATTCCCCACCCGACTCCACCACATTCATCATATATATTTCATTTGCCCCTATTTCTTACCGCGATTTCCCATACATTTCCTATTGTCATTTTTCACTGGCACTCTCTGAATAGACAGCATTTGGAACAAGTACAACAATGCGGGGAGATCATTCATCCTAATAACTTCAATCCGCCCTAACAGAGCGGGGGATGGGCTCAGCCACCAATCCAGATCACCCTTGATACGGTTAATGCCCTTTTCATCGATCTTTCTTTGTGAGGAAACAACTTTTATACGGACCAGTTATCATCTTATAATTCCTGTTTATCTGCTGTATCAAAACTTGGCTGTACACGTAACCTGATTCTCTAATCTGAAAGTGCCTTTGTAATATTGTTTCTTGGATATTTCCGTCAACAGCACTGATGATTCATGTGATAGACGATTCTAACTCTTTTACCAGGTTAATCTGATGTTTCTGCATACTGTGAGAAAAGAAAAAGAAAAACAATAAGTTCAAAAGAAACAAGATGAAATGTCTGACAGCAAACTTGGAGAACAGAGAGGTTGCAAAAAAAAAATTACAAAATGAAGTTAAGATGAAGGAGAACATTTTAATGAGATAATGTAAAATAAGCTGAACTTCATGAAAAAGCAGCTAGAAAACAAGACAGTGCAGAATTGAATTGCGAGAATAAGAGCTTGAAGCAGGGAAGCTTGGCAATCAGATATGAACTGAAGAGGTAAAAACACTGACATCGACAACAGAACCAGCAATTCAGACAGAGAAGGAAACTGAGATTGCGTGCCAGAACAAGATTGCTGAAATGATCGCACTAATGGAACCACAAGAACCAGTATGATAAAATGGTTACTGAAACACTTGCCGAATTGAAATGCTGGAAAGAGAAGAAACCTCATCATATCACCCAAGTGGCAGAAACAAAGTACCATGACCATTCCATCACATGTGACAGACCGAGATTATGAAAGAACTGTCAAGGCAAGACTTTGTTGTATTGTGATAATATCTGCCTGCATGCATTATAATGTAAGGTGTTCAGCAGAGCAGGTGTCAATGTGGGACTGGAGAGTGGCACCGCCTACAGAGTGCTGTGTGTAGTCACATGGTCAGAGAACAGTCTAGAACAGTAACTGGTAAGCAGCAAATCTGTATGGAACCAGCTCAATGCAAGACCATGGGCTGGATTCTCCGCCCCCACGCCGAACACGATTCTGGCGCGAGGGCGGATCCAATTTGAGGCCGAAATCGGGCCCGCCGCCAGTCCGGTGATTCTCCGGGACCTGAGAATCAGCGAGATTGCGGAGTACTACGCGCGGCTGCGGGCCCATTGCCAGAGGCCCGCCCAGCGATCCTCCGCTCCCGACCGGCTGAGTTCCCGACGACACGGTTCTAATCACCTATCGCTGGTCGGGATGCTCGCGTGGCGGCTGCGGGCTCAGGCTGCGGCCGACCTGGTGGGGGCATGGAGATCGGGCACCAGAGTGAGGGCCTTATAGGCGGCCAGGGGACAGATCAGTGCGGTCAGATCTTCGGGCGGCAGCCGATCGCGGAGGGGGTCTACATTTTTAATCAGCCTCCGCGGTCTGAATCCGCCATGGCACACCGCCACCGTGCACATTGGCAGACTCCAAATCGGAAGTACAGGGGCCCGTATCTGCAGCTAAAGCTGCATGAACCACTCTGGGTCCCTGCTAGCCCCTTGCAGGTCAGTGAATCGGCCCCACTTTTTCCCAAGAATCTTCAGAGTAAAACGGGAACATAGTCCCATTTTGGGAGAGCCCAGCCCCATATTTATACAATCAGATAGTTAAACACCAACCAATAAAAGTGTTTGTTTACTGGTTAAATGGCCATAAAAGCTTCATGAGCTGGCATGGAGGGTATGAGGGGCCTCCGGGGTTAGTGAGGGCTATAGGGCTTAGAATGTAAACAAACTGAGACAAAGCTGTAAAGAACTGAGATGAACCTTTTAACTAGTCCACCTCAGCACTTGGCCACCCCTGTGGCCAACTCTGATCGTCTTCTGGCGCAATGGGCCCAGCTCTATCCAATCCCTGTCTCCCCGGAGCAAAATTAGTGTGTTAAAGAACACTTTATATCAAAGTGGGTATTGCTGAGTTTGCATTATACATATAAGAACATAAGAACATAAGAACATAAGAACTAGGAGCAGGAGTAGGCCATCTGGCCCCTCGAGCCTGCTCCGCCATTCAATTAGATCATGGCTGATCTTTTGTGGACTCAGCTCCACTTTCCGGCCCGAACACCATAACCCTTAATCCCTTTATTCTTCAAAAAACTATCTATCTTTACCTTAAAAACATGTAATGAAGGAGCCTCAACTGCTTCACTGGGCAAGGAATTCCATAGATTCACAACCCTTTGGGTGAAGAAGTTCCTCCTAAACTCAGTCCTAAATCTACTTCCCCTTATTTTGAGGCTATGTCCCCTAGTTCTGCTGTCACCCGCCAGTGGAAACAACCTGCCCGCATCTATCCTATCTATTCCCTTCATAATTTTAAATGTTTCTATAAGATCCCCCCTCATCCTTCTAAATTCCAACGAGTACAGTCCCAGTCTACTCAACCTCTCCTCATAATCCAACCCCTTCAGCTCTGGGATTAACCTAGTGAATCTAAGATGAGTGTATGCATATGTATGCACTTCACATAACTCAAGTGGATTCCCATGGGTGGGCGGGCTGTGTAGCATGTGGTGGTCATTGCCCAGCACCCCAATCAGACCATGATGACTGAACACTGCAGGAGCCAACACTACACTCACAGCAGCCGAGATCTGAACAGCCAGGCAATGGGCCGCAGCACCGGGGAGGTTGAAGGGAAAGTGGGGGGGGGGGGGGTGAAGAGAGAACTGGGGGTCGCATGGAGGGTTGTGGGGGTGGACGCTGACATGGGGGTTGAAAGGTCTCGGAGGGGGTGGGGGGGGGTGGAGAGAGGCCGTTGGTGTCAATCACCCATGCCGCCCCTGTCTAGGTCGTTGATGTTGTTGCGCCACTGGAGGCCAGTCCTCCTGGTCACGCTTCCCGAGCTGACTGCCGATGCCACTTAGTCCCAGGCAGCACTGGCTGCCCTGTGGCTCACCCTCCAGGACCCTCGGGGGGACAGGACGTTCCTCCTGGCCGGGTAGAGTGGGTTACTTGATAGTGGTATTGGAGAGATTCGGAATTGGGCAGAGGTTTGTGGCATGGGTGTGGCTGTTGTACAAGGAGCCGATGGCGAGCGTTCGTATTAATGGCACGAACTCGGGGTACTTTACATTGCACCAGGGTACAGGACAGGGGTGCCCAATGTCCCCCCTGCTGTCTGCACAGCCTATAAAGCCCTTGGCCATTGCGCTAAGGAGCTTGGGGCTGTAGTAGGGGATAGTGAGGGGGGGGGGGGGAGGGGGGGGGTACTGGGTGTCCTTATACGCCGATGACCTGCTACTGTATATCTCGGAAGCAAGCACATCGGAGGGGAGTATAATGGGCTACTCCAAAGATTGAGGACGTTCTCGGAGTATATACAGAATTTAGGCCAGAGCGAGTATTTCATGGTGTCCCAGCCGGACGTAGGGGCGGGGGTGGTGGGCTGCCATTCCGTTTGGCAGCAATCCACTTTGGGTACTTAGGGGTACACATAGCCCGGGATTGGGGCAGGCTCCAAAAATACAATATTACTAGTTTGGTGGGGAGGGTGAATGCCAATTTATCAAGGTGGGACAACCTCTCTCTGCCGTTGGCAGGCTGGTGCAGGCAGTTAAAATGAATGCATTGCCATGATTTTTATTTTTATTCCAGTGCTTGTTGGCCTTTTTATCGAAAACCTTCTTTAGGAGAGTGGGCAGATTGATCTTCTCATTTACCTGGGTGGGGAAGGTGGCCAGGATTAGGAGAGTGGTCTTGCAGAGAGTGCGACGGGGGTGGGGGCTAGTTCTCCCAAACCTGCTGTACTATTATTGGGCGGCGAATGTGGAGAAGGTGTGGGGCTGGAGCAAGGAGGGGGAGGCCCGATGGGTTAAGATGGAGGAGGGCTCGTGTAGGGGTTTGGGGGTTGCAGGCGCTGGCAACTACGCCGCTTCTGATGGTTCCAGGAAAGTACTCAGTGAGTCCGGTGGTGGTGGCCACTTTGAAGATCTGGCGGCAGTTTGGACAGCACTTTAAGGTCATGGGTTTGAGCCAGGGTGGATTGATGCGAGGTTTCAGAGAGGTTTCATGAGAGGGGGGGATCAAAGAAATGAAGGATTTGTTTCTTGTGGACAGTTTGCGAGTTTGGAGGAGCTGAGAGGAAAGTACAGGTTGGCTCAGAGGGGAGGATTTAGGTACCTGCAGGTTCGAGATTTCGTAAGAAAGGTTTTCCCGACCTTTCTGATTGCGCCAGACTCTTTGTTGCTGGAGGTGGTACTACTAACAGGGGAGGGGTTGGAGACCATATGGCCATAAGACATAGGAGCAGAATCAGGCCACTCGGCCCATCGAGTCTGCTCCGCCATTCAATCATGGCTGATATTTTTCTCATCCCCATTCTCCTGCCTTCTCCCCATAATCCCTGATTCCCTTATTAATCAAAAACCTACCTATCTCTGTCTTAAAGACACTCAGTGATTTGGCCTCCACACTCTTCTGTGGCAAAGACTTCCACAGATTCACCACCCTCTGGACGAAGAAATTCCTCCTCATCTCTGTTTTAAAGGAATGTCCCTTTAGTCTGAGATTGTGTGCTCTGGTTCTATTTTTTCCTTCAAGTGGAAACATCCTCTCCACATCCACTCTATCCAGGCCTCGCTGTATCCAGTAAGTGACAATAAGATCCCCCCCTCATCCTTCTAAACTCCAACAAGTACAGACCCAGAGTCCTCAATCGTTCCTCATACAACAAGCTCTTCATTCCAGGGATCATTCTTTTGAACCTGCTCTGGACCCTTTCCAAGGCCAGCACATCTTTCCTACGATACGGGCCCCAAAACTGCTCACAATACTCCAAATGGGGTCTGACCAGGGCCTCATAAAACCTCAGAAGTACATCCCTGGTCTTGTATTCTAGCCCTCTCGACATGAATGCTAACATTGCATTTGCAATGAGAGGGGGGTTATTTCAACGATCTATGGGGGGATACTGGAGGAGGACTGGGTCTCTATGGAGGGGATTAAGGCAAATTTGGGTGAGGAGCTGGGGGGGGGGGGGGTGGAGGGTGGGAGAGGGATTGTGGTGTGAGGTGCTGCACAGAGTGAATGCCTCAACCTCATATGTGCGGCTGTGGATGAACAGCTGAAAGTCGTACATAGGACGGACTTCACAAAATCAAGGATGAGCCGTCTTTTTAAGGGAGTGGAGGATGTCTGTGAGCGATGTGGAAGGGGACCCGCAAACCGCGTTCATATGTTTTGGTCCTGCCCGAAGCTGGAAAGGTTTTGGAGGACAGGGTTTCGCACAATCTCAGGGGGCCTTACACATAGATGTGGAGCCCAGTCCCCTGGACCTGGGTGTCAGACCGGCCTGAGTTGCAGGTGGGAGCAGGGGCGGATGTTTTAGCCTTCACCTTGCTTGTAGATGGGTCGTGTGCCTCGGCATGGCGGGGGGACCTTTTGGAGTCTTTGACCCTGGAGAAGGTGAACTTTGAGTTGAGGCGAATGGGGGGGGGGGGGTTGTGAGGCGAAGGAGGGGTTCTACAATTCTTGGGGTTTGTTCATTATGGACTTTCAGGAGTTGGCTACCATTAACTGTTGAAGGGGGGGTCGGTGGGGGGGGGGGGTGGATTTTGGGGGGGTTGTCTCTTTTTAAAAATATTGTTGGGATTCTTTTTCTTAAGTATGGTGAAAATGATGAAAATATGGCGAATAAAAATATATCTTTTATAAATCTCAAATGATTTTGACTCAACACACCTATCAGGTGGCTGGGAATGTGACAAGCTGGAGCCAGCAGCTTGACTTCTTTTATTACCTTTTGAGGGGCCCAGGAGGAGCAGGTATGTTTCGCCAGAAGCTACAAGGAATCTTTGGAGCTGCCCAGCACCAGACTCAATCGTCAGAGTTGTCCCCCCTCCCCCACCCAGTGACTACTGGGAACCCTCAGCTGCAGCCTCCTGTTACTAAATTCCCTTTCCCACCCACCAACCAGGCACAAAGCTCTGCTGTCAATATCAGAAGGGTGGCGACCCACCTGAACAGCCACTATCTGCAACCCCCTATCAGGTTTGCATGCACTCCTCCCCCACCCCAATACTCAGTAGAAAATTGAGGCCAGTGTCATTGAGCTAATCACTATCCAGCCGCCCTTGTTTAGAAAACAGGGTGAAATTCATTGCTGACAACAAGGAACCTACATCTGGACATGAATACAATGACATGTCAAGGCACGAGTCTTCAGAATAAATGTGGAAAAGATTATCCAAAAAACACATTTGCGACATGCGTGATCCTAATGAAAGCGATACTGAATTATACCAAGACAGAAAGAAGGAAAGAAACATCATCATTTATATAATGCCTCAAGATGTTCCAACGCAATTGACTACTTTTGAAGTATAGCCATTGATGCGTGCAGCAAATGCAGTCACAAAGCAAACTCACAGGAATAAAATAAATGACCTGTGGTAGGTTGCTGAATCAAGATTGGTCCGAATATGAGAAAACTCCCCTGTTTTTCTTTCACTAATGCCATAGGATGTTTTACAAATAACTGAGAAGGCAAATAGGACATCAGTTTAATGTCTCATCTGATTATACTGAAGCCCTGTCTCCGTCATAACATTTATACAATATAGCAAGATCTTGTCAACAGCAAGCTAGTACGCCAATTTTCAGTCACACATATCTTGTATTTAGTGTTTTGCCTTTCATCTTTCAGAGAGCATTGATTACTAGTAGCTTCTGTCTTACCCTTTCGCAATGAAGCCACACATTCAAACACAACCAAATTAATTCCACAATCTGCTTGCAAAGATCATATCACAGTTTCAAGATACACGGTCAAACATCAGAACCTGCTTCCCATTTTGTGTCTGAGATTGCATCGTTTTACTTGGCAGATTTAAAATGATATTATGCAGATCTGACTTTGCTCTCCAAAAAAATGCAGCTTGGTTACAGAGATGTGTCCAATTAGTAAACATCATTCACTGAAAATTCACAGTAAGGTTTTTAAAGTCCACATGTATATGCATGGTTAGTCATAGAAATATAGATCAGAGAGTTTTTAAGACTCAAATTCAGGGCTAGGATGATATTATAAGCAATGAAGGGAGAAGTTTAGAAACATCACAAGGAACCAGATTAAACAACAATGTCAGAAGGTTTTGGCAAAGATTTGTTATTGTGAACATAACAATTTCATAATGCTTTCATACAGTTGTGAACTGAGATTTGTTGCTTCAAGTCATATATCAAAACTGAAAATGCCAGATACACATAGGAGCTCCACCATCAGTACATGTGGACTGCAAACCCTTTCTCATAACATAACGATGGCTCAGGTTCTGTCTCGGGGCTTCCCGAGGGAGTGTACCTTGTAGACTTGTTTGATACATTTTTAGTTAAAACCCGTAACTTCCGTGGTTGCCAGTGTCGGATTATGGGGGTACCCCAGAGGTGTGCTGAGAACACCACTTGGAGGTTCAATGGTTCCCTTGGCAATTGCCCAGAAGTGCAAACTTTCCCAGGGCAACTGCCCAGCACTGGGAACCATCTGAAAATGTGACTTAAATCACAAACTTTGTTCTGACTGGGTTACACTCAATAGAAAGAGTTAGAAGAATGAAAACTACATCTAACCTCTGGTAACTAGTGTACAAGACCAGACCGAATCCTTAGGCGACTGTCCTGACACCCCAGGAGATTCCTACCATCCTCTGACAAACCCCCCCCCTCCCCCGCCCCGGCAACCCCAACACACCTCCCCACCTGCCGCGCCGACCCCCCCCCCCCCCCCCCACCCCCCACCCCCCCCCCCCCCCCCCCCCCCCCCCCCCCCCCCCCTCACCCCCAGGGATTTCAGACTGTATGGTAGCTCCACCCTGCCAGGCGGGGTATAAGAGCCCGTGCAGCCCCAGCAGCCTCCTTTCTGTACCAGAGCTGCTGGGGGAAACATCTAGCTTATTAAAGCCTTCAGTTGGACTACAACCTCGCTTTAGTAGTCATTGATTGTGCATCACCATGGAACTGTAAATAGTTAAAACCTACTAATAAAGGTTTTATGCTTAAACGTACAAGTTTCAGTATCTCACCAATGAGACACCACCCCTGCACCTGGAAGAATTCATATTTTGACACTGACTATCTTACCCTCAGTACAGCCCACTGCCCCCCCTCCCCCCCCCCCCCCCCACGAGACTCACCCACCCTCTTCCCAACCCCACCGCTGTGTCTCCCCACCTGTGACTACCCCGCATGGGATTCCCCAATGGAACTCCTCCCCCTACCCAAGTCCAACCCAGAACAGAGGCCTGACATGCCCCCCCCCGAAGGTCTGACACCCCCCTCCCCCATTTGAAGTCCTTCCCCCCTCACTCCACACCTCCCCACCCCCCTTCCAGACGCAACACCTCTCCTTTCAAGGCCCAACCCCATCCTCCCCCAGGCCTAACCCAACCCCCCGCTTTTCTCACCTGCATTAATTACCCCAACATCTGATCCCCCCCCAAATCATGTTCCTTTGCCTGATAGATTTACCTTTTCCCTGGCCTGTCAAGGACCTTTAAATTTCAATGGACCTTTAAACATATCTGGTTTATGGCAGATAGTGCCATAAAAAGGAGGCTTGGCCTCTTCATTAAGCTCTCTGTACTTCAACGCTGTCCCCGGGGGCACACTGAACTGATTGGATCTTGTCTGGCCTGAGTCAGAAGGTCCCGTGAGACAGGATCGTAAAAAAAATTGACATAAGTGATTGGGCACAAAATGGCAATCCAACGGTGATTGCCACTCCGAGGAAGTTTAGACCCATTTGCTGATTTGGAAAGAGGAAGCAGAAATATTAAGGACATTAGCAATTTTGACAAATAAATTGCAAGGGTTTCCTTCTGATGCAGGGTGGCTACAGGTGTCCTTGCAAAACATGGGGCGGAATTCTCCGCAAGGCCCGACACCATCGTGAAACCCGGAGAGGTTCACGACGACGTCGGACGCCGCTCCTTGCCCCCTATTCACACCCCCCCCCCCCCCCCCGGGGGGCTAGGAGGGCCATGCCATAAATCTCGGCCGCGGAGCCTTGTCGCGGCCGGCGCGCCTAATGACATCAGCCGTGCATGCGCAGGTTGGCCGGCTCCAACCCGTGCATGCGCGGCTGACGTCACAACGGCTCAAACCCGTGCATGCACGGTTGCCGCCTTCCCCTCCGCTGCCACGTCTTGCGGGGCGGCGGAGGGGAAAGAGTGCGTCCCTTTGAGACGCCGGCCCGATGATCGGTGGGCACCGATCGTGGGCCACTCCCCTCCCGGGCACGGTCATGGTGCTCACTCCCCTCTCCGTCCCCGTCCCCCCCCCCCCCCCCCCCCCCCCCCCAGCCACAAAACAGTTTTTGGCACATGTTCACGCCGGCAGCGACCAGGTGTGGTTGCCGCCGGCGTGAACCGGTCGGGAACGGCAGGCCGCTTGGCCCATCCGGGTCAGAGATTCGCGGATCGCCGTGAAAAACGGCGGCCCGCGATTCTCCGAGCGGCGTGTCGCAAAAGGGGGCGGGGGGCGGGTGGGAGAATCGCGGGTGGTGCCAGAGCGTTGGCATGTCACGCTACCCCGGCGTGGGAGCAGAGAATCGTGCCCATGGTCAGGGAAACATAGTTTGTCTTTATTTGGTACCTTACATATTTTCTGGGTGCTTAAAAATGCTTCACAGTGAATTAAGTATACATTCACAGTTATTTTGTTGGTAAATGATTAAGTAATCTGTTCTATTGTTATCCTTGAGGGCTCATCTGTCTTATCTCAAAGCACCGGTATATGCGAGACGGCCTACCCCTTCACTGAAAGGGCTTCAGAGGTTTTTATCCCCCAGTTTATTGTCGGGTGGAATTCCACTTCAGGGCATCCCCGCCCCTCGTCAAATTACTTTGCCGAAATTTTCAAATGGACTTTAGTTAATTGAATTATTGTGATGATGGAGATTCAAAAACATGGAATTACACCCAAAATACTGAACTTTAAATAAGACCTGAGTTTTACATTGTTAAAAATGAATACAAACCCCAGAGGTGGCTGAGAATACACAGTCAGCCACTGACTTGAACAGCTGCAGGGTGTATCTCTAAGGCACAATGGAACCCCTCCCTGTTTCCAGAGAAGTTACTTCTAAAAACAATCAGAGATCAATTACCATCTCTGGTAAAGGCAAAGGGACAGAATGGCAATCCCATCTCAAGAGATCCTGTAATTGATTACTATCCCTGGTAAAGAAAAAGCCATCAAATCTTAAAAGACCTGTGTGTCATGCCGAGATGGTCTAGTGGATTTTCTTTTTCACTTGGAATATGCAAAGAAGAGGTTAAAAGCTAGCTAAGAGACCTGCCCTTGGGTCTGTCTGTGTGCACTCTGTGAGGATAAGCAGCTGTAAGTGTTTTCACACCAAAGGTGTGTGATACAGTGACAGAAGAAGGCAGCAGTGCCCCTGCAAATAGCTATCTCTTTCTCTTTCTCTGACTGTGGAAGTCAGAACCAAGCAGCAAACAGATCTCAGCTGAAAAAAGAACTGGGGAACTTCTGTACCAAACCACTGAACACTGGAATTGAAGGACCGACTATTTGACTACTGAAGTCAACGCTACTGGAATCAAATTGTAATGTGCACACACATCATCACCTACTCCTTGTGAGTAAAGGACTGTTTCATATACTTCTTTATTTATATTTCCTTACTCTTGGACTCAATTCTCACTTCTAACCTGTATGAATGTAAATGCATGCATTTTACCATTTTTCTCCTTACTTTCTTATTAGTTAATAAACTTACTCCATCTTTAACTTGAGAACACATGGTTAAATTGGTTCTGTTTTAAACATAACCTATTGGGTCTGGAAGAGGTACCCACGGGAAAGAGAACCTGGTTAGGTTAAAACGTTGTTACTATCAGAGGAGATTGAATAAAGGTGGAGCCAGTTCACCCCCACCTGGATTTGTGGGTATCCCGGCCAGAACTGTGACAAATCAAACCGTCTCGCCCAGATCAGAAAAACTGGGGAACCTCAGCTGGGGGTAGTCATAACAGAACAAAACAGCTATTTGGTGTCCCCAGGAAAGTGTTAAGGGAACGTCCTGGATTTTGAATATCTCGTCAATCAAACTGTCAGTCACATACAAACTGAACCAATCACTGAGCACTATATTTCAATTATTGATGTCTGTTCTGTAGCTGGTGAAATGTGTAACATTGTGTCAAAATAAGCTGGTTATAAATTTCTTGGTGTCAAATTTCCTCTTACGCCTTAGATTCCACCCATATTTGTATCTATTTTGCTGATGCCCATTTGCCTCTAAACTTCCTGCCGATCTCATTACCATACATTGGAACTTAAAAATCAGGAAGCTCCAGACAAAAGTGCAACATTTTTTGAAAATTAACATTTCAAACTATCTAATCATTATCCAAGCACAGCTTTTTGTTAAAAGCCTACAATCACTGGACTTTCCAGTTTTTAGTATAACTCATACTGATGCCAGGAAGGTATGTTAAAAGTGACAGAAAACACAGGACAAGTTTCAGCGAGGATACGTTTAGAACGAAATCACCTAAAGGAATTGCAATTTTGGAAAACAATTTTGTTTCTTTCAGCACCTAAAATATTGGGTTTAATGTGGTTCTTCTTTTGAGAAATGAAATTTCCTTGCAAGGTGATGAGACCATCAATTCACGCGACACGAGGTTAGAAGCGAAGAGTGGTTTTAATCGTCTTACAACAGAGCCTGCCTGTGACGAGATGAACTCTAGATGAACTGGCAGGCAGGCTCACAACAGCAACCTTTATACTTCCGGTTAGGGGGAGGAGCCATGGGCGGAGCCATGGGCGGAGCCAAGGGTGGAGCCCAGTACAAGCTCCTCATCTCCCCCTATGGGTAGAGCAGCGCAACTACACATGATCTAGTACAAGGTACAGGCTCAACACATGTTGTACAATACAGTGTGGATTATTAGCCTTGAGGCATATGATGAGGCCAAATGCATTTGGTTGCAGGGATCAGTTAACAGACATAAACAGATGAAGAAATATGGGTGTAGTGTTACTTCCCTTCTGGGCTGCATGTCTCAGTTATGCACTGACTTTCATCAACAACCACATACATTTGCAAACAAATTCATCCAAGTATTTCCTACTAATCTGATATTTTGGTATTTAAAATGCACCCATTGGATTTGTTAATTGTCACGTGTACCAAAGTACAGTGAAAAGTATTTTTCTGCGAGCAGCTCAACAGATCGTTAAGTACATGAAAAGAAAAGGAAATAGAAGAAAATACATAATAGGGCAACACAAGGAACACAATATAACTATATAAGCACCGGCAATGGATGAAGCATACAGGGTGTAGTGTTAATGAGGTCAGCCCATAAGAGGGTCGTTTAGGAGTCTGGTGACAGTGGGGAAGAAGCTGTTTTTGAGTCTGTCCGTGCATGTTCTCTGCCTTTTGTATCTCCTGCCCAATGGGAGAACTTGGAAGAGTGAGTAAGCCGGGTGGGAGGGGTCTTTGATTATGCTGCCCGCTTTCCCCAGGCAGCGGGAGGTGTAGATGGAGTCAATGGATGGGAGGCAGGTTAGTGTGATGGACTGGGCTGTGTTCACGACTCTCTGAAGTTTCTTGCGGTCTTGGGCCGAGCAGTTGCCATACCAGGCTGTGATGCAGCTCGATAGGATGCTTTCTATAGTGCATCTGTAAAAGTTGGTAAGAGTTAATGTGGACATGCCGAATTTCCTTAGTTTCCTGAGGAAGTATAGGCACTGTTGTGCTTTCTTGGTGGTAGCGTCAACGTGGGTGTACCAGGGCAGATTTTTGGAGATGTGTACCCCTAGGAATTTGAAACTGCGAACCATCTCCATCTCGGCCCCGTTGATGCTGACAGGGGTGTGTACAGTACTTTGCTTCCTGCAGTCAATGATCAGCTCTCTAGTTTTGCTGGCAGTGAGGAATAGATTGTTGGCGCTGCACCACTCCACTAGGTTCTCAATCTCCCTCCTGTATTCTGACTTGTCATTATTCGAGATCCGGCCCACTATGGTCGTCTCGTCAACAAACTTGTGGATGGAGTTGGAACCAAATTTTGCCACTCAGTCGTGTGTGTACAGGGAGTAGAGTAGGGGGCTAAGTATGCAGCCTTGCGGGATCCCGGTATTGAGTACTATTGTGGAGGAGGTGTTGTTGTTTGTTCTTACTGATTGTGGTCTGTGGGTTAGAAAGTCGAGGATCCAGTTGCAGAGTGAGGAGCCAAGTCCTAGGTTTTGGAGCTTTGATATGAGCTTGGCTGGGATTATGGTGTTGAAGGCGGAGCTGTAGTCAATAATTAGGAGTCTGATGTAGGAGTCCTTGTTGTTGAGATGCTCTAGGGGTGAGTGTAGGGCCAGGGAGATGGCATCTGCTGTGGACTGGTTGTGGCGGTATGTGAATTGCAGTGGATCAAGGCGTTCTGGGAGTATGGAGGTCATTAAAATGGTCTATCATTAAATCTGATAGTCTAAATAGTCCTGAGCTTGTATGGAGAGTCTCCCAATTTCCTGCTGTAGCTTGGACAAAAGATTGATGGAGCCTCTGGGGAAAATGACACCTGTCGCCAATTTTCAGCATTTTGCCTAATTTCATTGAGTATCTGCCAGAGAGACACCCCAGACACATTTCAAAAGTAAAATACACAATCGTGGACTGGAAAGGACACTTCTCTTTTCTCTTCCACAGCAGAAAGCTCAAGTTAGAAGGGTAGGCATCACGGGGAGGCACGGTGGTGCAGTGGGTAACACTGCTGCCTCACGGCGCCGAGGACCCGGGTTCGATCCTGACCCCGGGTCACTGTCCGTGTGGAGTTTGCATATTCTCCCCGTGTCTGGAAAAAAAAAATATCAAGAATTGGGTACTTTAAATTTATATTTAAAAGGGTAGGCGTCACAAATTTGCATTCTTGCTGCAAGAACAACTTGCATTTATGCAGTGCCTGCTGAACATAAAATATTACAGCACAGAACGAGACTGTAAAGATTACTGTGCCTAATTTCATTCTGTGAAAGAGCTACAAATTAATCCCATCCACTGCTGTTTCACTAGACTGTAAACGACTGATTTAGCCAAAATAGGATTGACCGCAATGTTTTTTTCTTTTCATGTACTTATCCAATCATCTCTGAAAGCTGCTGTCAGCATCCTTTCAGACGGTGCATTCCATACCATAATAATTGGAATTAATTAATTAAATCAAATTAATTGAAACTAAACATTCCTGACTAAAATTTATTCAGGGGTAATAAGGAAGGGAAAAATAACAGAAGACCAAGATGAATTCAGAATCCAGCAAAGGAGGACTAAAAAGATAATAAAGAGAGAAAAAATAAACTATTGAGGGCAAACTAGCGAGGAATATAAAAACGGACAAAAAAGAGCTTCTTTAAATATATAAAAAGGAAGAGAGGTCAAAGTGAACACTTAGAAAACGAATTAGGGGAGATAGTTATGGGGAACAAGGAAATGACAGAGGAGTTAAACAGATATTTTGCATCAATCTTTACAGTGGAAGACACTTCAAACTAAAGAATACGGGGGCACAATTAAATACCATCACTATCACTCGGGGAGTATTATTAGACAAACTAATCGGGCTAAAGACAGGGCTTTTCTCACTGAGGCCTCAAATTGAAACAGAGTCCTGGTAGATAGCGTGGTGTTTCTCAGCCATTAAACACCCGGGTAAACGTGCTCATCACGGGACTCTGTTCCAATTTAGTTAGATCGCATTCACCATCTCTTCCAATAATGAGGGATATTTCCATTGTGTCCCATCTTCTGTAAAATTATTGTAATCAGGCTATTGTGTGCACTAAGGGAATAATTGGGTTCACACAATACAGCAATGTTAAAACAAATTCACAGTCATGGACCAACAACATGATATGGATATTAAATTTGCAAAGAATAGCGCTCAAGAGTATTTAGAACTTCTTTGTAGTCTCTAATTGGAAAAAATGATTTTTTTTTTGACAGAAATCACTTCAGTATTATACGTCCTGGATGACACTACAATGATTGAATGAGTTGGTGATAATGTGTACTCCAATATGCAAACACTACAATACCCCCAATCCTCCTCAGCCATGAAACAGGTGAGCATACCATGTTGGTAGTTAGCTTTGGGACCGCCGAAGTCTCATACAGGCCTGGAAAGGGACAGAAAGTAGAATACATCTTGTGGGAGCAAATTCATTTTTCAGAGGCCTGAACCCCTTTTTAGATTTCCCACTGATTTTTCTCCAGTGTTGCACCTACGGTGTCCCGGCGATTGACTTTCAATTCCTGGAGGCTGCAGACCAATTCTAGAGGGTTGGCAATCCTAACTACCCCCAGTGCTTGAATATTTCCCTTGTATCTCAATGGCCAGACCTGGTGAAATATTCAAAGTGGAGTACGACCAGCGCATTGAGCAATTTGCTTTTAACTTCCTCTGAATTGTGCTCTAATGTTTTAGCAACGTCGATCAACATTCTGTTGGCTTTGTTGACTTTTGCTCTGTTTTCCCTGGACATGTTTTGTGTTGTCTGCGAAGACCCCTTGGATCTCTTTCAACATCCTGCTTCACCAGGCAAGCAAGGAACAACACTGCAGTTTGCCTATCACCGCGACCAATCCACAGCAAATGCTATCTCCCTGGCTCTACTCGAACACCTCGACAACAAGGACACATATGTAAGGCTGCTGTTCATCAGCTACAGCTCCGCCTTCAACACCATTATCCCGACAAGACTAATAACCAAACTCTGGACTTCCGGTGGCAGCCAAGGATTGAAATGTCGCACATTTGGCAGCTCCTGCTCGTGGTGCACAAGGTGCACTGGGGCCGCTCCTGGTTAAGGCCTTTACTGAGTCTAAGGAACTGGGAGTGCTCCCCCCAACGCTATCACAGGCATCGATCTCTCTCATCATGAAACAAGATAAGGACCCAGGCAGCTGTGGATTATACAGGCCAATCTCCCTTTTGAACGTAGACACTAAATTGTTGGCAAAGATCTTGGCCACACATATAGAGGACTGTGTCCCGGAGGTACTCAGGGAGGACCAGACAGGATCTGTGAAGGCAGGCACCTAGCATCCAACATTAGATAGCTCTTAAATGTTATAGTGATCCAGCGGAGGGGCGCGAGGTGATACTAGCCATGGATGCAGAAAAGGCCTTTGACCGGGTGGAGTGGAAGTACCTATGGGATATTCTAGGCAGGTTTGGGTTTGGGCAGAGATTTGTGAATTGGGTCAGGTTGCTATATCAGGATCCGGTGGCGAATGTAAGAACCAACCGGGTCCGGTCAGAACATTTTAGTCTTTGTAGGGGACAGGACAGGGATGCCCGCTCTTCCCACTACTGTTTGCCCTGGCCATAGAGCCTTTGGCAATGGCCCTTAGGTCACTGAATGTTTGGCGGGGCTAGTGAGAGGGGGGTGGAGCATAGCGTCTCGCTCTACGCTGACAATTTGCTTCTATATATTACAGACCAGTTGCGGGAGATGGCTGGAATCATGGAGACACTGGAAGAATTTGGGCATTTTTCACGTTACAAACTAAATATGGGAAAAAGCGAGGTCTTTAGGGTTTTATTAATGGCGCTCCTGCCGTTCTCGCCAGCTCAGTACTCCACAAGTCCTGTGGTGGTGGCAGCCCTGAGGGTTTGGGGGCAATGGAGACAGTACATGGGATTGGAGGCCAGTGTGCTCACCGATCTGTGACAATCACCATTTTGTTCTGGGGGGGCTGGGTGGAGGCTTTAGGAGGTGGCAGCGGGCAGGGATTGCTTCAGGAGGGTTTCCCGAGCCTGGAGGCATTAGAGGAGGAGTTTGAGTCGCCTGATGGGAACTGACTTCGGTACCTACAGGTATGGGACTTTGTCTGGAGGCAGGTTCCAAGCTTTACTCGCCTCCCCCTGAGGGGACTACAGGCCAAGGTAATGTCAAAAACAGGGGGTTGGGGAGGGATATACAAGGAATTGATGGAGTGGGAAGGGGTCCCAATTGGAGAGGTGAAGAGGAAGTGGGAGGAAGAGTTGGGAGAGGAGTTGGAAGACGGACTATGGGAAAAGACCTTGAGGAGAGTCAATTTCATAGAATTTACAGTGCAGAAGGAGGCCATTCGGCCCATCGAGTCTGCACCGGCTCTTGGAAAGAACACCCTACCCAAGGTCAACACCTCCACCCTATCCCCATAACCCAGTAACCCCACCCAACACTAAGGGCAATTTTGGACACTAAGGGCAATTTATCATGGCCAATCTACCTAACCTGCACATCTTTGGACTGCGGGAGGAAACCGGAGCACCCGGAGGAAACCCATGCAGACACAGGGAGGATGTGCAGACTCTGCACAGACAGTGACCCAAGCCGGAATCGAACCTGGGACCCTGGAGCTGTGAAGCAATTGTGCTATCCACAATGCTACCGTGCTGCCCTCGTCGCGTGCCAGGCTTAGTCTGATCCAGTTCACGGTGGTCCATAGGGCTCATATGACTATGGCCCGGATGAGTCAGCTTTTTGAGGAAGTGGAGGACAGGTGTGAATGATGTGGGGGAAGCCCGGTGAATCAAGTGCATATGTTCTGGGCGTGTCCGAAGTTGAGGGGATTTTGGCATGGATTTGTGGATGTCATGTCAGAGGTCCTGGAAGGGAGGGTGACTGTGAGTGTAGAATTGGCAATATTTGGGGTATCGGAAGATCCGGGGGTCGGGGTGGGGGGAGGGAGGCCGATGTTCTGGCCTTCTCCTCCCTGGTGGCCCAGAGATGGATTTTGCTGGGATGGAGAGACTCAGAACCTCCAAAGTCAGGAGCGTGGGTCAGCGACATGGCAGGGTTTCTCAGGCTGGAAAAGATTAAGTTCGCCATGAGAGGATCAATTCAGGGGATCGCCCAAGGGTGGCAGCCGTTTATCGACTTCTTCAAGGAAAATTGAACATCAGCAGCAAGGGGGAGGGGAAAAGAGGGGTTGGAAAACGGGAGGCAAGGTAGTGTAATACAAGGACAGGGAACTTCATATACGGGTAATTAGGAAATAGGGCGAGGGTAGTCGGGGATGTTTTTATGTTTTTTGAATGTGCTGGCCTGCTCGGCTGTTTAAGAAATGTTAAAGTGTTAAAACTGTGAAAATTACAAATGCTTCCCTGTGCAGCTGGATCCTCGACTTCCTCACCAACAGACCTCAATCTGTCAGGATAGGCAACAGCACCTCCTCCACATTAGTCCTCAACACCAGGGCCCCGCAGGGATGTGTGCTCAGTCCTCTACTGTACTCCCTGTACACACAACTGTGTGTCAAGATTTAACTCCAACTCAATCTATACGTTTGCGGATGATACGACTGTGGGGGGTCGTATCACAAACAACGACGGATCATACTACAAGAGGGAGGTAAATCACTTGGTTGCATGGTGTTTGCACACCGAAAACAACCTCTCTCTAAATGTCAGAAAGACCAAGGAACTGATCATCGACTTCAGGAAGCGCAGCACGACACCCATCCCTGTCTGCATCAATGGCTCTGAAGTGGAGATGGCCGATAGCTTTGAGTTCCTGGGGGTCACCATCACCAACAGTCTGTCCTGGTCCACTCACGTTGACGCAACAGTCAAGAAAGCCCAACAACGTCTCTACTTCCTACGGAAGCTATAGAAATTTGGCATGTCTGCATCGACTCTCACAACCTTCTACAGAGGTGCATTAGAGAGCATCCTATCCGGCTGCATCACAGCTTGGCATGGCAACAGCTCGGTCCAAGATCGCAAGAAACTGCAGAGTGTGGTGAACTCGCCCAACGTATCACACAAGCTTGCCATCCTCCCATTGATTCTGTCTACACCTCCCGTTGCCTCAGGAAGGCAGACAGCATTATCAGAGACCCATCCCACCCAGGCATTGCCTTCTTCCAGACCCTTCCATCAGGCAGAAGGTACAGAAGTCCAAAGACCCACACATCCAGACATAGGAGCAGCTTCTTGCCCACAGCTACTAGACTCCTCAATGACTCCCCCTCGGACTAATCTGTTCCCTGCAAGAACACTATTCACGATGCCCTATGCTGCTCTTCCTCATGTATTTGCTTTGTTTGGCCCCTTGTTCCGCACTATAACCAATCAATGTTTGTCGATGTACCATTTGTCAATGTTCTCTGTTGATTATTCTTTTGTCTACTATGTACGTACTGTGCCCATTCCCTCGACCGCAGAAAAATACTTTTCGCTGTACTTCGGTACATGTGACAAAAAATAAATCAAAATCGAATCAATAATGGCTCCAGTGGGGACAGGAAATGCAGCTTGAAATAATAGGTGGTTGTAGGCCGTCTTGTTCCATCTTCCCACTGTCTCAGGCATCCCGCCCAATTTCTGAGGAGAATCCAGCCCATCCTTTGCAAGGAATGCTAATGCAATTAAGGCTGAATGAATTTCAGTACGAGTGATTGCTTTTCTCCATTTGTAATCATCCTTTAAGTACTGATGAAGGCTGGTGGTGCCATGATTAATGTAGCAAAGGAGCAGAACAGAGCAGAACACTGGGCAGCACAGTGGATAGCACTGTGGCTTCACAGCACCAGGGTCCCAGGTTCGAATCCCCACTGGGTCACTGTCTGTGCGGAGTCTGCACGTTCTCGCCGTGTCTGCGAGGGTTTCCTCCGGGTGCTCCAGTTTCCTCCCACAGTCCAAAGACGTGCAGGTTAGGTGGATTGGCCAAGTTAAACTGCCCTTAGTGACCAAAAGTTTAGGAGGGGTATTGGGTTACGGGGATAGGGTGGAAGTGAGGGCTTGAGTGGGTCGGTGCAGACTCGATGGGCCAAATGGCCTCCTTCTGCACTGTATGTTCTATATAACAGAACAGTTATAAGGCTAAATCTCATCATGGCAAGTTGTGGCTCGATCTGGTAAGTTATGGACTGGTGCTTGAAAAAGATTAGCATTAAAGATTGCCCTTCTTGTTCGTTAAAACTCAAACTGGCTCCCTGGTGTCATTCAGGAGAGTGGAGTTATCACCCCTAATTGGTGTCCAGTTAAAGATCAAAAGTAGGGATAGGCAAACCATGTTGCTTTGCCAGAGTGCCCCATATTCCAGAAACAATAGAAATGATTTTCGGACAGTGACATGTCCTCTTTTGTTCATTGGCTATTATGTCAGCTTAGAGAAATGAGACTTCATGACGGGAAACGGA
Organism: Scyliorhinus canicula; assembly: GCF_902713615.1. Classification (NCBI taxonomy): domain Eukaryota; kingdom Metazoa; phylum Chordata; class Chondrichthyes; order Carcharhiniformes; family Scyliorhinidae; genus Scyliorhinus; species Scyliorhinus canicula. The sequence continues at coordinate 46,837,460 of NC_052153.1, forward strand.
GTGCAATGTGATATAAAAGTGGTTAACGGAATGAATGTCATGATGGTTAATATAGATGCAGTTAAGGGGGAGATAGGTAAATACACGTGGAAAAAAGAATGGAAGGATTGTTTATAGTGTTAGATGAAGTAGAGCGAGACAAGGAGAGCTTATACACCAGTACAAAACATATTGCTTCTGTGCAGTACATTTTAAGCAATTCGCTGTAAAAATTACATAACAGCAGATGAAATATGGAAAACAAGGAATGCATACATTACATTAAAGTGTTGGCCTGCAGATTCAATGGTATATCGCACATACCTTGGATGCAAAATGATGATCTGAGCGTCCATTATTCTGGGTCAAGTTTATATCCAGCTAAATCGATGAAAACAATAACCCCTGTCTTCTCGCTATATATGTTTTATTTGAAATAAATTTAGACAATCTTAATCCAGTCCCTAATGGATCTGGGTCAGAAACACAAAACTAAACTCCACCATTTAAAACACTTGAGTGAGAAATGTGATGAAATACGAAGCACTTGCCTGAAGAGTTGCAGCTGTAACAACACTCATTCTTGAGACCAACGAAGACAGGAAATTACACTTGATAGGTGCCGCTGCCACTGCATTCACTCTCCATTTCCTCCCCCACCAGCATACCATGGCTGCAGTGTATATCAACCAATGGAATCCACCTGTGCAACGAGTAAAGGTTATTATTGCAGATCTTCCATCCCTACGACTTCTATCATCAAGAAGGATAACAACAATATTGTTATGGGAACATCACCACTTTCAGGTTCCTCTCCAACTTCACACACTATGTTGAGTTAGATCCCTGTTCCTACACCATCATTGGGCCAATATTCTAGCATTCACTACTTTACTCCATGGGAGCACCATTATCACAAAGGCTGCACATTTTGGTGGCCAGTCACTAGCATTCTCCTTGCTAAGAGTCCACCGTTTACTATAGTAAAGCACCCATCCCAAGCAAAGGAAATTAATTGGGGTAGGGTACTGTTGGCGGGGTTGACACCTCAAATTTTAAAAAGAATCCACATTTAGCGGGATACCCTTGAAGAGAGCTGTCATTGAATATCATTTTTGCCAGCAGGTAGAAACAGTAAAAAGGGGAAATAAAACTAGTCCAAACTGTTTTTCCTTCTGGTGCTTCACAGCTGAACAATAAGTAGAGGACTAAAGTCACCTCCAGTATTGAAAGAGTTAATAGGGTTTCAGGTATTATCCAAGACTCAAAACACACAGGGCGCGATTCTCCGCTACCCACGCCGGGTGGGAAAATCGCGGGAGGGCCCCCCGACAAATTTCACGCCCCCCTGGCACCCCCCCGCGATTCTCCCCCCCTCCCCCCGCTCGGAAGAATCGCCGCTCGCCATTTTTCACGGCGAACGCGATTCTCCGACCCGGATGGGCCGAGCGGCCGGCCGTTCGCGGCCGTTTCACGACAGCGGCAAACACACCTGGTCGCTGCCGTTGTGATACGTGAGTGAGAAGCCCGTTTGGGGCTTGTAGGTGGCCTAGCAAGGAAAGAGCACCACGACTGTGCTCGGGAGGGGACAGGCCCGCGATCGGTGCCCACCGATTGTCGGGCCGGCGTCCAAATCGGACGCACTATCTCCCCTCCGCCGCCCCGCAAGATCAAGCCGCCACATCTTGCGGTGCGGCTGAGGGGAAAGACGGCCACCGCGCATGCACGGGTTCGTGCCATCAGCGTCATGACGCCAGCCGCGCATGCGCGGGTTGGAGCCGGCCAACCTGCGCATGCGCGGCTGACGTCACTAGGCGCGCCGGCCGCGTCATTCTTGGCGCGACGCCCCCGCGACCGAGAGTTACGGAGCGCCGCTCCTAGCCCCGCCGGGAGGGGAGAATAGGGGGCGAGGAGCGGCCTCCGAGGACCTCGTGAAACTCGGCCGAGTTCACGACGGCCCTCCCGATTTTTCCCGGGAGCGGAGAATTCCGCCCACAGTTTCATTCTTATTTCCATCAACGTTGTCAAATGTTTTGGTCATTGGAAGAAAATAATCCTCCAAAATTGACTTAATTTGGTGAGAATGGTTCTGAATACCCAATACTGACTCAGCTTTTGTAGCCAGGGTGTTAGCGTGGTCTCTGGGAAGGATAGTAGAAGCAAAATGTCTAGAGTTATTCAAGGCACTGTGATGGGAGATTGTGGGCGGGATTCGCTGATCCTGAGGCTAAGTGTTGATGCTGTCGTAAACTCTGTCGCATTTTACAACGACGCCAACAGACCCCCTAGTGGCAGCGATTCTGCGTCGCACAGGGGCCAGCACAGCGCTGGAGCGCTTCACACAGCTCCAGCTGCCCATACCGGCGTCAGAACGGGAGCCGCGGGTCCGAGCATGCGCGCTACTGCCGGCGCGAGTTCGCGCATTGCAAGGGTTGCCTTCTCTGCGCCGGCTCCGACGCAACATCGCAGAGAGCGAAAGGGGCCCGGCGTGGAGGAACATAGGCCACCAGGATAAGCCCGCCCGCCGAGCGGTAGGCCCTGATCTCGGGCCAGGCCACTGTGGAGGACCCCCCCCCCCCCCCCCCCCCCGGGGTCGGATCACCCTCCCTCCCCCCCAAAAAGCCACCCGCCGCATAATGAATGCCGAGGTCCCACTGCGTAGGACCACACGTGAACAGCGACAGCGGGACTCGACGCGCACTCGGCCCATCGCGCGCAGAGAATCGTCCGGGAGGCCGCACAGAGCGGCCCCCGACTGGCGGCGCAACGACCGCGCCAGCGCGAATGGCGTCGATTCTCCGGTGACCGGGGAATCGACAGACCACTGGGGAATCGACAGACCGGGGAATCGACAGACCCCGTCGGGGCGCCGTCGCGTGAATCACACCCCCGCCGATTCTCCGACCTGGCGCGGGGTAGGAGAACCCCGCCCTGTTTGTCTATGGAAGGGTGAGTTAGATGGGCTGAATGGCCTCCTTCATCTGCATTTATTGCTGTAATGCACAGGTACAGCAAAGACCTTGGCATTTTTCAATCTGCTCTTCCTTGGCACTAAATGTTGATCTAGCTCTTTGTTAACAAAGCGTTCATGTCTTCAGCAACCCAATTAGAAGAAATCAGCATGCTTTATTATCAGTTGTAAACCACCCATAATAGTTCTGCTGCCTGCATACAGTGAGGAACATTGGTTCTTATAGCCCGAAGGGAAACAACACACTCTTAAAATACCCCCCAGACTTTTCTCAAACAGCCTCTGTAGTTGGTGTTGAGAACATTTGAATGAGATGTCACTGAAGTGACTTTGCACATGCACCTTCTGAAGAATGCGTATATCTTTGTCACGCCAGGACCCTGAAGTGTGGTCAAGGCCATTTACAATGAGAGGTGGCATCGTTGTTTGGTTTTTGCCAAGTCCCTGTCAAATTGAAACAAATTATTGGGGGGTGATTTTGCAATCTTGGTCGCCTTCAGCGAGAACAGCGACACCGACACTTAATAAGCGAGAGTCAGGAAACACTACTATCGCCGGCGAGATTGTGTTTCCCGATTCTCCACGCCCCTTGCCAATGACGTAACAAGGTTCCCACCGACAAAGGGCAAGAAACCCATTGTAAACCATTTAAATACATTTTAATGTAATTAATGAGCCCCCACCACATGATCTCCCCTCACTTAAAAATCATAGCTCGCCAAAGTGACGTCACATCGGTGAGGTTTACAACAGGTATATATAGGTGTGAATCAGTCAGGGGGATACCCCTTGGTAAGTATAGACCCCGGGGAACAAGGGAGCACATGCCCGGGCAGGTAGGCACTGCCCACAGAACAGGTTGACACAAGTTGGCACGGTCCCGGCACAGGTTGACTCTGCCAATCTGACAGTGCCAACCTGTGCCGAGGGCAGTCAGGGGTGGGCCTTTTCTGGAGCACCATGGGAGGGTTCCACCTGTGTGTGTTGGAGAGGGCTGATGCCTGTAAGGAGGCAGAGTGCCCCTGAGACTGCGGTGGTGGGACAGGGTGGTGGGGGGAGTGGGAAAGAGATCCCCCAAGACTGCAGTGGGGGGGGGGGGGGAAGCACTCCTGAGATGATGGTGGTGGGGAGAGGGGAGGGGGGAATGCCCCCAAGACTGCGGTGTTGTGGAGGTCACCCCAATGAGAGCCCCGATTCCTGAGAAGGGGAGGGGGATTGCTGTGTTTGTACTGGGGGGGGGAGGGGGGGGCTGCTTGTGAGGGTGTGCTCTGTGTCCACAGAGGGAGGGTTCTTGGAGGGTGTGAGGGTGTCCTCTGTGTCCACAGAGGGAGGGTTCTTGGAGGGGGGGGTAGGGGGTTACTTTCTGTGTTGATCTTTTTTCCGATTGGCCAAAAATCTGGTCATAAAAATCTGAGCTGTGCAGCTGGAGAGCTGTATGCTAGTTTTCACTCAGAGAGCCTGACACTTTGAAAAATTCTGGGAAAATCCCACCCTTTACCATCTGTGATAGTAATTGTTATATTGTCCCACTGCCCACCACTCAGTCTCCAGCTTCATCCCTCTGATGTAAACAGTTTTTTACAATGGAAATGTTGTGTAAATAAAAGTGGTTCCAGTATAAAAAAGAAATTGGACAGACGAAAAGTAATGTGCAAGTTCACGAGCCAGCAGAAACAGTTCTGTGCATATGTGCGTGAATTTTGTTGGCCAGACGTTTGTTCAATTGACCAACAGATTGTCGGAACTCCAGCACAGATGGGGTACATTTGGTCCATTGAGTCTCTTTTGCTGCCAACTCTTCAATTGGAGCTCCCTACCAAAACCCATGCCTCTCTTCGCTCCCCATATCCTTACGTGTTTGTTTTCCTTTCCAGCACTCATCCAGTATTCAAAATTTTTTGAGGGGGTGGGGGATAGGTGAATTTCTGTGGAGCTGCTCACGCTTTATTTACCACAGAGGTCAGCGCAATTCTGTTTGATCAAATTCAATTGGTAATTTTCTAAAGATTAACCCCTCAGCTTCATATTGACACTGTGATATTTTATCCTATTGTTATTTCAGATTAATCTTCTCAAATCATTTCTTACCAGCACAGTGTGATTTCCACAGTGAAAAATTACTGCATGACAGCCTGAGTCTGAAGCGATGTATTTCAATAATGCTTTAGATAAGGAATACATTTTGCATGTTCTAAACAGCTTTTTAACAAGCAGACTTTTAGGCAGGTGAAAGATGGGACGTTCCTGTTATATTACGTGATTGTCATACATCGTTACTCCTTGCTTATTCTCAGAATGGTGTGAAGGATGTAGTTCAATTAAACTATCAGTCTTCAATTTAAAGCAAATAACATTTAATGAGTAATGAATATAAATACTAATGAGTTTGTTCACTCTTCTACAACTATAACTGGCGATAAAGTAAATCAGAAGATGTATTAATAATGTTTAACTACACGTGCCAACTAAGCTATATCTCTCTAACACTCTGCTGTCTAGTCACTCCTGGATTGAAGAGGTCGGAAGATGCTCTGAATTCAATTTATATACATGGATCTAGTGTTGCCATCTAGTGGTTGTCAAACACTATGATGTAGTTGTTAACCCTTTACATACCAGCAGATATCAGATAACTACATCCCCCTTTTTGTTAGCATGTTTTCTGTGTATCAAAGAAAATTGTATATATGACAATAAATTATGAAAAGTATATCTGTACAAAGCAAAAATGAATAATGACTATACACAACAATTGATGTATTACAAGTTCAGTCTGTTTGGTTTCATTTGTCGTCGTGTCGATCTTCGGAGGTGGTGAATGTGATGTTTCACTGGCTTGTGCGTGTCATCAGAATTTCTGGTATGCATCAAAGTGTCATGAAAAATTGAGTCTGTTAAATTTAAATTAGGAAACATTTGGTGGTGTAGTCAAACTTTCTGCAATGCACGTCTATTCCTGCATAGAATTGTGCATAGAATTGTGCCTTCCACTAACTTAACTATGTAGGAGCATGGAACTGCTTGCCTTATGATTGTTGCTGGAGCAGACCAGCCTCCATCTGGAGTTTTTATTCTTACTCATCTGGAGTGAGTGGTTCCAGTTGAGATGCGTGCCTGTTGTTATATGATTGTTGACATGAATGTTGCTTTTCTATCTTCTTCAGCACTGGCAAGTGATCTGGATTCTGCAGTCGATTAGATGGTAAAGTAGTTCTGAGATCCTGATTAAACAACATTTGAGCCAGCGAGAGTCCTTAAGATAGTGGTGTAGCTCTGTAAGATAACAACGCAAGATGGATATCTGATGTCGAATCGATAGGTTTACTGATTAATTGTTTGACAATGTGAACTCCCTTCTCTACCTTGCCGTTGGACTGAGGGTAGTGAGGACTGGATGTCACATGGGTGAAGTTATATTTCTTTGAGAATTCGGTCCATTTAAAACTTCAAAGCATGGACCATTGTCCGACATGACAGTGTCAAGTATTCCATGCCTTGAAAACGTTTCCTTGCATGCTTTCATAACTGATTTTGAAGTCGAATCTGGAGGTTTTATTACTTCTGGGAAATTAGAGTAGTAATCAATAATTAAAACATAGTCTCGACCAGTCAAATTAAATAGGTCAATTCCTACTTTGGCCCAGGGAGAAGTAACTAATTTGTGTTGTTGCAGAGTCTCCTTGCATTTTGTAGGTTGGTGTTTTTGTCAAGTTTCGCAGGTACTAGCCATGTCAGTAATGTTCCTATTTATTCCCAACCAGTAGACTGCCTGTCGTGCTATTCGTTTACATTACTCGATCCCGAAGTATCCCTCGTGAATCTGTTCACGCATACTGGAACAAAGACATTGTGGAATTACAATTTTGTCAAGTCTGATGATAAAGTAAATCAGAAGAAGTATTGATAATGTTTAACTACACATGCCAACTAAGCTATATCTCTCAAACACTCTGCTGTCCAGTCACTCCTGGATTGAAGAGGCCGGAAGATTCTCTGAGTTCAGTTTATATACATGGATCTAGTGCTGCCATCTAGTGGTTGTCTAACACTATGATACAGTTGTTAATCCTTTACATACCAGCAGATGTACAGATCACTACAGTTCCCTCAGAGTGGGGCAATCACCCTTTGCTGGAGTTGCGGGTTTAATTAATTCCTTGGGCAGAATTTTTCAGATGATGGAAGAGTTGATGGAGAGCACATCCCCACCAATAGTAGCTGCCCGTAGCTACTTAACTTTCGATGGATGCTAATCGGCTAAGGGCGAGTCTTTAGCCCCCATCTGGGGGAGGAAGTCCTGCTTTAGAGAGCTGCCATTCGGACAGCCAGCAGATCTGTAGACCAAGCAGCCCTAGGTCCAAACGGTGGCCACTGCTGGAGCTACAAGGAAGTTCCCGAAGAGGAGGAGCTAATGGAGGCAGGACTGAAGGTAAATCTGGGTACCTGCCTGGCAGGCTCCAGCGAGGAGAGGGGGTTGGGGTGGCCAGGGTTGAGAGGCCAGTGCAAGGAGGTTCAAGGAAAAGAATGACCTTTGGGGGTGGGTGGGGGGAGGGGGGGGTGATTCCAATGGCCATAAAGGACCCTCAAAGGAGGCCGCCACACCCACCCCCCCATGCTTGCTCAGTACATTCCCGCTTAGCCTAGGCCTTTCTGGCTGCAAGTAAAATTGCAGCAGGGGCAGAATAAAGCCCTTAAATGGCCATTACTTGGTCAGTTAAGGGGCTCAATAGGCCTAAGATTGGACAGACTGACTTAACGCCTCCACCACTCCCTGTAAAATGGGAGACAGGTCTTCACAAAAACAGATTAGCTGGTCATTATCACGTTGCTATTTACGGAAATTTGCAGTGTGGGTCTTGTCTGCTACATTTCTTATATTAAGACAGTGACGGTGACTGCAGTTCATATTTCATTGGCTGTAAAGTGCTTCAAGATGCCCGATGATCAGGAAAAGCACTTCATAAGTGCAAGGCTTTTGTTTTCCTTTTCTCATTGTTGCCACTAAAAAATAGGAGTTCCATTTTCAATAACCGATCAACTGGACATGTTTTGCCTGGTTTCAGGTTTGCCTGGGATTACTCTTATTTTATGGAGTCACCAGGATTGGAGACATTGGTTACCGCATATATCTGAGCCCCGTCTACAGTAAGTAATATCACAGACTGGCAAGAGTTTCATTATGGTCATTCCTCTATAAGCAATGTTAATGGAGGTGAACAGCGGAAAACAAAGCGGAGTGAGGCATTGATGCAGAAGGTTGAAGTTATACAATGGGGATAATAAAACACCCCCCAACCCTGCCACCATAAGGACCTGGAGAGGCAGCTTAAAATGTAGAAAACCAGAAAACTGACAAAAGCCCAGCTCCAATGCGTCCATTTCCAATTTTAATGGAGCTAGGCTGGGGAACGGCGACTAATCCTCTCTTCCAGAATGAAGCCAAGACCTGGGAAACCTGGCACATCATCAGCCTTGGGCTCAGCATGGGCCTGGCCTCCCACAGCCCTCCAGCTGTTATCGTCCTCCAGAAGAACACTTCATAGATTCCAGAGATATACACAGTCAACAGGTAGATACAAGTGTGCCTTGAGAAGAGGAGTATTCAGCGTCTGGGGGTTTCTTTCAGGGTGCTCCTGGTGTGGACGCAGCTCTTCACCTCGCTATCAGTTAAAACAAGGGGCGGGATTCTCTGACACACCACCAGGTCGGAGAATCCCCAGGGGGGGCGGCGCAAATCCTGCCCCGACGCCGGTTGCCGTATTCTCTGGCTCAGTTTTTCAGGCGGGGGTGATTGTCCGGGCCCCGATGGGCCGAGCGGCCATTTTTGGCCAGCGTCAATCACTCAACTCACGCATCGGCGGTCCTCGGGGGACGCGAGGGGATCTGACCCCGGGGAGGGCCCCCACGGTGGCCTGGCCCACGATCGGGGCCCACCGATCTGCGGGCGGGCTTGTTCCGTGGGGGCTCCTCTTTCTTCCGCGCCAGCCCCTGTAGGGCGCTGCCATGGCCAGCGCGGAGAAGAGAACACCCCACGCATGCGGCAAAATACGGCGGCCATCACACCAGCTGTTCCGCGCATGCGCGAGATCAGGCCAGCCCTTCAGCGCATGGGTGAACTCGTGTCGTCCCTTCGGCGCCCGCTGGAGCAGTGCCAACGCCTCCGCCGTCCACCGAGCCCCCTAGAAAGATGAGAATGCCTCACCTTGGGGGGGGGGGGGGGGGGGGGGGGGGGGGTGTTGACGCCGGAGTCATTGGCGCCGGTTTTCCCGTCGGCGTGGGATCTTAGTCCTCAGAAGGGAGATTGTCGGCCATAATGTCTCAAGATGTTGCAACAACGGAGCAGTGATCAACAACTGTCCAGCAGCCCCTCAGCATCCAAGCCTCAAATAGAAAGAGGAAATAGACAAAATCATCTGAAGCCACGGGGCATATGTTCAGATGATAGCTTAGAGGTGGCAGCTTGTCAGAGCGCCCGCAGGAGAATTAATAAGAAAACATCCTTCACCTCTCTACACCCAAGGTCAACGGGTGATTACAATGTTTAATTGTTAAGTCTTGTTTCTATCATGCAGCTCTTCCACACACTGCTGCTGTTTCTCATTCTAATTTTCGCTGCCCTGTGAGATCTCAGGGGGAATTTTCCCTTTTCTGGGTGGGCATACAGCAGGCCCAAAAGAAATCACAAAATGGGGTGTGACAAAATCAGAAGCGTGCCCACCAACAATTGAAGCCAACTAAGACCATTTAAGACCCAATCCAATGATTAGCCCGTGCGCTTTTAAGCTTGGCGCACAGGTGAATCTGCCAGGTGACCTTCACATGAATCCCACATCCAGGGTGCGATAAAGGCCCAGAGAATTTTGGAGAAGTGGGGAGGTCAAAAATCTGAAGTGAGTTGTTAGTTGGTGATTTATAGATTGCTTTTGGAATGTTTTGGTTGATTTGGATGATTCTAGAAGTGTTACATATTTGCAGAGGCTTTCTGCAGGAATGGCCCGTTCGTTGCTGAAGCCTGTTCAGCCACCAGGTCAGACTTGGGGATTGTGTATTCAACTGGATGGACCTCTTCAGAAGAGGAGGAGAGGGCCAGAAGGAAGAGGAAGCCAGTTGTCCCTGACATCGTCCTGGAGTGTTCCCTCTGGACTGAGCAGCGCATCCGGAGGTGGTGGAGAGCCAGCAGGCTTTACAAAGGGGAAGGGTCCGGGGAAGGTGCCACTACCCAGCAGGTAGAGAGTACAGGCATCGATCATACTGTCCGGATATGACAGAGATTCAGTGCACAACACAGCTCCGTCTCTCCAGAGAAACAGTCACCTCTATCTGCGAAATGATCACCCTTGAAATAGTCTCAAACTATATAGGTGGTCACCCAATGCCAGTAGCTGCGATAGTGACCTCTATGCCTCAGGGTTGTCCCAGGGATCAGTGGGAGATCTCTGCGGAGTCTTGCTGCACGCAGCTGCATCAAGTTGGTTTCAGATAGACTGTAGTGAAAGGTGAACATTTTTATTCACATCAGGAAGGCCAGCCAGGCAGAGCGAGCCAGAAGTTTCACTGCAATAGCCGGATTTCCGAGAGCCATTGACTGCACATGTCCCATAAAGGCACCAGTGGGGAGGCGGGTGCCTTTGTGAATAGAAAGGGCTTCCAATCTCTGGATGTACAGATTGTGTGTGAACCACAAGAATGAGATCCTGCAGATTTGTGCCAGGTAGCCAGGAAACTACCATGATGTCCATCAACCTGCATCACTCTCAGGTGCCACATGTCTTCATCACACCAGCATGGTTCGATGGCTTGTTACTGGGGGACAAAGGCTTTATGCTAAAAGATGGCTGATGATGTCACTAAGGCACCCAAGGACCTCAGCTGAGGAGAGCCACAACCACAGTCATGCCTCCACAAGGGCAATAATTGAGAGGACAATAGGCCTCAAGATGAGGTTTCACTGCCTGGACTACTCAGGGAATAGCTGTAATATCCTCTGGAATGAGCCTCCTTAATTGTAGCAGTTTGCTCTGCTCTAAGCAATCTGGTTCTCGTGGGGGGAACCATTTGGAGAATGAAGACTGCAATGCTGTTCCAGAGGCTGCAAACAAAGAATCCAGAGCTGAGTCGAGCAGGAGCCTGCTCAGTCCCAGGGTGTGGAGCAAGATCAAACATTGAGGGTGCTTCTTGCACCCCTAGCAGTGCACGTTTCATACTCTCCAGCAGTTTATTGGCCAGCCAGTGTGAAATCACAGTCAAAGCCAAATGCAGGCGGGAGTGGATTTCTCATCTGCGTCTGGTCCCGCTGAATGCACTTGCCCAACAGGCCTAAAATCCAGGCCCTCATCTATATTCTTACTCTCTTGGTGGGCTTTTGGTGATTGTGGTAGGCTATATTAGGAGTATCGCGGTACCTAGGTGGGATGTACCTTATACTGTAGTATGAGTGGTAGAACCTACCTGCTGGTTCCGCCCAGCAGGCGGAGCATACGAGTTTGTGTTTCACCCACAGCAGTCATTCTGTACCGGAGCTGCTGGGGTAACTACTTGTTCATTAAAGCCTTCAATTGGACTACAATGTCGCTTCAGTAGTGACTGATCGTGCATCAGTGATGAACTAAGGGGCTGGTTTAGCTCACTCGGCTAAATCACTGGCTTTTCAAGCAGGCCAGCAGCACGGTTCGATTCCCGTACCAGCCTCCCCGGACAGGCGCCGGAATGTGGCGACTAGGGGCTTTTCACAGTAACTTGATTAAAGCCTACTCGTGACAATAAGTGATTTTCATTTCAACTAAGATACAGCTGTTCAGCTTCTTAACTCTGCCATTGAGCACCTGGGTGCTGGGTGATGAAGTGCAAAATGAAGGTGGCAATGGCAGGCCTGACTGAAGCTTAGGTTTTGTTGGAGTGTTTCTGAATGAGAACAAGATTCACAGGAACTGATTCTGTATTAGGGCAGCCCAAGCCTCCCTGGCAAGTATCTCTTTGCGTTTGCCTGCAGCCCAAGGGATTCCTCATTTTGGATCACCTGGTCAGCAGACCACATTCTCATTGTTGGAGGAGGCATCACAATTAATAATGTCCTTTGTTATGAACCTCGCTGATGCTCAATGCAAGTACATCCCAAATTGGGAAACTTGGAATGCTGCTTCTCAACAATTTAGTTTTCCAATTTGGTAAAAAAAATGAGAAAAGAAATGAAACACGGAGAAGAAAAGGTCAGCCTTGTTGTAAATTATTCAGATAACAAAAACTTTAAAACACACAAGAAAAGTGACAGGAAAGAACACCATTTATAATTAACAACAATTATGGTTACCCAGAGAGCATGCTTAGATTACCCACCTAATCTAAAACGACTTCCTTAAACTCCAAGATTACACCTTCCCCAAAACACTATGAATCAAATCCAGAAACAATTACCACACAGGACCTGTAGCTTTCTTTAGGTAACCTTTCTTCTAGCTTAGGGTAGAACTTCTGGGCTCTCACACAGCCAGACTTATTTTGCTTTCTTTCTCTGCACAACAACTAGATTCTCTGAGAGTTCTGCCACTATCAAGTCCCTCTACTGCTAGTCTCCACTTTGCTGAACAAAGTATCTGTACCTGGCTACGAGATTAAACTGCATTTCACAAGTCCTCAGTACAGCTAAATCCTTGTCAAAACTTTTAAATCCAGATCTTTACTTTTCATTTCATTCCAACTTTCCTAACACCTCATTCTTCAACACCTTCCCCCTCTGCAGTGCTAGATTGTGCAAGAGACCATCACGATATGCAAGACCCCCACTGGGGCATGTTGAAGGGTTATTATCACTGGAACAGATGCTCGGACATTTGAAATAAGTTAAGTTGGTGGACATTCTCATGGAGGTAGCTTCTTATGCCGAGCTGGCTGTTAGCAGCCCCTCTGTGTCCTTATGGAATATGCCCATCCTGCTAGTCTTGAGGGTGCAGATGTACCCAATGGTGCCTGAATTTCCCTCCCTCTGCACTGCCCCTCCCCTCAATGGGAGCCCCAGGACTTGTGTGGATGAGGCACATTCAGATGCATTCTCTCAGAGTTCTTGGCCTTCTACCAGGATGGCTACACCCCACCCAAATCAGTCCAGGAGTCCTCTCCTCGGGTAAGTGTCACTTTCCCCATTTGACCCTGGTCACCCAGCCCCACAATCCTGGCATATTTCCTCGCCATCCTGTCGACACCTGACAATGCCACGTGTGCAATACCCCTCCTGCCATTGCATCCTGACATTCCTAATGGCCTTTAAGCAAGCCAGCACTTATCCTCAGCTGCCTGGCCACTTAATTTCACCAGGCAGTGCTCTGAAGCCCCATGATTCCTGTGTGCCATTGATAAAAGCCGAAACGGCTGGAAAATTGGAGTTACTTGGCCATTGAAATCCCTCAATTGGCATCCCACCACCCTGACGCAGAGATCCACCCACCATGGTTCTCACCGCTGTTAAAATAATGTCAAGACAATAGACTTCCAGCCAACTGAATCTGCTCCCATTTAGATCACTTCCCCTACCCCTGCCTACAAATCTGTTCTAAATGGGCTGGTAAAATTCTAGCCTGGTTTAGATTCTGTATGCATTCCCATTCTGAACTGAACAAATACAATACAAGTGACTTAACAGTGATTGTAGCATCGTGCACTTTCTGTGAGTTAACAAAAGGGACATGAATACTTACTTGAAGAGGAAAGAATTGCAGGCCTAATGGGGGAAAAGAGCTGGGGAGTGGACGCAATTGAATAACTCTTAGGAAGTCCCAACCCAGGCACAATGGGCCAAATCATCATCTTCTACGCTATACGATTCTATGAGGCAATGGAAAATCAGTGAAGATAACTGTGACAAATAGAGCTCTTCACCCAATCTTCTCTGTGATCTATCTCAGTGAGACCGTGCGGTTAGTATCTGTATTCTTGTCTGAACCAAATGCTAGAAATGCAACACTGTCATTGCAGCATCAAGAGGTGTGGGTTAAGAAAGCTTTGACGTTGAAGCCAACTTTGGCTCATTCAAGGTACACCTTGTGCAATCCTGTTACATTGTGAAGGTCTGTGCAGCTGCAGCAGTGTCTGCTAATGATCCAACAATTCCTGGTCGTCAGCAAAGCAACTCCAAACATCCCTCCAATTAGTATCCGGATGCTCCGACTGCACAAAGGACAGCCACATATCTATGGCCTGAGTGAACTTCTCGTCAAACGTAAGGTCAGCTTCTGAAGACAGCTGCTACAAATGGTCATCTTAATGCGCAGAGAAGCCACTTTGTGATTGTTCTGTTCTATTTCCCTGACAGTTTTTCGACAGGTCCTGAATTGCTTTGTTTTTTGTACCCACAGGGAGTAATCCATCAGAGTGTACGAGCACAGAGGGCCATATTGGCCTAAGATCCTGCTTCCAGAATAAAGTCATAGCTGAAATAACCCCTCACATCAATGTGTGAAATGTGATTTAAAAGACATGAAAAATAAAGAGAGGGCAGTTGTGCAGCAGGGAACAGTTTGTTGATTAAATCAGGTCCAAGGGAGAAAATGATAAGCGAAAGAATGACAGAAATTCAAAAGGGGAGAGATAAGAAAGCAAAATACATTCGGAAGGGTCAATGAATTAGGTTAAAATAGAAACAGTACCTACAGTAAAAGGCCAATTGCAGGAAGGTCGAATAAGCTACAGAAAGTACCTGCTATGGTAGCAATCAATCAGGACCAGTACCAGATAACAGGAATTATAGAATTTTTTTAAAGTCAGTCTTGGTAGAAAAAAAGCTCGGAAATTGCCCTCGGAAGAATTATCGTGGAGGTCAATGTTAAAGCAGAATTCAAGAAGCCAGAGTAGAGCTGATCTCCTTCTGTTCCCCAGAGGAACACTCAATAGGTCGAAATGTTCCCTCTCATTCTTTTTGTTGTGCATGACTGGCTTGTTGTCTGTGTGGCACATTACAAACTGATACATGGTTGTGCACCCACGCAGCTTAGAGGGAAAATTGATTATGCGAACACTTATCTTTGACTGTAACATGTGCTTCCACTGTGATGCACAATCAATTGCATAAAGACTCAGATTGGGTACAACTGTGGCTTTATTGCAGTTAGATGCGTGGCCTCCTGCTGCAGCTGGTGAAATGGCAGATCAATGGAGGACACGTATATTTATACAGCTCCTAGTGGGCGGAGCCAGTCGGCAGGGGCTATCGGCGAACCTGTAGTACAGGTCCTACCTTACATCCCCTAATACAGGTGTACACAGTGGCTCACCACATTCACCCCCTGTTAAAAATGAGTCCGGCGGGGGTGGTGTGGAACTATATACAGTGTTGAGAATTATGTACAGTGTCTTAGAAAATGAGTGGGAAAGGGAAAAAAAATGTCCATTTTGACGGTCCGGTGCCCGTCAGAGGGTCAGTCGATCCGGAGCTTTGACGATTCGCTGGGAGCGACGTAACGGTGGCGGCGATGTCAATGCTGGCGGTGCTGGTGTCACCGATGTGGGTACTGGTGGTGCTGGTGCTGGCCTGCAGTCAGATGACCCCAGGAGACTGCCGAAATCTTCTTTGCCCTCTTGCGTGGGCAGCGGAAGGAGGGATGGACCTGGTGGGGTTAGTGTTGGTAGCGCTGGGGGAGGGAGGGTGGCGCATGGGTGGGGAAGTGTGTTTGGCTGGAACCTGATGGTGCCAGGTCCCTGAGGGAGACAGTATCTTGGCAGCCGTCGGGGAACTCCACGTAGGCATACTGGGGGTTGGCGTGGAGCAGGTGTACCCTGTCCACCAAGGGGTCCGCCTTGTGGAGTTGGACGTGCCTAACGGAGCAGGACCGGTCCTTGAGCCAAGTCAGGAGCGACACCCCGGATGTAGGCCTCCTGGGGAAGGTAAAAACACGTTCATGGGGGTGTGCTATTTGTGGCGGTGCACAGTAGAGACCGGATGGAGTGTAGTGCATCCGGGAGGACCTGCTGCCAGCGAGAGGCTGGGAGGTTCCTGGACTGTAGGGCCAGCTGGACGGCCCTCCAAGCCGTCCTGTTCTCCCTCTCTACCTGCCCGTTTCCCCGGGGGTTGTAGCTGGTCGTCCTGCTGGAGGCGATATCCCTGCTGAGCAGGAACTGACGCAGCTCATCGCTCATAAATGAGGATCCCCTGTCACTGTGGATGTAGCCGGGGAAACCGAACAGAGCGAAGATTGTGTTTAGGGCCTTGATGACGGTGGCAGACGTCATATCGGGGCATGGGATGGCGAAGGGGAATCTGGAGTACTCATCGACCACACTGAGGATATACGTGTTGCGGTCGGTGGAGGGGAGGGGCCCTTTGAAATCCACACTGAGGCATTCAAAGGGGCAGGAAGCCTTCATCAAGCGCGCACGGTCCGGCCGGTAGAAGTGCGGCTTGCACTCCGCACAGACCTGGCAGTCTCTGGTGACTGTCCGTACTTCCTCGACGGAGTAGGGCAGGTTGCGGGCTTTGACGAGGTGGCACAGCCGTGTGACCCCCGGGTGACAAAGGCTGTCGTGCAGGGCACGGAGTTGATCTATTTGTCCTGGGCGCTGTACAGTCTGCTCCTGGTGGCAACGGGTTTGCAATCCAAAGTTAGATTGGCAAAGAGGGAGGGGGGGGGGTAAACATTGAGGGTCGCGAGGCCACAAACGGTGAGTGGAGGTAGGGGCTCACCGAATTTGAGGATGAGGCTCTGGAGATTGCACTGGAAATCCAGGCCCAACAATAGTGCAGCGCAGAGATTAGGAAGGACGTAGAGACGGAAATTGCTGAATGTACCTCGGGAGAGGGCGTCTGGGGGCTCGTTGAGTTTGCTGGGGCGATACAAAATCTCATAATTAATAGGTGGAGAGCTCGATTCTCCACCGCAAGATTTTATCGTTTTTGATCTTGCCCCGCTGCGTGTTGTTAAACATGAAGGCTACCGACCGTTGGTCAGTGAGGAGAGTGAATCTCCTGCTGGCCAGGTAATGCCTCCAATGCCGCACAGCTTCAACGATGGTTTGGGCCTCTTTTTCGACGGATGAGTGCCGAATTTCAGAGGCATAAAGGGTGCGGGTAAAGAATGCCACACGTCTGCCTGCCTGATTTAGAGTGGCGGCAAGGGCAACATCTGAAGCGTCGCTTTCTACTTGAAAGGGCAGTGTCTCGTCTACTGCGTGCATCCCAGCCTTGGCTATGTCTGCTCTAATACGGGCGAAGGCATGTTGTGCCTCAGCCGCAAGGGGAAATTGAGTGGACTGTATGAGTGGGCGGGCCTTGTCCGCATAGTTTGGGACCCACTGGGCGTAGTACGAAAAGAACCCCAGGCAGCGTTTGAGGGCCTTGGGGCAGTGGGGGAGGGTGAGCTCCATGAGGGGGCGCCTGCGGTCGGGATCGGGCCCCAGAAGTCCGTTTTGGACTACATAGCCGAGGATGGCTAGGCGGGTCGTGCTGAACACACACTTCTCTTTATTACACGCAAGGTTGAGAAGAGTGGCGGTACGGAGGAATTTAGCAAGGTTGGCATCGTGGTCCTGCTGATCATGGCCGCAGATGGTGACATTATCTAAGTACGGAAACGTGGCCCGCAAACCGTACCGGTCGACCATTCGGTCCATCTCCCTTTGGAAGACCGAGACCCCGTTAGTGTCGCCAAAGAGAACCCGAAGAAAGTGATAGAGCCGACCGTCCGCCTCGAAGGCAGTGTATGGACGGTCCGATTTACGGATGGGGAGCTGGTGGTAGGCGGGTTTCAGGTCAATTGTTGAGAAGACCCGGTACTGCGCAATCTGATTGACCATATCAGATATGCATGGAAGGGGGTACGCGTCGAGCTGCATGTACCGATTGATGGTCTGGCTGTAGTCCACGACCATTCTGTGTTTCTCTCCAGTTTTAACTACTACCATTTCGGCTCTCCAGGGGCTATTGCTGGCCTCTATGAAACCCTCCTGAAGCAGCCGCTGGACTTCGGACCTGACGAAGGCCTTGTCCTGGGCGCTGTACCGTCTGCTCCTGGTGGCAAGGGGTTTGCAATCCGAAGTTAGATTGGCAAAGAGGGAGGGGGGGTCAACCTTGAGGGTTGCGAGGCCGCAAATGGTGAGTGGAGGTAGGGGCCCACCAAATTTGAGGGTGAGGCTCTGGAGATTGCACTGGAAATCCAGGCCCAACAATAATGCAGCGCAGAGATTAGGAAGGACGTAGAGACGGAAACCGCTGAATTCTACACCCTGGACTGTGGTAGTGACCGTACAGAATCCTCGGATCAGGACAGAGTGGGATCCGGAGGCCAGGGAGATCCTTTGATTGGCAGGGTGGACCACGAGGGATCCGGGTGTATGAAGCTTTCGGTGTTCCCGGAGTCCAGCAGGCAAGAGGTCACGTGGCTGTTGGTTTTCACCATTGTCGAAGCGGTGGGCAGGTTGTGTGGACGAGACTGGTCTAGCGTCATCGAGGCGAGCTGCGGGTGGTCGTCAAAGGTTTCAGATGGAGAGCGTCGGCGGCCCAGGTCATGGGATGTCGTTGGCGTTCCTGCCCCGTGGGGAAGACAAGATGGTGGCGTCCGGAGGACCTGTAGGGAACAAAATGGCGGCGTCCATGGGGCACACATTGCGGGGGCGGGATAAGATGGCGGCGCCCATGGGACACACGTTGGTGGTGCTGGACAAGATGGCGGTGCTCATGGGCCGCACGTGAACTGAGGGGGAGGAGATGGCGGCGCCCACTGGCCGCACGTAGCCCCGGGAGGAGAAGATGGCGGCGCCCATTGTGCGTTTGGCAAGGGGGAGGGGGCGATAGCGGCGACTGCGCGGGCCTGCTGCGAAGTGGCCCTTTATGCTACAAGACTTGCAAGTGGCGGCGCGGGCCGGGCAGGATTGGCGGGGGTGCTTCTGTTGGCCGCAGAAGTAGCAGCGGGGACCCCCGGGGTGTGTGGATTGGCATGTGGTGCAGGCGTATTGGCTAGGCATCGCCCCAGCTGGGGGGGGGGGGGGGGGGCGTTAGCGGGCCAAGGAGGGATAGGACGGGTGGGCCGCGCGACAAGGGGGGTAGGCCTGAACATTACGGGATGCGACCAGCATGGAAAGCGCTAAAGTTTTTGTCTCCGCTAGGTCGAGCGTGGCCCCTTCCAGCAGTCGTTGTCCGATGGGGTCTGACCCAATCCCCATTACGAACGCATCGCACATGAGCAGATTAGAATGTTCGGTGGCCGTAACGGCCTGACAGTCACAGTCCCAGACGAGTGGGATTAGGGCCCGCCAGAAGTCTTCGATGGACTCACCAGGGAGTTGAGAGCGAGTGGCGAGTACGTGCCTGGCGAAGAGCGTGTTTGCTTTCTGCGCATAGTTTTCTTTTAGGAGTGCCATGGCGTCCGCGTAACTCAGGGCTTCCTGGATCAACGGGAACACGCTTGAGCTCAACCTGGAATACAAGACCTGTATCTTCTGAGCCTCCATCAGTGTGGGGGTTGCTGCGTTGATGTAAGCCTCGAAACAAGCTAGCCAGTGATTAAAATCCTTTCTGGCGTCGGGCGAGTGCGGATCCAGCTGCAGGCGATCTGGTTTGATTCTGATATCCATCTTGTTGAAAATCTGACTGCAATAAATTGATGCACGATCAATTGCACAAAGACTCAGATTGGGTACAACTGTGGCTTTATTGCAGTTAGATGCATGGCCTCCTGCTGCAGCTGGTGAAATGGCAGATCAGTGGAGGACACGCATATTTATACAGCTCCTAGTGGGCGGAGCCAGCCGGCAGGGGCTACTGGCGAACCTGAAGTACCTACCTTACATCAGCTAATACATGTGTTCACAGTGGTTCACCACACACTGCCTAGCTTCTGTAAAGGCCTGTGCTGTGGCTTCACTGTGCTCCGAGCAGCATTTAAAATAGATAGTTGTGACGTGTGAATCTGCCCCCAAAGTTCCTGTGGTGGCTCACATAAGCCTAAAGACGGGGTTGACCTTTATTGAATCAGTCACCCCATTCCAAACTTCCATGGATATTTGGCTGCTCAGCATTGAATTGAATGAAGGAAGGCGCAGGAAAAATAATGGGCGGGATTCTCTGATCCTGAGGCTGTGTTGACGCCGTCGTAAATGCTGTTGCATTTCCCGACGGCGTCAACATGGTCTCGGGATCGCAATTCTGACCCCTACAGGGGGCCAGCATGCCACCCACCCCCCCCCCCCCCCCGCCCACAGGCCGACCCAGGATCCTTCCACACCGAGGTCCGGCCGGGTAAGACCAGGTTAGAACGGTACCGTCGGGACTTGAGTTTTTTGGTACGGCCGCAAGGCCCATCCCGGGTGGAGAATCGCCGGGGGGGATGGGCCCGTAGAGCCACCTCCGATTGGCGCCACACTGGCGCCAATGGTGCCAATTCTCCGCTCTCCAAAGTATCGCGTCCCGGCGTCGGGGCGGCATGGCGCGATTCGCGCCGGTCATGGCGATTCTTCTGCCCGGCCCCGGGCTCAGAGAACCCGCCCAATGTTTGGTTTAGGAAGGCATGGTGGCACAATGGTTAGCACTGCTGCTTCACAGCTCCAGGGTCCCGGGTTCAATCCCGGCCTCGGCTGACTGTCTGTGCGGAGTCTGCATGTTCTCCCCGTGGCTGTTTGGGTTTCTTCCGGATGATCGGTTTCCTCCCACAGTCCAAAGATGTGCAAGTTAGGTGGATTGGCCGTACTAACTTAGTAGGTTATGGGGTTACGGGGTGGGGGGGGGGGGGGGGGTGTGGGCATGTGTGGAGTGCTCATTCGAAGAGTCTGTGCAGACACGATGGGCTGAATGGCTTCCTTCTCCACTGTAGGAATTCTATGATTCTATGGAGCTCTGTACCTGCGTGCAACATAGTTGCTCCCACCACTCTATGTTGGATTCAAGGCGCATACAACCAATCAGCCATTTTCATTTAAATGGAACAGCAGTAAGCAGCATACAAGCTTTGGAGACAAGAATCTGTGGAGAACTACTCTGATTCTGGGTGGGATTCTCCACTAGCTGATGTCGAAATCGAGGCATGCGATCTGGCGGGGAAAAGCACCCGATGCCAAAATCGCAGCTGCCGCCGGTTTGACACTGAATCATGTTCCTCCGCCTCCTCCAAAACTGCGTCAATGTCCCGCACGCCGCACATAGTTGCAATTGCATTTGCATCTCATTAGCAGGCCCACCCGTGATGCTCCGCCTCTGATGGGTCAAGTCTACGTGTGTTCTCAACAATCGTGATGGCTGCAGAGAGAGAGGGAGGGCATACGGACAGTGTTCAGCACCGTCATACTTTGCCAACAGTCGTGCCGCTGGCCTGCGGGGTTCTACCTGGGCTGGGGGTGGGGAGTAGTGGGGGGTGGCCAGGAGGTGGGCTGTGGGGATGCAACACCATCACCGTAGCCGGCAGGGCAGCCATGCAGCTGCACGTGCTGCTGACAGCCTGTTATAAACCTGGTGCTATGGGTTGTATAGGTGACTCTCCCCCCCCCCCCCCCCCCCCCCCCCCCCGGCCCCCCCGCCCGGGGGCACACCCCTGGGATCCCTCTGGCCCCAGCCAAACCAGCAGCTGTATGGCCGCAATCAGTGTGTGGAGGGGCGTGTATAGTCTACGCGCAGCTGCAGCGTGTCAGCCCTGCGAGTGTCCATCACGGACCCCGCGAGTCCCGCACCGTTTTTCTTGTGTTCTACTGGTATTCCATGCCGAGCCGGCTAGCCCCTCACCGGTACCGGAATCGGCGCGGGTGTGGCACCGATTTCTCTGACGTGGAACTCCACAGATCCTCCGTTGGTGCCGGCACTTAGGCTCAGGAATGGAGATTCCATCCCTCTGGCTCTAATGCTGCTGCTCCAGCTCCTCCAATCCCTCCCTCCCTCACTTGCTGCTCCTCTAGAGCGAGAAAGAAGGCAGATCAGCTGACTGCTGGGAGCTCAATTGAGTGATTTAAGTGGCCAATTAAGGTTACTCTTTGCCTCAGTGGGCATTTTAGTTGGCTCAGAAAGGGTTCGCCGCCACACGGGCTAACTGATCTGTTGGTGTCCATCAGATTCCAGTAAAGAGTTGGGGGAGGGAGGGGGTCAGGATGAGTGAGGAAGGGGATCAGGATGGGGAGGAAGGGGAACTATATAGCCTATGGGGAGCCCCCTAGTGGCAATAGCCTCCCGCACAGCAATGTCATCGCCCATTCACCAAGACACCCTCAATTGCTGCTGATCTACTGACCCTCTGATTGGGCCGGTGGCTTTTAGGAGGGACTCATTGTCCTTAATTGGAATGAGTGTCCCAGCAATGGCCACTCAATGTAGCGTTGCCGAGAATACACCAGCCCACGTCCCACCACCAGCCTAAGTTGGAAGTCAATGTTCTTTCTTCACACTGAGGTTACCCTCGAGCATTTTGTGGTGCTATTGGCATCGTACTAAATGAGATAGATTCAGAACAGATCGAGAAACTTTAAACTGGGCATCCATGAGGCATTGTTGGCCATCAGCCGCAGTAGAACTGTATTTCATCACAATCTGTAATCTCATGGTTCGTTTATTCCTCATTTTAACATTCTCATTAAGCCAGGGTATTAACCCTGGTTCAATGAGGAGTGCAGGAGTGCATGCTGGGAGCCAGGAGTCAAAATCTGTTCTTTCTGAGGACTCCATTTGAGATTCTCTCGAAGGTCACTATTTGACTTTGACTAAAGTCTATTTTTGTTAACTCCCTTCAATAGACATCTGGACACACTAAAAGAATGCGAGACAACAATGATGGAGCTGGAGAAGGCAGGGGTAAGTTTTGTTATGGGAGGGGTGTTTTCAGAACCCCAAAATGTGTCATGGAGTTCAACCAACCCCCACCTTTAATGGATTGTTGCTTTTGAAGCACACGGCTTGTTCCCCAGGTGGTAGTATTACAATTATGGACACGTGGTTTTTAAAACAAAACAACGTTTATTCCATGAACTCAAATTAACCTTTTAAATAAACATTGGATCTCTTAACACCTCTTACTTCAAAGATAACCCTGAAAATAATACAACACTATCCAATCCTGCAAACTGTTTCTTCACACATATAAAGACGTAACAAATCCTTCAAACAGAAGCACATTAGATTTATATTCAATACTGTGACCTTTTTACAATTCCGATTTCACCAAAGGAGTAAGAGATAGTCCTTCCTGGCAGAGATCACCAGCAATGCAGCTCAAAGCCACACCCAAGCTTTCTTCAAACTGAAACTAAAAACTCCCAAAAAGCAGATATGAGCTCAGTTCCCCCCCCCCCCCCACCCCACCCCGTGACATCACTTCAGTAATACGATCAGCTACATTTCTTAAAGGTACATTTCTTAAACATCCAATTCTTAAAGGAACTCTCACATGACAGTTTAGAGAGAGTTAAAAAGCGCCAACTTTGAGCAACAAATCACCTGTTGAAACTGAGGATTGCTTGCCAGCTGAAAGTAGAAGACCAAAAGACTTCAGAGAGAGAGAGAGAGAGAAGGCCCCATATCGCCTTGCACCAAGGCTGAATCAAGAAGCAAGAACCGCATTAAGCCAGTAAAGTCACTGCCTAGCTTTATTTAAAAATAGCTTTGTTGCTTAATAAATGTTTCTTGAGTTACATCACTAATTGTCTCCTATTGCCTGAATGGTTGATGTCTCAAAATAACAAATTAATATTTGAGTATGTAGATTTGGAGGTTAAACAAAACAAAAACTAACACTAGCTCTAATTTAAATGTTGTGACCCCTGTAATGATATGTATAATGTAAGGAGTGTAAAGGATTAACAAGATGATGTTCATGTATCTCAACACTAGATGGCACCAGAGTAGTCTTATAAAAGGCTACGTCTCTAGGTATTCTGGGAGAAGGTTATGAAAAAGGATAGTGAGAGGTTGAGATAGATTGTTAGCTGTACGAAGAAGATATTATAGATTTCTGTAACATAGGTTTTGTACTGTTGTTTTATTAGCAATTACTTAGCGAAGTGTGCTAGGCATTTGAAGTATTGTAAAATAAACTAGCTTTGTTTCAAATAAATAGCATGATGTTCGTTGACAACACTGCAACTTTTAGCCATCTTGGAGAACTATACAAGGAACATCTCACCCCTTGCTGTGGATTCCTCCACCAGAGAAAATAGTTTCTGTCTACCTTTTCAAATCCATTCACCATCTCAAGCACCTCAATTATATCACCCCATAATCTTCAGTACTCAAGGGAATACAAGCTTAATCTATGCAACCTGTCCACATAATTTAATTGTTTTAGTCCTCATACCATCGTGCTTAATCTGTACCACACTCTGTTATGTGCTTCTTGAGATGCCCAGAACCAAACACAGTCATCCGGGTGCGGTGCAATTGGGTTCAGTATTTGTGCATCAGATCAGAAGTTCTGTTCAATAATATTCCACAAGTTGAGTAATATCACAGAGGGCTGAGATAAGATGAAGATAAATCTAACACAACCAAAAGATAGCAGGAAACATCAGTCAATATTGACCCATGAAATCAATTTTTGAGATTTTTTTGTACGCGGCATCTTGCTGTGCAGATTAGATTAAGTCCTCTGTGGCTCTCATTCAACAAGAAAGAGAAGAGTGGAAATCATTTGAGAATTGCAAGAAATGACTTTATTTTCACTTGATAAAACTCCTCATGTTCAATGAGAAAGCGGTCACATGGTATGTCATGAAGAAGAAAAAAGTGATTAATGGCTGCCACAATGCAAGCTGTGCTGTTGCAAGCGAAGCTCATCACGTCCACCGCCTGTGAAGGTACCTTATTCTAAAAGGAAGGTTTCTGACAAAGTCAGGTTCATAATATGGCAGTGAATCAAGCAGAATATTGTAGTAAAGCTAGATCTAAAAGGGAATAAAAGCGACAAAGAAAATGTCGAGAACAGATTAATGGGTAACAATAAAGGGGAATCCATAGTTCTTTTATAAAAATATAAATAATAAAAGGATAGTCAAAGGAAGGGTGGGACCAATTAGGGATAAAAATGATTATTCTTGTAGAGGCAGAGGCATTGCCTATGGTACTAAATTAATACTTTACATCTGTCTTCATTGGAGAAGGGGATGTCTCCACTCTGCTGTAAGCTTGGTGCAGAGCACAGGGCGAATGCACCAAATGTTCACATTTAAATGCACAGAAATGTCTTGTGTGTATTCATGTGTGTATGTCTATATGTATATATAGCGATATGTATAGTGTATATATAGATATGTATAGTCTATATGTATAGTGATAGCGAGGCTAGGAATAGGGAGAGAGTGCAGTTGAACACGTGGCTGCAGGAATGGTGTAGGAGGGAGGACTTCAGGTATTTGGATAATTGGAGTGCATTCTGGGGAAGGTGGGACCTGTACAAGCAGGACGGGTTGCATCTGAACCAGAGGGTCGCCAATATCCTGGGAGGGAGGTTTTCGAGTACTCTTCGGGAGGGTTTAAACTAATTTGGCAGGGGAATGGGAACCGGATTTGTAGTCCAGCAACTAAGGTAGCCGATGTTCAGGACTTCAAAGCATGTAGTGAGGCAGTGGGGAAGGTAACACTGACAAAGGAGAGTACTTGCAGGCACGGAGATGGGTTGAAGTGTGTATACTTCAACGCAAGAAGCATCAGGAATAAGGTGGGTGAACTTAAGGCATGGATCGGTATTTGGGACTACGATGTGGTGGCCATCACGGAAACTTGGATAGAAGAGGGGCAGAAATGGTTGTTGGAGGTCCCTGGTTATAGATGTTTCAATAAGATTAGGGAGGATGGTAAAAGAGGTGGGAGGGTGGCATTGTTAATTAGAGATAGTATAACAGCTGCAGAAAGGCAGTTCGAGGAGGATCTGCCTACTGAGGTAGTATGGGTTGAAGTCAGAAATAGGAAAGGAGCAGTCACCTTGTTGGGAGTTTTCTATAGGCCCCCCAATAGCAGCAGAGATGTGGAGGAGCAGATTGGGAAACAGATTTTGGAAAGGTGCACAAATCACAGGGCAGTAGTCATGGGTGACTGCAACTTCCCAAACATTGAGTGGAAACTCTTAAGATCAAATAGTTTGGATGGGGTGGTGTTTGTGCAGTGTGTCCCGGAAGCTTTTCTAACACAGCATGTAGATTGTCCGACCAGAGGGGAGGCCATATTGGATTTGGTACTTGGTAATGAACCAGGGCAAGTGATAGATTTGTTAGTGGGGGATCATTTTGGAGATTCTGTGACTTCACTTTAGTAATGGAGGGGGATAGATGCGTGCAACAGGGCAAGGTTTACAATTGGGGGGAAGGGGAAATACGATGCTGTCAGACAAGAAATTGAAGTGCATGAGTTGGGAACATAGGCTGTCCAGGGAAGGACACAAGTGAAATGTGAAACTTGTTCAAGGAACAGATAATAGTGTCCTTGATATGTATGTCCCTGTCAGGCAGGGAAGAGATGGGTGAGTGAGGGAACCATGGTTGACAAGAGAGGTTGAATATCTTGTTAAGAGGAAGAAGGAAACTTATGTAAGGCTGAGGAAACAAGGTTCAGACAGGGCGCTGGAGGGATACAAGATAGCAAGGAGGGAACTGAAGAAAGGGATTAGGAGAATTAAGAGAGGGCATGAAAAATCTTTGGCGGGTAGGATCAAGGAAAACCCCAAGGCCTTTTACACATATGTAAGAAATATGAGAATGACTAGAGCGAGGGTAGGTCCGATCAAGGACAGTAGCGGGAGATTGTGTATTGTGTTTGAAGAGATAGGAGAGGTCTTGAACGAGTACTTTTCTTCAGTATTTACAAATGAGAGGGGCCATATTGTTGGCGAGGACAGTGTTGAAACAGACTGGTAAGCTCGAGGAGATACTTGTTAGGAAGGAAAATGTGTTGGGCATTTTGAAAAACTTGAGGATAGACAAATCCCCCGGGCCTGACGGGATATATCCAAGGATTCAATGGGAAGCAAGAGATGAAATTGCAGAGCCGTTGGCAATTATCTTTTCGTCCTCACTGTCAACAGGGATGGTACCAGGGGATTGGAGAGTGGCAAATGTCGTGCCCCTGTTCAAAAAAGGGAATAGGGATAACCCTGGGAATTACAGGCCAGTTAGTCTTACTTCGGTGGTAGGCAAAGTAATGGAAAGGGTACTGAGGGATAGGATTTCTGAGCATCTTGAAAGACACTGCTTGATTAGGGATAGTCAGCACAGATTTTCTTGCCTTACAAGTCTTATTGAATTCTTTGAGGAGGTGACCAAGCATGTGGATGAAGGTAAAGCAGTGGATGTAGTGTACATGGATTTTAGTACGGCATTTGATAAGGTTCCCCATGGTAGGCTCATGCAGAAAGTAAGGAGGCATGGGATCGTGGGAAATTTGGCCAGTTGGATAATGAACTGGCTAACCGATAGAAGTCAGAGATGGTGGTGGATGGCAAATATTCAGCCTGGAGCCCAGTTGTCAGTGGCGTACCGCAGCGATCAGTTCTGGGCCCTCTGCTGTTTTTGATTTTCATTAATGACTTGGATGAGGGAGTTGAAGGGTGGGTCAGTAAATTTGCAGACATATGAAGATTGGTGGAGTTGTGGATAGTGAGGAGGGTTGTCTTCGGCTGGCAAAGAGACATTCATAGGATGCAGAGCTGGGCTGAGAAGTGGCAGATGGAGTTTAACCCTGAAAAGTGTGAGGTTGTCCATTTTGGAAGGACAAATATGAATGCGGAATACAGGATTAACGGTAGGGTTCTTGGCAATGTGGAGGAGCAGAGAGATCTTGGGGTCTATGTTCATAGATCTTTGAAAGTCGCCACTCAAGTGGATAGAGCTGTGAAGAAGGCCTATGTTGTGCTAGCGTTCATTAGCAGAGGGATTGAATTTAAGAGCCGTGAGGTGAGATGCAACTGTGCAAAACCTTGGTAAGGGCCACATGTTGGAGTATTGTGTGCAGTTTTGGTCGCCTCATTTTAGAAAGAATGTGGAAGACTTTGGAAAAGGGTGCAAAGGAGATTTACCAGGATGTTGCCTGGAATGGAGAGTGGGTCTTACGAAGAAAGGTTGAGGGTGCTAGGCCTTTGCTCATTAGAACGGAGAAGGATGAGGGCGGCTTGATAGAGGTTTATAAGATGATCAGGGGGAAATGGATAGAGTAGACAGTCAGAGACTTTTTCCCCGGGTGGAACAAACCATTACAAGGGAACGTAAATTTAAGGTGAATGGGTGGAAGATATAGGGGGATGTCAGAGGTAGGTTCTTTACTCAGAGAATAGTGCGGGCATGGAATTCACTGCCTGTGGAAGTAGTTGAGTCGGAAACATTAGGGACCTTCAAGCGGCTATTGGATAGGTACATGGATTATGGTAGAATGATGGAGTGTAGATTAATTTATTCTTAAGGGCAGCATGGTTGCATTGTGGATAGCACAATTACTTCACAGCTCCAGGGTCCCAGGTTTGATTCCGGCTTGGGTCACTGTCTGTGCGGAGTCTACACATCCTCCCCGTGTGTGCGTGGGTTTCCTCCGGGTGCTCCGGTTTCCTCCCACAGCCCAAAGATGTGCAGGTTAGGTGAATTGGCCATGATAAATTGTCCTTCGTGTCCAAAATTGCCCTTAATGTTGGGTGGGGTTACTGGGTTATGGGGATAGGGTGGAGGTGTTGACCTTGGGTAGGGTGCTCTTTCCAAGTGCCGGTGCAGACTCGATGGGCCAAATGGCCTCCTTCTGCACAGTAAATTCTATGATAATCTATGATTAATCTCGGACAAAGGTTTCGCACAACATCGTGGGCCGAAGGGCCTGTTCTGTGCTGTATTTTTCTATGTTCTATGTTCTATATATGAATGTACGCAGGTATTACGTTATATTATTTGAATAACATAGGTTACTACTAACTGTAGACGATGTTGAAGAATACTCCAGTCCTTGAAGTAAGTTGAAAGTATTTATTTAGTAATGACAGAACTAATAATGAGTTCGACACTCTGCTGATCTAACTCTAGCAACACAGTAAACTTGACTAGCTGTGTAAACTGTATCTAAGCCACATGATTGGCCATGCTAAATTGCCATGTAGTGTCCTAAAAAGTAAGGTTAAGGGGGGGGGGGGGTTGTTGGGTACGGGTATAGGGTGGATACCTGGGTTTGAGTAGGGTGATCATTGCTCGGCACAACATCGAGGGCCGAAGGGCCTGTTCTGTGCTGTACTGTTCTATGTTCTATGTTCTATGTGGTGGCTTGACTGAGATCTCTGCTACACTGGTGTTCCTCCTCCAGTCTCTGCTGGGAGTGAGGGGGAGAGCTTGTGTGAGCTGTGGTTTTATAATGGGTCATGTAATGCCCTCTAGTGGTTATACCACAGCTGGGTGTTCTGATTAACCCCTTGTTTATTGTTGGGTGTAAATTTGGAAGAAAATGTGAAAAAGGAGGAGAATAAAATTATTTTTAAATAAATACAAATGTCTGGGGGATTGGTGGAGGATGGGATTGTTGTTATTGATATGGGGATTGACATTACATTCGTTACTAATTATTGTTTATTGTTGGGTGTAAATTTGGAAGAAAATGTGAAAAAGGAGGAGAATAAAATTATTTTTAAATAAATACATACTGCCTGTCACGGCTTAAGAAAATTCACAAACCTTTTGAATCCAATTAACTTATTTTGAAAAGATATTGTCACTGTAGTCATATATGAAACATAGCAGGAAATAATACAACGCAAGATCCAATGGCAGATCATCTCTTTGGTATTATTTGAGAAGCCGGATCCCAAACTAACAACACCTGTATTGTCCTCTTTGGCCAGGCGGCCATGTACACACATGCCACTAGTTACAGATCCACCATAGAACTCACTTCCATGCGTCTCATCATGTCCTTTATTTGTCCCCTAGGAAAAGGCCTACAATTGCTGGGAGTGGGAGAGGCCAGGAGGGGCAGATCCCCACGGAACAGAGGGCGCTGAGGCTAGCCGGTGAGCTTCAGAAGAGAGCTATCCCTGATACGGAGGTTGGCATGCGTGGATCAAATGAGCCCCTATAGTAAGTGAGTCGCCCCTCTACCACAGACCACTCTAGACTCACTATATGTCTTGACTTTTTTCTTGCAGCTGTAGTGTAATGTGGGTCCTGGGTGTGACACACAGGTTGTGGCAACCTGACCGGGGCAGGATGGATGGGAGCAGGGGCGGAGTGGGTAGACAGGGCTTGGAGACAGCTGGTGGTCCTGAGGTTAGCTGATAGTATCACTGGTGAGGTCTCTGGCCTGAGAGGGGCAGTGTGCCTGGGAAGGTGCATGCGTCCTTTGCTTGGGGTGAACTCTGCTATTGCCCTCCTTCCCCATCACTGGGACTACATTTCTGATGAGTGCAATGAGAAGTGGCAACTGGTGTGCCACTGATTGAGCTTGGCTATGCCCATCCTGTTGATGCGTCAGCTGGGGTATGTGGGGTTTCCAGAGGGTTGGCCTGGGTGGGCTTCCAAATGACCAGAGGCTCTGTGAACAATTATAGGGACACAGTGAGCAGTCAGCAGAGTGAGCAGCCAACGGCCTGTAAGTAGCACCAATTTAAAACACACACTGCAGCAATGGTGGCTGGAGCCAGGCTACCACGATCCCAAGAGGACAGTCCAAATCCACTAAGTCGCTCCCCGCTACACCCCACAGTCATGGCAGCCAACCTCCTACAAGTGCTACAATTTTCAATACTTCTTAAAAATAAATTTAGAGTACCCTATTCTTTTTTCCAATTAAGGGGTAATTTACCGTGGCCAATCCACCTACCCTGCACATCTTTTGGGTTGTGGGGGTGAGGCCCACGCAGACACAGGGAGAATGTGCAAACTCCACACGGACAGTGACGCAGAGCCAGGATCAAACCTGGGTCCTCGGTGCCGTGAGGCATCAGTGCTAACCACTCTGTCACTGTGCTGCCCAATTTTCAATGCTTCTAACATTTTTGCTCACCTCTCTATCCCCCTCTGCAGCCATGGCGCACAGTCCCCATCTGTAAATACTTGTAGTAAGTAGCGCCTGCATTACTTCTGCCTGAGGGGCGGAGCATACTGGGTGCGATTCTCCCGAGTTACGAAAACTCGGGAAGCCTGCGTCAAAAACGGACGCGTTTGACGCCAGCCTTCGCCCCCCCGACCGGGAACCGATTCAGCTCCCCGGTCGGGGCTAGTATCGCGCGGCCGTGAACTCCGGCATCGCGGGCTTAACGAAATTCGTTAAGCCCGCTAGCCAGAGTTAGCGACGGCTGACGCGTCAGATGACGTCAGCCGCGCATGTGCGGATTGGATGACTCCAACCCGCGTATGCGCGGATGACGTCATCGCGCTTGTGCGTGAAACCCGCGCATGCGCGTGCCGTTATGCCCCGCAGAAGGATGGATCCATCGGGGCGGCGGAGGGAGAAAGAGTGCGCGGGGTAAGTACCCGCTGCCCGCGATCGGTGCCCACCGATCGTGGGCCCATGGCACCCTTGGCACGGCCGTGCCAACCGGTGCCATGGTTCCCGAGAACGGGACTTTACGGCCGTTTTTACGAACGGTCAGAGCAGGGGTGTTTTACGCTTGTAAAAACGGCCGTAAAGGCCTTGGAAATCGGCCCATCGGCCAGGAGAGAATCGCTGCTCGCTGTAAAAAAACGGCGGGCAGCGATTCATGTCGGGAGGCGGGCGTGGGGGGGGGGGGAGAATAGCGGGAGGGGCGTCGGACCAGCGTGTCCGTAAAAATTTACGCCGCCCGCTATTCTCCGAATTTTCGTGAGAGCGGAGAATTGCACCCACTGGGTTCAACCCAGTAAGTACATTAAATGAATGCAAATAATGGTTTTGCATGCCTACCCCCCCTGTCGAGGAGCGCAAACCTCGTATTCGTCACCAGGGAGCTACACAAATGACCTTGATATTTGCCGGACGATCGTGATTCGCATTTCCAGCAATGCAAGACTGAGAATCCAGCCCTTAATCTTCCCATTTGTGAAATTTGACTATGTTCCAATTCACTGCTGCATTTTGTACAACTCAAGAGTGACTACATTCCAGAAGTGGCGATGAAGCACATTGGATCATAGAATCCTAGAATTTACAGTGCAGAAGGAGGACATTCAGCCCATCGAGTGTGCACCAGCCCTTGGAAAGAGCATCCAACTTAAGCCCACACTTGCACCCTATCCCCAGTAACCCCACCTAACCTTTTTGGACACTCAGGGCAATTTAGCATGGCCAATCCACCTAACCTGCACATCTTTGAACTGTGGGAGGAAACCGGAGCATCTGGAGGAAACCCACACTGACACGGGGAGGACGTGCAGACTCCGCACAGGCAGTGACCCAAGCTGGGAATCAAACCTGGGACCCTGGAGCTGTGAAGCAACCGTGCTAACCACTGTGCTACTGTGCCGCCTTCAGATTATGAGAGATGCAATGTAAATACAAGTTATTTCTACTAGAAATTATAAATTGCTCTCGAATAATCTTGGAAATTTCTCCAATATCAATCGTTCAGCTGGGAGTTCAACTCTCTGATCTTATTTACTGTATTTACCCCATGCCAATTTTCTCTTGGCTCAAGTGGCAATCAAGAATAGGGGTCAACTCTGTATCGTCCTTGTGAAGATGAAGTTTTATCTTCACACTGAGCGTAACTTCCATCGTGTTGCGTAGCTATAGCACTGTGCTAAATGCAGAACAAATCAAACAGCTCAGAACTAGGCATTCGCTGTGAGACATCAGCATGCAGCCAAATTGTATTCTGTAATCCTGTGGCCTGGCATATCCCTCACCGTACCATTGCCATTAAACCAAGGATCCTCAATAATGGGAGGAGCTCAGCACATCAGTGCAAAAGACAAGGCTGAAGCATTTTCAGCTATCTTCAACCAGATGATCCATCACAGCCTCCTTCTGAATTCTCCAGCATCACGGGTGCCAGTGTCCAGCCAAATAGATTCACTCCTTGCAATATCAAGAAACAGCCAAAGGAACTGGATACCACAAAGGCTATGGGCTACGACTAACATCCAGCCAATAGTACTGAAGACTGGTGCTACAGAAATAGTCTTGCCCTAAGCAAGTGCGAAAGATCCAAGCCCAAAGATGTGCGGGTTAGGTGGATTGGCCATGCTAAATTGCCCTTAGTGTCCTAATAGTAAGGTTAAGAGGGGGAGTTGTTGGGTTACGGGTATCGGGTGGATACGTGGGTTTGAGTAGGGTGATCATTGCTCGGCACAACATCAAGGGCCGAAGGGCCTGTTCTGTGCTGTACTGTTCTATGTTCTATGTTCTATGTTCTAAGCATGCTGTTCCAGTACAGCTACAACACTAGCATCTACCTGACAATGTAGAACATTGCTCAAGCATGTCCAGTACACAAAAGGTAGGATGAATTCAAACTGGCCAATTACCACACCATCAGTTTACTCTTGATAATTAGCAGTAGTAGAAGGTATCGTAAATAGTGCAATCAAGCACTGACACAGCAGTAACCGACTCACTGATACAGTTGGCTTCCGCAAGAACCACTCAGGTCCTGAACTCTTTTAGCCTTGGTCCAAACCTGGACAGAAGAGCTGAACACAAGATGGGAGATAAGAGTGACTGTCCTTGACATCAATGCAGTATTTTAACTCAGTGTCACATCAAGGAGATCTGACAAACGTGAAGCCAATGGGAATCAGGGAGGGAACTCTCCATTGGTTGGAGCCATACCTAGCACATAGGAAGACGGTTTTTGTTGTTGGAGACCAACCATCCTAGTAATAATAATAATCTTTAATATTGTTACAGGTAGGCTTACACTAACACCGCAATGAAGTTACTGTGAAAAGTCCCCTATTCGCCACACTCCGGCACCTGTTCGGGTACACTGAGGGAGAATTCAGAATGTCCAATTCGCCTAACAAGCTCGTCTTTCGGGACTTGTGGGAGGAAACCGGAGCACCCGGATGAAACCCACGCAGACACGGGGAGAACCCACAGACAGTGACCCAAGTGGGAATCGAACCTGGAACTCTGCCGCTGTGAAGCAACAGTGCTAACCCTACTGGTCCTCGGGGACTCTGGCAACTTTCATTTCATATCATTGCGATTTGTGGGATCGTGTTCAGTACAAATTGGTTGCTGAGTTCACCATGTAATGACAGTGACTAAACTGTGAAATCAATTTTAACTAATCAATTTAACTTACTGGTGCAAGTACGTTCGGGATTTCCTAAGGATTTTACAAGGCGCAAATTCATAATGAATAATAACAAGATATACAGATGTGGCGGTGACATCTTAATGACTTGTCACAAAATCCCAACTCGTTCAGTAATGTCCTTGAGGGAAGGAAACCTGCCATTCTTACCCAATTGTGTTTCTTTGTGACTTTAGTCCTACATCGACGTGACCTGCCTTCTCAAGTGGCCTCGCAAGCCATTCATTAGAATCACTTTGGGATGGACAATAACCGCCAATCCTGCCAGCTATGTCCACATCCCGAGTGAATAATAATAATTTTTTTAATACTTTCATGGACAACATCTAACAGCGATGTAAGCAAGATTTTTACTCAATCTCCCTGAACCGAATTTAAACACCCAGAGAAAATATCGTTCTAGCTCGCCCAAGTCCTCAGATTTTATTATAACAAATGAAGGTTTCATCTTTCAAAACATGGAAGTAAGACATTTGCCATCGCGTGAATTAAATATCAAAGTACTTTTCACTTGCTGGAGTCATTCTACCTACATTTACCATATCTGCTCATTCTGTGTAAAAAGGCTGCAATGTGTCCTGCTTGTTTTGACTCTATAGTGCTGTTTAATTGATCTAGTAGTGCGCAGTGTAAAAAGCAGAACACAAGGCTACCATTCAGAAGAAGCAGCAAAGAAAGAATGGCAGTGAGTTATTGGAGAGTGAAATTTGTGCATAAATCATATCTTGATAAAGTTAGTGAACCAGAGGCTGAAACATTGGCCATTTTTCATTGTGAAAATAAAATGTTTGTCTCCTGTCAGCTGTCACAGAAACACGAATGTTCTGTTTAACGTTAATGAACAGCCTTTTTGTGAAATGAAGATTACACTGATGTTTTAATTGTTGCCTATTAAACATCATTGCATTATTTTATTTCAGGCTGCTTCAGATTGCTTATTCCTTATCTAATATCAAATATTTTTCTGTTATCCGACATGGTGCCTAAATTTGATTGTCAAGTAAATTGGGAGCACAGGCACTGATGTAAATTGGGAAAGCAATTATGGGTTTTCTCTTTGACCTGCAGTTAAAGCTGGTATGCATGCTGACATGTGCAAAAAGATGTTGTCATTTATATTTGCATTGTTAAGCCATTGGTTAACTGTTGTCTGTACACACTGAGGAGGGGTGGGTGGGAAGGGCATTTCTCACCAAAAAGATCCAATGTGAAAAATCTCACGTACCCATCTTCCTGACAGAATTCAGCACTCAGGCAGGTGTGTGGACGGACTGCCGTTCAAAACAGGCACAACAATTCTTAGATATGCAGATTGGAGTCCGACAACCTCAATTGCAGCTTTCAAGGAGAAATGGGACTGATCCGCCCTTGGCGATGGAGAGTACAGTGAGAGCAGATGGCCCAGGGTTGGGCTCTGCTGCTCCCCAAGCTGCTCCACCACTGATCAGCTACCAGGCAACTGAACACAAGCACAAGAAATGGGGCTGGGTGAGTGTGGCATGAGGGCTGGGGCCAGGGCTAGAGCTGGGGCTGACACTGTGGCTCCCCACTGGGATACTGGGGAATGCTTTGGTTACAGTTGCTAAAAGCCATGAGGCATTACAGAACTTGGGCTCATGTGGCAGCTGAAAATGCCAAAACTGTCCCAATGCCTATGCTGGCACATTTATCGCCTAACAGTGGGCGCAAATTAAATGTGAGACCCAAAATATTGGCCCAGTTATAACTCAGACATTTTCAGATGTGGAATGTATTATCGGATGCAAAACCAAAAAGAACATTCAGCATGACCGTCTGTAATATTTTAACACAATCGCCTTATTGTAATATTATCTTGTAGACCCTCATGAAACAATCTTAAATGGAGTGTTTGATCAGTGTAAGATTTTAGTGTTATCTATGAGATTTTTAAGGTAATATGTCATTGTTTCTCTTGGTCAGCAGTTTCTGGTAGAACGAACCTGCTGCTCCAGTGTCCACCTCCATTTTTACCGATTGCCCTGTAAAGGAGTGACCCAGTCACAGTTTGTTGTGCCCGCAATGGCCAGTATGTTCAACAACAGTTGGTCATCTGACTGTGACTCCGGTCATTTTTTGCTCCCGTTTGAATCAAGTGAATCCTTTTTGCTCTATTCATTTTCCATTTGGGTCTTGCTTTTTATGGTTTTTGCTTGGAACTAGCTGTTTCTTTCTCCAACACGCACCTTCAATCTGCCCCTTTTCACCACAATTCCTGCATTTTGCACCTTTGCACCAGCAGTCTGCTGCATGTCTAGTTTTTGCACGAGTGGCAATTTCGGACCTGTGTCTGTGCTCAGGTCTTGGCAAACATTTTAGGAGTTCTAAGTGCTCAAAACTAATTGTAACTGCTAATTCCATAGAGATTATAACTTCTAAAGCCTTCTAAAGTCTTCTTAAAAAGAAAGTTGCTTTCTGTTAATAGCCTTTTTTGGAATGGATTTGCTTCTTATCCCACACACTTGTCTGTCTCTCATGGTGTCATTCAAGATATGTCCAATTAACAGTATTCAGTTAATTTCTTCAGAGTAGCTACGAACTGTGTGATTGATTCACCTTTTTGTAGGTTACATTTATGAACCTAAACCTCTTGCCGATGGCCAAAGGTTTAGGTGATGAGTGGCCCTATCGTTTTTCCACAATATCAGCAGAGGTTTTCAAGCCTGGGTTTTCTGGTTGCACCAGGCTTTGCAGGTGGCCGAATGTTCCCCCGCACCCACCTCCCCCAACCCCCCCCCCCCCCCCCAATCCCATTGTACGCAGGAAAGTTGGGACTACAATATGTGCCACAATATTATATACTTGGACAAATAGTCAAATCTTTCTCCATGTGAGCTCCATGACTCAATGTTCTCATCATATGGTCCCACAGAGCCAAAGTTTCCTGCCATTTTTACTATGGAAAGAGCTTGCGTAAACAGGATGTGCAACACATTTTTAGCACTACCTTGCTTTAAGCTTCAGTTTCCAAGCAAGCCAACCCTGGACTCAGCCAGTTTCCTTCCGGGTTTCGGAACATCCTCAACTCTAAATTATTGTCTCTCTACTGTTACAGATCTTTCCAGGCAGAGCACCTGGCGAGCTTCTTTTCGATGTTATTTCCTCTGAAATCTATGTTTAAATTTAGGTTCCTTTGATGGCTGCTACCAATATATAGCTCCCCTCCGTCACCAGCTTTGGCATAGTGAAGTTTTTAGCTTCTTAACCCTTCTCGATGTCTGTGCTCGGATCAACGGTTTTTCAATGTTTGTTCACTTCTCCGAGAGTCTGCCAGCATGGTTCATTTATGACCATTTGGAAAGATGCAGCTTAATCCGGGATAGCCAACACGGATTCGTGAAGGGTAAGTCTTTCCTCACAAATTTGATTGAATTCTTTGAGGAGATAACTAAGTATGTAGATGAAGGTAGAGCCGTTGATGTCATATACCTGGATTTTAGTAAGGCGTTTGATAAGGTTCCCCATGGTCAGCTCATGAAGAAAGTAAGGAGATGTGGGATAGAGGGAAATTTGGCCAATTGGATAAGTAACTGGCTATCACATAGAAGACAGAGGGTGGTGGTGGATGGAAAATTTTCAGACTGGAGACCAGTTACCAGCGTGTACCACAGGGATCAGTGCGGGGTCCTCTGCTATTTGTGATTTTATCAATGACTTAGAGGAGAGGGGCTGAAGGGTGGTTCAGTACATTTGCTGATGACACCAAGATTGGTGGAGTAGTGGATGAGTGGAGGGCTGTTGTGGCTGCAAAGAGACATTGACAGGATGCAGAGCTGGGCCAAAAATGGCAGATGGAGTTTAACCCTGATATGTGCGAGGTGATTCATTTTGGTAGAAAGAATTTGAATGCGGATTACAGGTCAATGGCAGGGTTCTGAGGAATATGGAGGAACAGAGAGATCTTGAGGTACATGTCCACAGATCTCTGAAGGTTTCCACTCAAGTGGATAGAGCCATAAAGAAGGCTTATAGTGTGTTAGCGTTTATTAACAGGGGGCTTGAGTTTAAGAGCCATGGGGTTATGCTGCAACTATACATGACCTTGGTGAGACCACATTTGGAGTATTGTATGTAGTTCTGGTCACCTCACTATAGGAAGGATGTGGAAACATTGGAAAGAGTGCAAAGGAGATTTACCAGGATGCTGCCTGGTTTGCAGGTTATGTTTTATGAGGAAAGGTTGAGGGAGCTAGGGCTTTTCTCTTTGGAGCGGAGGAGGATGAGAGGTGACTTAATAGAGATTTATAAGATGATGAGGGGGATAGATAGAGTGGACGTTCGGAGACAATTTCCTCGGGTGGATGTAGCTGTTACAAGGGGGCATAACTATAAGGTTCAGGGTGGGAGATATAGGAGGGATGTCCGAGGTAGGTTCTTTACTCAGAGAGTGGTTAGGGTGTGGAATGGACTGCCTGCTGTGATAGTGGAGTCGGACACTTTAAGAACTTTCAAGCGGTTATTGGATAGGCACATGGAGCACAGCAGAATGACAGGGAGTGGGATGGCTTGATCTTGGTTTCGGACAATGCTTGTCACGACATCGAGGGCCGAAGGGCCTGTTCTGTGCTGTACTGTTCTATGTTCTATGTTTCCGACCGTCTCATCACCCAGTTTTGCTTTTTAAAGGCTAGGCTCGCAGACCACAAACGTGGAAAAAAACAAGAGCTTTATCGGAAAAGCATTAACAGGCTATTAGGATAGACCGCCTGTTTGCCCACACAAACGGCCGATAATGTCATTAAAACGTCTTGTGATCAGATTCTTAAAGTGACCTTGTTCCAACTAGAAACAAACATGAACACACAGCAACCACCAACTTCTCCCACACCACACTCAACCACTGGCTCTGCCTTATCAAGCCCATTCCTCCACATAATTCCTCCCACTCACTTACTCTGCAAGCACACCCATCATTCTCTTTCTTCACAGCCTGTCCATCCAGCTCTGCCCCTCAACCTGATCCTCATGCAATCTGATGCCTGTCCTGGACAGTTACTCTCAACAATTGCACACATGAATCAGGCAAACACAAGCCATCACAGTCATCACAGGTCTGTCCTTTCCCTTGTTGCAGGAGAAAAGAGCGCAAAACACCAGGGAGAGGGACAAAGAGGAGGTGGGCCTTCACAGAGTTCCCATCTGACAAGGGCAGACGAGGTGGTAATGGAGATGGGCGTAGTTTCCCTGGCTGTCACCAATGAAGAGACAGAAACCTCCCAGCTATCTGCAGATAGCACTAAAATCAGCGGCTCACATATCAGACTGCACTCAGTCGCATTCACTTGATTTCAGAAATGTGTGAAATGCTCAAAATGAGAATTTGCAACATTCTCACCTTGCCAATATTTCTTCTCCCTGGCAGAGGCTTCACTATGTGGCAGAAGTCAGTGGATGTCACAACAATTCCTTAGAGGAGCTGAATACCTCTGAGAATGCACCATCATCAGTCTCATGCATTCTATACATGAGCTCAGATACTCGCACTTCACGCGTAGACAGGGAGTTGGGTTTTCACCTTCAGAGTCACACTTCACAGGTGAGCAAGAGCAGGCGGTGGTTGCAGATACAGCAGTGGAGATTCCACTGTCAAAGATATTGTCCTGATAAGTTCTTCCATGGATAGAGTGGCCAGCTCTGTGGAAGGTCAAATGCTCCAATCAAACAGGTCCATGCACATGGTGATTCCTGCCATGCAGAATCTAGGGGCTGAATTTTTAATCAAACGTCGGGAACAAGACATAGGACTAATTCAGGATTCCAACCCCACACGGCGTGCTTCAGATGCACCCACCACAGGTGTCAATTTATAGGGCAGTGACACCAGTGTTGGGGAAAGAGGAAGTGGTACCAATTCACTAATGATATTAGTGCTATCGTTAGTGAATTGATAGCGCTAATAGAAATAAATAATCATGATATGATTGCCATTACAGACACCTAGATGAGGCGTGACCAAGGCTGGGACCTGAATATTCAATGATATCTGATATTTCCAAAGACAGGAGGAAAGGAAAGATACGTGGGGTAGGTCTGTTGATAAAGAATGAGATCAGTACAATAGTGAGAAATGATCTTGGTTCAGAAGGTCGAGATGTAGGATCAGTTTGGGTGGAGATAAGGAAAAGAAGTAAGTCACTGGTGGGAATAGTTTGTAGGCCCACTAGCAGCAGCTGCACAGTAAGACAGAGGGGTGATTTTGAGCCTACACGAGCCATCTGTGCGGGCTCAAAATACAGCGGGATTTCCAAGTTTCACCCCCCCCCCCCCCCCCCCCCAACCACCGGTGGAGTAACACAAATCTTGTGCTTCAGCGTGAGGCATGCCTCCCACCAAACAGCTGCAGTACATTTACAACATTGTTCAGGTATGGCCCATCCACAAGAAGCAGTACAAATAAAATGCAACAGATTACCATCGCATCAGCCTATTTTCAATCATCAAAATTGTAATGGAAGTTGTCAACGACAGTGGTATCAAACAACACTTACTTAGCAATAGTAAAGTCGACATAGTCCCAGATGCTGCTTTCCCCTTTGAGGGGGAGAGCTGACAGGTGACAGTTTAACCTGAGGATCACCACACCTCAGGCGAGGGACAAGGTTGAGGAGGCGGGGCCTTCATAAATAACTCAGTTGGTGTGGGACGTGAACCCGCGCACTGTTGGCCTCGCTCTGTATCACAAACCTGCTGTCCAGCCAACTGAGCTAAACCGGCCCCCAATTAGCAATAACCTACTCAGTGATTCACCGTTTGGCTTCTGCTCGGACCATTTGGCTCCAGGCCACGTTACATCCTCAATTTTAAAAAATAGATTTAGAGTACCCAATTATTTTTTTTTCCAATTAAGGGGCAATTTAGCATGGCCAATCCACCTAACCGGCCCATCTTTGGGTTGTGGGGATGAAACCCACGCAGACACGGGGAGAATGTGCAAACTGCACATGGACAGTAACCCAGGGCCGGGATTCCAACCCAGGTCCTCAGCGCCGTAGTCCCAGTGCTAACCACTGCGCAGCCGTGCTGCCCTCTGAATTCCAATTTTGAGGCGAGAATAACTGCCCTTGACATAAAGGCAACATTTCACTGAGTGTGACATCAAGCAGCTCTAGAAGTATAGGAGTCAATAAGGGGACGAGTCTGTTACTAGACTAGTAATCCAGATGCCCAGATAATGCTACAGAGACTTGTGTACAAATCCCCTATCGCTGCTGGGAAAGAAAAATGCCATGGTCTGCCCTACATGTGATTGCCACGTGTGGTGACTGCCTTCGGAACTGCCTTCTGAAATGG
The DNA here is from genome assembly GCF_902713615.1 of Scyliorhinus canicula. Taxonomy (NCBI): domain Eukaryota; kingdom Metazoa; phylum Chordata; class Chondrichthyes; order Carcharhiniformes; family Scyliorhinidae; genus Scyliorhinus; species Scyliorhinus canicula. The sequence goes on from NC_052153.1 coordinate 46,878,854, forward strand.
CTTAACAAAATACTGCCAAAAAAATAAATGAAAATAAAACACGAAGAACCACCTGGGATCGACCTGGGCATTGGAAACAACAAAGGCAACGAAGGCCCAGTTGACACTGTATGTTTCAGCCCCCCTCAGTTCTCGTAACATCTGGGAATTTGTATCCCACAGACTAGTCAAGCAACAAAATGATTCCTTACAGCCAATGTCCCAGACTCCTCCATCACCATCCTGAGGTGTATCTGACCCTCCAGAGGTGGCCGCACAGGCGTGAACAGTTCAGAGGCCCTGCAAGTCCTTATCATTGACTCCAAACCCCAAGACGTCTCATAGCATCAGGTTAAACATGGGCAATGAATCTTGCAGCTGACTACCACCTACCTCCCTCCCTCAGCTGATGAACCAGTAACTCTTCCATGTTGGACACCAGTTGGAAAAAGCATTGAGGGGAGCAAGAGCACAGAATGTACTCTGGGCAGCTGATTTCAATGTCCATCACCAAGACTAGCTCAGTAACAACATGAATGATCAAACTGGCCAAGTCCTGAGGTTACATATCTGACAGATTGGGTCTGCGGCAAAAAATCAAGAAGAAGGAATAATCTACTTAACCTGGTCCTCACCATACAACCTGTTTCCCATGCATCTGTCCATGACAACATTGGTAGGGGTGACCATCTCACAGTCCTTGCGGAACTGAAGTTTCAACGTAACACTGAGACTATCATCCATTGTGCTATATGACTGCCAACATGCAGTTGGCAATCTGTGTCACTGTCTGTGCAGAGTCTGCACGTTCTTCCCGTGTCTGTGTGGGTTTCCTCCAGACGCTCCAGTTTCCTCCCACAAGTCCCAAAAGATGTGCTTGTCCGGTGAATTGGACATCCTGAATTCTCCCTCCGTGGACCCGAACAGGTGCTGGAATGTGGCGACTAGGGAATTTCACAGTAATTTGATTGAAGTGTTAATGTAAGCCTACTTGTAACACTAATAAATATTATTATAAGTGGTTTAAATTTAGAAGAGATCTAACAGCTCAAATCTCAACATCCATGAGACACCATGGGCCATCCTTTGCAGCAGGAATATGTTCAACCATAATTGGTAATTTCATGGAGTAGCTGTCCCTCACTCCATTATTACCATCAAGCCAAGGGACTAACTCTGTTTCAATGTGGAGCATAGTGAGCAGCACCAGTTACATATAAAATGAGGTGAGGATGTGATGCAGCTACAAAACAGAACTTCACACACACAGCAGAAGCATCATGTTAGAGACAGAGCTTAGCGATCCCACACCCAATGGATCAGATTGGAATTCAGCAGACCTGCCACATCCAGTCATAGCTGGCAGTGGACAATTAAATAAGTAACTGAAATAGGAGGATCCACAAATATCACCATCATTAATGATGCCGAGCACATCGGTGCAAAAGAGTAGGCTGAAGCGTCCATCTTCAGATAGAAGTGTCTGGAGCATGATCCATCTCGCCCTCCTCCTGGGAGGTCCCCACCATCAAAGATGCCAGCTTTCAGCCAATTCAATTCACTCCAGGTGGTATCAAGAAAAAGGCTGAATGGATACCACAAAGGCTATGGGCGCCGACAGCACCCTAGCTATAGTACTGAAGACATGTGCTCCAGAACTAGCTACACCACTAACCAAGCTGTTCCAGTACAGGCCTAACACTGGCGTCTATGGACAATTTGGGAAAATTGCCCAGGTATATCCTACTGACAAAAAGCAGGACAAATCCAATCTGGCCAATTTCTGCCCCCATCAGTCTACTCTCAATCATCAACAAAGTGAATAATGTGATCAAGCGGTACTGCCTCAGTAATAACCTGCTCACTGCCGTTTAGTTTGGGTTTGGCCAGGGCCACTTCTAACTATGTAAAAAAGGACTTATTTTCTTAAAGTTATATCGACAACATGCTCACCCCATCAAAGGTTAAAGATCCTGCTAAAAGACACAGTAGATGAAGTGCACACAGGCTAATAAAGGAAATTAGTCAGAAGTATCAAATCAGTAATGTTATATTGAAGGATATTGCCACATTGTATTGTTTGCCTTCTATTGGCATGTGGTTTTAATGAAGACATTGACATGGATTTAAAAGTATGGACATAGACAGAAATATTTTCAGTCTATACTTTGCGGACCTGGTGAGCAGAATTAACATTTCTACAAAAATATATGAAGGGAAGAAGGAACATTATAGACAAAATCATGGAGAAATGGGTAGGGACGTTTCCGACTGTTAATGGAGGGGAACTTGCCAATGACGAATTCAGAGACATGTGTGAAAATATGAACATTACGGTCATAAATAGCTGAACATGCATTCAACAATGGATTCTGGGAAAGGGTCACATGGTGGTTGATGAAACGCTGGATAAAATTTTAGTTGGTCAACCAGACTGCAAGTTACCAAATGCCCTGGCATGGACAGTTCACACAAATAATTCAGTCTCGATGATTGGAAGATATAGCCCCTACCAATTAGCCTATGGGTAAAATCCAAAATTGCCTTTAGTGCTGTGCTGTGCAATAGTCCTCCTCTAGAATGTACGACAATTAGTTCCATTCTTTCCAGTATATTTTTAAACTTTACATGCAAAGAGACAGGTTTTCATCAAGGCTGAGGTCTCCGAGAAAATTCAGAGAGAAGTGGATGATGATTATTCCAGAGGATTTGTCTAATTTCATTTGAAGTTTAATTCCGGAGATTTGGTACACTGTAAAAGAGAGTGTCACAGGGAACGGAAAGGCCCTTGTAATGTAATCGTTCATGATTGCAAGACAGTATTTCTGAAACACGGCAATCAAACTCACAAGGCTCCTCACATAATTAACTATTCAATCTCAGCTTCTGATTAGCTGATGAGAGCAAACACGGCATTTGTACCTCAAATAATCAGTTGCTTTGTGATGAGGATTCTGAGGAACAGATTGCAGTAGATCAAGATAACGTGGCACACGTGACAGAGCTCTAACATTCTAATACTAATTGCCCATAATGAGTTACATCAATTCCAGGGGCAAAGAATGAAGGGAGGGATGCTACAATTGTGTGACTTCAAGAAGAAAAGCTGCTAGCAAGAATGGTAAACAAGCATGGTGGCACAGTGTTGCTTCACAGCTCCAGGGTCCCAGGTTCGATTCCGGCTTGGGTCACTGTCTGTGTGGAGTTTACACTTTCTCCCCGTGTGTGCGTGGGTTTCCTCCGGGTGCTCCGGTTTCCTCCCACAGTCCAAAGATGTGCAGGTTAGGTGGATTGGCCATGCTAAATTGCCTCTTAGTGTAGGTTAGGTTAGGGGGTTATTGGGATTGGATGGAGGAGTGGACTTGAGTGCAGTACTCTTTCAGGGGGTCAGTGCAGACACGATGGGCCGAATACCCTTCTTCTGCACTGTAGGGATTCTATTACCCCCTGGACCTGGTGCATCCCGGCGATGGGGGAGAAGCCTGCTGCCCGGGCATCTTGTTGGGATTGGTCTATGTCAAGTTTTACACAGTTTTCCGCCCGGGCAAACAGGGCATCCATGACCTGTAGGATGCACCTGTAGCTGTGAGATGCCACACAGGTCCAGACCCTGGTAGGATCCCGAGGTGTAAACGTTTGACAGCCACCGGGAGCGGTTGTCCTCCATCTCCACGTGATGCCAAATCCATGAGGACATGGCACAGGTGCCGCGCCATCTCCTTGTTGAAGCGGAGCCTCGTGCTGCACCCACTGTCCATCATCTGTTCAAACGACCAGCGACGCTTGTACAGCCTGGGCTGTCGTGGGGCTCTCCCTCTGGGTCTCACCCTGGCCTGATGGGCGTCCGGATCCTCAGGGTGTGGGGCAGAGTCCGGCACATGGGCCTCTGCCTCAGCCCTCTGCAGATGCTTTTGCTGCTGCTGGCACCTCCGGCGTCTGGCCGCCCGGCCTAGCAGCACATTCTGCATCCAGTATCCCTACCATAGCGTTCAATATCTGTAAGGCATAGGGAGGGAATGTTAGATTGGCAGACAGCAGTGGCTCCCACTCTGGGATCCTCCATTCCCCCTTGATCCCCCTCCTCACCCGGAATGCCCTGCCATGCTCACCCGGCCGTAGCGGGCCACCCTCACCGGACCCCAGACCCTGTACACGGCTCATAACGTCACCTGGACCAGGCACTGGTCCAATCCGCGTGGCATTCACCCACCCTCCAGCTATGGACATGTCCCCAGAGCTGTGACCCATCCCCTGAGTGTTTGGATGTTGGTTGCTGCATGTGTGGCATTACCTCCCGCAGTGTCCAGGCATGTTTGGGATGCTAGGCAATGTCTCCCACATGCTATATGGCCTGCCCACCCATGGGAATCCATTGGGTTGAGTGAAGTTCTCACTTAACCACGATCACCAATTCCCGATAAACAATAGCCTCAAGCGCACTGCCAGAGGCCTCAGCAGTCAGTAGGGGTTATGGATGGTTGGTAGGGCAGACGGGCAGAGACAAGGGTTGCTCCTGGAATGGGTCCACACAATCCAGGGGTTGGCATTGTGGTACTGCAAGTGGTTTCCCCCCCCCCCCCAACAATCCCCCCCCACCCCCCCAGCGCCTCCCTCACCCCCACCCTCCCAAGGCGGCCCACCCCTGCGGTGGTTCCTCCACTCCCAGCCGATGGTCCACCACACTCCACCGAGCACTAGGGCGGCAAACCCAGCTCCCCCGGGCTCTTTGCCTTTGAGCCAAGATGGCTACTCACCTCCTCGGCTCCCCACAGAAGATTTTCCACCAAGTTCACATTTTTAAAAAGGAGAACTAACCGGTGGCAGCGTGACCACTTGAGAGGCATTGGATATGGGGTGGCTCCCGTTAATTGTATGAAAATAGGGCTTAAGTGGTGATAATTTGTTTCTTGCCATGCTACGGCGAGATCCCAATTTTGCCGACAGGAGCGGGCTGCTTGCTTCACAAACTATTTGGCGCCTGGCACAGTTCTCGTTTTTGTCCTTTCCCACTATTCACTGGCCTTGTTTCGCTCGAGCAAGAGCAATGAGGCTGGAGAATCGGCTGGTTGACGCCAGGGCAGTATTCATGGACTTCTATGGCAGCAAAACTGGCGCCGTGCCTGGACCAATTGAACAACCGTCAAGGGGCTAGCACCGGATTATCCGGGTTCACGATTAACACGCTGACAAGCAGCAGTCGCATATACACACTTCACTCCCCACACACACCATCCCAGCCAATAAAATGGCAGCAAGAAGAGCAGCACCCTGTTTTATGGACATCGAGCTCGAGATCCTGCTAGTTGCCATGGAGGAGAGAAAGCTGCCAGCTGCCGCTGTTTGTCTGCCTGGGCGAAGGTGGCAGAGCTGGTCAGCGCCGTGGGTAACACCGCCTGGACCGGCCAACAGTGCAGGAAGAAACTGCACAACATCCTCAGGGCGGCCAGAGTGTGTATGCAGCACTGTGCCCCTGGAATCAACCCCATCCCACACACCCGTAACCCCCCTCCCACAACCGGAGAGCGGCCAAACCCCAACACTGCACCAGATGCCAGCACCCACATGGCCATCATGGCCGGGTGCCCTGGCTACTGACACCACCAGCTACCCACCCTGGGCTGCATGCATTGGATTGTCGAACATTGTGCGTTTCGTTTTCTGTGTGTCCCCCCCCCCCAACACCACCCTCCACACCACCCCCCGCCACCCCGCCAGGAGAAGGTCGCCCATAACCGTCGGGAGCAGGAGAAGACTGGAGGGGGACCACCGGACCTGTGGCCCCTCACCACAGCAGAGCACAGGGCCCTGGACATGGTCGGCAGGCCTGAAGAAAGGGCAGTTGCCGGGGTGGAGGTCGGTCAAAGAAGTGAGATCCCGCTGAGTTGCAGTTCCCCGTGACACGTGTATCACCCCCGCCAACACCACCCACAAACCACCCCCACACCCACCGCCACCCCCATACCACCCTCACACCCACACTACCCTCAAACCCACACCACCCCCACACCCCCGCTCCACCACCACCACCCCTATCCCTCCTCCCAAACACACCCCTCTCTCCACTCCCCAACGCGTCCCCCCCCCCTCCCCCCCCCCCCCCCCCCCCAGTTTGGGGTCTAATCGTGCGTCTTGTCTTGTGTCTTGCAGGTGCTGCTGGTGATGGGGTGGGTCTGTCTTGTGGCCCCGCCCCCCCCAAACCCCAGCCACAGCCGGAACCCCAGGTGCTGACCAGCAATGAGGACGATACCGACACAAACGGGAGCCATCAACGCTAATCCCAGGACACCCCGGGGCTCGAATCCAGGGGTGACACAGAGTTCCCGTCACAGCTGTCTCCAACACCCTCCTCCATCACAGAGGCACTCACCGCGGTTGGGCACTTTAGTGAAAAGGCTCCTGGGACACTATCTAGTGCGCTCCACAAACATGCTCCGGTACAGCAGGTGGAGGTATGAACTCCTTCGGAGGCCATCGGGAGGACGTGATGGGGTCCATGCCGGTGACTCCCGCAGAGGAGGTGCTGGAACCTCGCAGCACCTCGGACTCCCCCCTCCTGTCCCTGGTGCATCACATGGGCAATGGGCAGAACAGAGTGGCGAAATGCCATCTGGAAAACCCAAGCAGCAGCCGGGCCCATCCAGGCCCGGTCGCCCCAGAAGACGGCCCCCAAAGGGGACAAAGGGCACAAGGCGGGAATCACAGCAGACCCCCTCCACTCCTGAGGTCCCATTTATGGATCCACCTAGGAGTAGCCTGAGAGCCCATAAGGCCCTAAGTTTAGTGATAGGGGATAGGGCACGAATCTGTATATATGTTTTCACATTAAACACCTGTGCCAATATTACAACTTGCCTCTGTGCTCCATCAGCCGGGTGTGAGGGTGGGCTGGTCTGGGCTGGCCGCAGAAGGGGCATGGGTTGGGGGGGCGAATGGGTGGCATTGGGGGTGGTCTTGGCTCAGGGACTGCAGCTCTGCCAACGTTCAGTTCCACGGTGTTCCCCCCCCCCAACCACCATTGCCACAATCACCACCCGAGGGATCTGATGGGGCCGTGTGATGGAATGGCCAGCTCACAGGCATGGATTACCCAGGTGAACGGTGGGAAGTGCTACCACAGGCAGGAGTCAGACGTTGTCAAGTGGTGCGGAGCAACAGAACTCATTCAGAGCAGCTTGTCTTCATCCTCCATCCAATGGGCCATATGCTGTTACGGCGTGGTTAGCACTGCTGCCCTCACAATGCCAGGGACCAGGGTTCAATTCCGGCCTTGGGTGACTGTGGAGTTTTACTTTCTCCCCACTTCTGCGTGGGTTTCCTCCCACAATCCAGAGATGTGCAGGTTAGGTTGATTGAATTGCCCCTTAGTGTCCACAGTTATGGGATTGCAGAGTGGTGGGTCTGGGTGAAGTGTTCTTTCGGAGCGTCAGTGCAGACTCAATGAGCCGAATTTCCTCATTCTGCACTGTGGGGATTCTAGATTCTATGATTGTGTCCTCCTTTGTGAAGACAGAAACAAAGTTTGCATTTATTTGATCAGCCATTTCTTTGTTATCCATTATAAATCCCCCTGTTTCTGTCTGTAGGGACCTATATTTGTCTTCACCAATCGTTTCTCTTCACATACCGATGGAAATCTTTACAGTCAGTTTTTATGTTCCCTGCCAGCTTACTCTCATAATTTATTTTCCCCTTCTACATCAATCCCTTGGTCCTACTTTGCTGAATTCCAAACTGCTCTCAATCCTCAAACCTGTTGGGTGCGATTCTCTCAGCCCCGCGCTGGGCCGGAGAATCGCCGCGACCCGCGCAACGAGGATCGGAGAATCGGCACCATTTGCACCGGTGCGTTTGGCACGGCACCGGTCGCGGGCCTCTGTACGAGGCCGGGCCGCCGATTCTCCGGCCCGGATGGACAGAGCGGCCGCGCGGAAAAAGTCCCGTCGGCGCCGTCCACACCTGGTCAATACCGGCGGGAACTCTGCACGAAGGTTCGGGGGGCAGCCTGTGGGTGGGGGGGGGGGAGGGGGCTCTGTCCCCGGGGGGCCCTGTGGGGGCCAGAATCGCTACTGCCCACGCCCATTTGGCGCCGTCGTTCACGACGCCGCGGACACTCCGTCCCGCGATCGGAGAATCGCACCCGTTGATTTCCTGGCCAGTTTGTACGCTTCTTCCTTGTATCTAATACTATCTCTAATTTCCCTTATAAGCCATGGATTGGCCACCTTTTCCATTTTACCATGTAGATCAATTGACATAAAAGCTACTTTTCTGAAGGGTGATACATTTCCCAGGAAAGTGTTTTGGAAATCGCCTGAGAGGCAGCAGTGGGGAAGTTAAATTATGGAAACTGAACAATTGCATCGAGACCTGGAATTATGGTGGATCAGGGGAGTAAAGCAGTGTGAAACTCGCCAGGTCAACCAGCACTCTGCACAATTTCAAAGTGCTGGCAAGGATTACACAGCCAGCCGCGGAGGGCCTAAACCTACAGGTAATACCCGGATTCTGAGGTCGCTAGGCATGAACCTGGTTACGGCACCAGCAGGGGTGGAGAATATTTTATTCTGAGATCGCCCCGGTGCAAATCCCGTTCTGACCCTCTCGAGAGAGTTAGCGGCCATAACGGTTTTGTGTCCACGGTGAACAGGGTCAGAAAACCGTCCCCTATGTCTCCAGTGTGCAGTATTTCACAGTGAAATTTACTTTGCTGAAAATAAATTGTGTTTAACTAAAAACAGATCCCACAAAGGAAAACTTTCAGTCAGCTTCATGGTGCTTGTTGATAATTTCTTATAAGGTGGCACTGAGGAATTTGGGAAATGTAGGGCGGGATTCTCCGACCCCCCCGCCAGGTCAGAGAATCACCAGGGGGCGGCGTGAATCCCGCCCCCGCCGGCTGCCGAATTCTCCGGTGCAAGGGATTTGGCGGTGGCAGGAATCACGCCGCGCCGTTCAGCGGCCACGGGCGGCGGCCCCCCCGACGATTCTCCGGCTCGCGATGGGCCAAGTGGCTGTCCGTTTTTTGGCGGGTCCCGCCGGCGTAAATTAGAGTAGGTACTCACCGGCGGGACCTAGCTGCGCGGGCAGCCTCCTGGGTCCTCGGAGGGGCGCGGGGGGGATCTGGCCCCAGGAGGTGACCCCCACGGTGGCCTGGCCTGCGATCGGGGTCCACTGATCCGTGGGCGGGCCTGTGCCGTGGGCGCACTCTCTTCCTCTGCGTCGGTTGCTGTGGTCCTCCGTGATGGCCGACGCTGAGATGAACCCCCCCCCCCCACCCCCCCCCCCCCCCCCCCCACCCCCCCCCCCCCCCCCCCCCCCCCCCCCCCCCCCCCCCCCCCCCTGCGCATGCGCTGGGATGATGCCAGCACACACTGGCACTCCCGCGCATGCACCAACTCGTGCCGGCAGGCGGAAGCCCTTTGACGCCGGTTGCTATGGCGCCATGCCCCTTCCGTATCGGCTGGCGGGGTGCAAACCTTACAGCGCCAGCCTAGCACCTTTGGGGCGGCCCGACGCCGGAGTGGTTCACGCCACTGCTCGGCGCCGGACCGCCCACCCCACCAGGTAGGGGAGAATCCTGCCCATATTATTTCTCTCCTGGGAGCTCCATGAGCTCCTCTCGTGAGATCATTTTAAAACTACAGTGAAAGGCCTCATCAATCAAAGGCTTAAATGTAATCAGAGCAGCTCTAAGGAAAAATAAAGCTGTTTGTGTCCAACATGAGATCTAATGCTAACAAGACATCTTCCACACCATGGGTTGCCTCATGTAAGTTGCAGCCTCAAAGTAAATAGAATCATGGTTACAGCACATGAGGAGATTCTACAGCCTATCGTGTCTGTCAAGACTCCTGACAAGAGCAATTCAACTGATTTCACTCCCTGCATCCCCACACAATTTTTTTCTCCTCAAGTGCTTGTCCATCTCCCTTTGAAAGACCTGAGTGGAGCTGTCTCCACCACACTCTTAAGCAGTGCATTCTCGATCCTAACTTTGCCAAGAGTCACCAGCACAGCAATTGAGTCTTCCCTGCTCCAGGTCACAGCCAGTCAAGGTAGGTCTACTCTCAAATTCCAGCCAGCTCTGTAATAGAATCCCATGGAAAGAGCTTACGAATTAGGAGCAGGAATAGGCCATTCAGCCCCTCGCGTCTGCTCGGCCAGACAAAAAGATCATGGCTGATCTGATTGTGGCCTCGACTGCACATTCCACCTGTATTTACATAGCTGCTTTTACAACATTTAGACACCTGGAAGTGTTTTTCAAGTGCTGAAGTACTTTTGAACTACAGTCACTGCTGTAATCGGGCTTGTTTAACTCAGTGGGCTAGACAGCTGGTTTGTGATGCAGAACAAGGCCAGCAGCGCGGGTTCAATTCCCATACCTGCTTACCCAAACAGGCGCTAGAATGTGGTGACTTGGGGCTTTTCATGCTTGTGACGATAAAAGGTTATTATTATTATTAATCTGGGAAATAGAAGCGGACAATTTTACAAGGTCCCACAGACAGCAATGAGAAAAGTGGTTAGATTATGTGCTCAAACTCTTGGAATGAGCCTTCCAATTCTAGGGCAAGTACTGAGCCAGAGCCGGAAGTGTAGCAAATAGTTGCTTAACATTGCTTCATGTAAACCTTTGGACAAAGCAGAATGATATAACCCCAGTGAGTTGAAATCAGTCATCAAGAACGCTTTGTGATTTTATACATATTTGTTATCCAACCACAAAGTTTTGATTGCATGGTCAAGATTGCATGTTAAAAATTCAACAATTGATTGTTAAAGTGCATTTATAAAAACGTATATATAATGCAGTGAGTAATGACATTGATTATACCATAGATGTTATGAAATGTCAATCCCATTGTATACAGTTGTTAAGTCAAACAGGACCATTTTGTGACTAAATATGTACACATTTTCTATGTTTTGTCATCTTTTAATTGAATTGCTTATGCATAAAGCCAGTGAATAGCAGGTAGTTGAGTGCCAGTTGCAAGATAAATGTGAGCTGGTTTGAAAAGAACTGTGTGAACAGATTCTGAAATTTCAACACCAGCGTCTAAGTGTTTAAAGTTATCTCAAAACATATCATCACCACAAATGTCAGGAGGATACAATAGGCAATTTGTCCAATTTGTCGGGATTAACTATTTATGAATTTCAAAGTTCGCAATGAGCAACACAATTGTTAAAGAAAAAATTGCATTTAAATAGTGCCTTTCATATCTCCAAGATGACCCGCAGCATCTCACTTCCAATGAATTATTTTTAAATGGAGTCACAAACTTTTTTTTAAAATAAATGCAGAGGTTAATTTGCACACAGTTGGATCCCACGAGTGGGTTCATCTGTTTTTGGTTGAGGGAGGAATGTTGACCAAGACATCAAAATAAGTAATTACTTTTCAACTTAAGCAGGCCTCCATTTAACATAGGCATTGAAATTACCATTTGGTAATTTGGCTATGCAGCATTTCCTCATAGTGGATTGGAATGTTTGCCTCGGTTATGTGTTTATACCCTAGAGCTCTGTTAATGGTATTATTAAGGTTAAAGATACACAGGGAGAAGACATCTATTAAGCACCTTAAGCACATATAAAGAGATACTTCCACCCCAACAGTCCATTCCTCTACCATGGTTACATTTGTGGCTGGGTGGCCTGGGAGTGGGAGCACTCATTGTCCACTGGCACATTTCAGGCATTCTGTGGTCGATGAGTGCCTTGGAGGCTGGGGTACAGCCCCGGGAATAATGTTTTGATTGAGTTAGTTATGTTTCCTTTGAGGTTTTGTTTTAGTTACAGTGCCTGCCCAGGGGCTGTCACCTCCTCGCATTTGTGCTTAATTTATTGCTCATTTGTTTAGTTAAAAGACGAAAGGTCTTTTAATTAACAGGGTGCATCATCACTCCTAGGAATGACATTTTAATTTTGTAAGTTTTCTTTGACGTTTTGATTTTTGTTACAATGCCCCACTATGGGCAGTCACCCCTCTTATTTTTATTTATTGGTTTTTGTTCTTGATTTATCAAAATCGTAGAGACACTTTCCTGGGGAATTACATTTTAATTTAATCATGCAAGTTTCCTTTAAAGTTTTGGTTTTCTTGCAGCACCCCATCTGGGCTGTCGTCCATCTTAATTAATAACTTATTTTACGAATTATTGTTTCTTTTTCAAAACAAGATGTAAAGGGAGACTTACTTCTGCCATTCCATTCTATGAAAAGGGGTCTCCTTTCTAGGCTGATGATGGACACTGGATCTCCTCATGGGTGGCATGGGGCACAGTGTTTAACACTGCTGCCTCACAATGCCGGGGATCCAGGTGTGATTCCAGCCTTGGGAAACTGTCTGTGCGAATGTTTGCACTTTCTCCCCATGTCTGCGTGGGTTTCCTCCGGGTGCTTCAGTTTCCTCCCACAGTCCAAAGTTGGGCAGGTTAGGTGGATTGGCCATGATCAATATGTGGGGTTACAGGAATAGGGCAGGGAGGGTGGAACTAGGTAGAGTGCATTTTTGGAGCGCGGTGCAGACTTGATGGGCCGAATGATCTCCTTCTGCACTGGAGGGCTTCTATGGGTCTTCCCTTGGTCATCGCCACGGTGACCATTAACAGGTCCAGGCAGCAGTCCATGGAAGGGGGGTTCATTAGACCCACTATCTGCCCCTCTTCTGCAACTCTGTTTGCATATGGGTGGCCCTGAAGAGGGAGCATGTCAACTGGTATGTTTGAGGCCTTGCATGACCACTAGGCATCACAGGGGCTGGAGTACATTATCAGGTCACAAAATGGCATTTTAATTGGCTTTTAAAGTTCTGTCTATTATTATATTGTTCCTTTAAGGGGCTGTCAATTTAATCAGTTTGTTCATTTGTTAATTTCTGTTCCATTAGCTTACTCGATATAAAATATAGAGCAAGTCTGGGGCTGTCAAACTGTTCATTAGTTTGTTTGATTTTGCTCAAAATCATATCAAGAGAGATTTATTTCACTCCCATTCCATTCTGTGCAGAGGGATTTTCTTTAAGGATTGGTGCTGCACATCCTCTAGTTTTGTTTCCTCTTCAGCCATCTGGACATGCCGGGCATTAAGTTGGGTACTCTTTCCAAGGGTCAGTGCAGACCCGATGGGCCAAATGGCCTCCTTCTGCACCATAGGAATTCTATGATTCTACCATCACCCCCACCCTCGCCACCATCCCGATCCTCACCCTCATCTCCACCCCTAACCCCACCCCACCCTCAGGCCCAGGACAGGGTTGCTGACTGACGGGCAGCCATTTGCCAGAGCCACCTGGAAATTGTAGCGGCGCTCTTGAGCGTGGCTCAATCACAGCAGGCCATGGCTGAGAACTTTGGCGGTATTGCCCAGGCGCAGGCCGACGTGGTGCAGACACAGAGGGAGGTGGCCCAGTCCCAGAGGAAGATGGCGCAGTCACTGGCTGAAGTGACACAGGTCCAGAAGGTGGTGGCACAGTCAATGGGTGATGTGGCACAGTCCCAGACAGCGATGGTCCACTCCCTGTGCTCCATGTCCGCGAGTATGCAGACCCTGGTTGAGAACGGAGCGGCCCTCCAGGACTGGCAGCGTCAGGTGGCAGGGAAGCCTCAGGAGATAGTTCCACTTGCACCCCCATCCCATGGAGTAGCCCATGGGACATCGGACACCTGAGGGAGGAGGAGATGATGGGGCCCGTGCGGGTGACTCCCGCAGGAGAGGTGCTGGAACACCGCAGCACCTTGGACTCCTCCCACTCCTGTCCCTAGCACATCATTTGGGCAGTGGGCAGAACAGGTTGGCACCACACCTCCACTCCTGATGTACCATCTTGGGACCCACCTTGATGTAGCATTAGGGCACATAAGGCCAGAAAGTTAGACACCAGTTAAGTTGGCACATGTGCAGAATTTGCACATGTCCATCCAGTATCCATCCGTCACCTTATCAAGAAAACCACAACGTTTTTGTGGACTGATGACCACACAGAATGGTTGGACCTCAAGTCAGCATTGACTACCACACCTGTCCTTTCCTTCTTTAACCTTAAAAGAGAAACAAAGATTTCCATGGATGTAAGTCAAAGTGGGATTGGAGCAGTCCTTCAAAGAGATGGGGCGCGATTCTCCCAAAACGGGCGGGTTTGACGCCAGCGCGCCCCTTCCCGACCGGGAACCGATTCTGGTCCCCGGTCGGGGCTAGCAGCCCGACGCCGTAAGCTCCGGCATGACGGGCTTAACGAATATCATTAAGCCCGCTTGCCGGAGTTAGCGCCGGCTGACGCGTCATATGACGTCAGCCGCGCATGCGCGGATTGGAAGACTCCAACCCGCGCATGCGCGGATGACGTCATCGCGTATTTGCGCGAAACCCGCGCATGCGCGGGCCGGGTTGCCCCTCAGCCGCCCCGCGAATGGATACTGCGGGGCGGCGGAAGGAGAAAGAGTGCGCGGGCATCGGGCCCGCTGCCCGTGATCGGTGGGCACCGATCGCGGGCCCATGGCACCCTTGGCACGGCCGTGGTACTGCCGTGCCAATCGATGCCATGGTTATGAAAAGCGAGTTTGTGACGCCGTTTTTACGAACGGCCAGACCAGGTGTGTTTGCCGTTCGTAAAAACGGCGTAAAGGGCTGGGACTTCGGCCCATCGAACAGCTGTGAATCGCTGCCGGCCGTAAAAAAACGGCGGCAGCAATTCGGGTCGGGAGTTGGGCGGGGGGTGGGGGAGAATAGCGGGAGGGCGGGAAAAATGTCGGGAAGGCCCTCCCGCTATTCTCTGACCCGTCGTGGGGGTCGGAGAATTTTGCCCATGATGATTCTTTGTGGACACCTGTTGCTTATGAATCGTGACCAATGAAATGAAATGAAATGAAAATCGCTTATTGTCACGAGTAGGCTTCAATGAAGTTACTGTGAAAAGCCCCTAGTCGCCACATTCCGGCGCCTGTCCGGGGAGGCTGGTACGGGAATCGAACCGTGCTGCTGGCCTGCTTGGTCTGCTTTAAAAGCCAAGGTATGCTCAGATAGAAAAAGAATGTTTAGGCTTACTTACTGGAATTCTCAAATTTCATGACTTCGTCTATAAACTACCAATGTTCACGGTTGAAACTGATCACTGACCGCTAGTTTACATCATTCACAAAGATTTGAATGACATGACTGCTAAATTACAGCAATATTCTCATGAAGTTAAGGCGATATGTTTTTCAACTTGTCCACACTCCGGGGAAAGATTTGATAATTGCTGATGCATTATCTCGTTCTACCAACACAGGAGAATGACCACCAGAGTTCATTCAACAGATTCAACTTCGAGCTGAAACTCTACCTGCTTCAACTCAAACAAACTCAAACTCATCAGAGATGAGACAAACAAAATGAAATGTTGCAACGTGTCATCGACCATTTGAATAATGGTTGGCCCAAAGGACACTGTTCCAAATTCAGAAACATTCAATTTGAACTCACTGTTGCAGACAGTTTTCTACTCCGTCTCAATCGTATAGTTATTCCTATGACATTAAGACCATAATACTACAGAAAATACATGACGGCCATCTAGGTATAGAGAAATGCGCAGTAAGAATGCGCGGCAATCACCAGGCAGGAATGTTCCCTTCCAGTCGGGGAACACTTCAGCAGTCAAGGGCATTCAGCCTCTGATCTTCGGGTAAGGGTTCTCCAAGGCGACCTTCAGGACACGCGACAACGCAGAATCACCGAGCAAAAACTTATAGCCAAGTTCCGCACACATGAGTGCGGCCTCAACCGGGACCTGGGATTCATGTCGCATTACATTCATCCCCCACCATCTGGCCTGCGCTTGTGAAATCCTACCAACTGTCCTGGCTTGAGACAATTCACACCTCTTTAACCTGGGGTTACCCCTATCTCTGGATCTGTAAAGATTTAATTACCTGCAAATGCTCGCATTTGTCTGGCATCTTTGAATTTGTCTATATATATGTTTCTGGAACATACCTCTTCATTCACCTGAGGATGGAGCAGTGCTCCAAAAGCTAGTGTTTGAAACAAACCTGTTGGACTTTAACCTTGTGTTGTAAGACTTCTTACTGTGCTCACCCCAGCTCAACGCCAGCATCACCACATCATAGAGAATTGCAAACAAAAAGCGAGACAGGCTGTCAGGCATCAACTAGGACATAACAAACCTGATTCTTGAATGTGAAACCTGCCAATGCAATCAATCAACTCGAAGTAAAGAAACACTTCTACTTCCTGATCTTGAGAAGACTCGATAGTCAAAGGTTGGAATCGATCTATTTCACTTTCATGGTTGTGATTATATTCTAAACATTGATTATTTCTCAAACTATCCCGAAGTAGCCAAAATACCTGGCTCAACTGCAAAACCCGTGATCAAGACAACAAAAGGGTTTTTGCTCAACATGGGATACCTTGCAAAGTCATGACAGACAATGAACCTTGTTTTGATAGCTATGAGTGGACAGAATTTGCTACAGCATACAATTTTACTCACATAACTTCCAGTCCTCTCTATCCGCAATCCAATGGCAATGTTGAAAAAGGAGTTCACATCGTGAAACAACTTTTCAAAAAAGCTTGTGATTCTGATATGTAGCCAGCTTTATTAAATTACAGAGTTACTCCTCTAGCAGCTGGTTTATCTCCTGCTCAACTATTGATGAACAGAACATTGCATACAACTCTTCCATGCATAAGACTTCCTGATCCAGATCTTCCGCCAGTCATCAAGAAAATGCAACATCAATAAAACATTCAGGAGAAATACTACAATCAACATGCGACACCACTGGAACCACTGAATCCAGGTGATCAAGTGAGGATTCGTATTCCCACTGGAGGATGGTCTGTTATTGCTATGGACATACGTCAAGCAGCACCTCGTTCCTACATCATTCAGACAAATGACGGTTCGATTGTTAGAAGAAATCGTAGAGCACTTCTGAAAGTTCAGTCTTCCAGTACGTTATTTCCTGATCATCAACTCAATGAAAGTTTATTTCGTACTACAACAACATCTTCCAAGATACCAGCTGATTCCAGAAGACGTTCAAGACATCTACCACTCCACTTACTGGATTGAGGAGATCATCCAGAATAAGAAAGAAACCAGACAGACTTAACTTGTGAAGAAACACAAATGAACTGTTTGAATAATTGTTTCTTACTCACTTGTTAACTTAATATACATATCAATGTATTCTGTACTAATGTTATACATTTTTTTCTTTAGTCATGTAGAAAAGAAATGTCTTAAAAAAAAGAAGTCTTACAACACTAGGTTAAGGTCCAACAGGTTTGTTTCAAACACTAGCTTTCGGAGCACTGCTCCTTCCTCAGGTGAATGAAGAGGTATGTTCCAGAAACATATATACAGACAAATTCAAAGATGCCAGACAATGCTTGGAATGCAAGTATTTGCAGGTACTTAAATCTTTACAGAGCCAGAGAGTGGGGTAACCCCAGGTTAAAGAGGTGTGAATTGTCTCAAGCCAGGACAACTGGTAGGATTTCGCAAGCCCAGGCCAGATGGTGGGGGATGAATGTAATGCGACATGAATCCCAGGTCCCGGTTGAGGCCGCACTCATGTGTGTGGAACTTGGCTATAAGTTTCTGCTCAGCGATTCTGCATTGTCGCGCGTCCTGAAGGCCGCATTGGAGAACGCTTACCCGGAGATCAGAGGCTGGATGCCCTTGACTGTTGAAGTGTTTCCCGACTGGAAGGGAACATTCCTGCCTGGCGATTGTTGCGCGATGTCCGTTCATTCATTTTCGCAGCGTACATACTCGTGCGACTCAGCCAACGTCGTCTACCTCATACGCTGCAGGAAAGGGTGTCCCGAAGCGTGGTACATTGGCGAGATCATTCAGACGCTGCGACAACAAATGAACGGACATCGCGCGACAATTGCCAGGCAGGAATGTTCCCTTCCAGTCGGGTAACACTTCAGCAGTCAAGGGCATTCAGCCTCTGATCTTCGGGTAAGCGTTCTCCAAGGCGGCCTTCAGGATGCACGACAACGCAGAATCGCTGAGCAGAAACTTATAGCCAAGTTCCGCACACATGAGTACGGCCTCAACCGGGATTCATGTCGCATTACATTCACCCCCCACCATCTGGCCTGGACTTGCAAAATCCTACCAGTTGTCCTGGCTTGAGACAATTCACACCTCTTTAACCTGGGGTTACCCCTATCTCTGGATCTGTAAAGATTTCATTACCTGCAAATGCTCGCATTTGTCTGGCATCTTTGAATTTGACTATATATATGTCTCTGGAACATACCTCTTCATTCACCTGAGGATGGAGCAGTGCTCCAAAAGCTAGTGTTTGAAACAAACCTGTTGGTCTTTAACCTGGTGTTGTAAGACTTCTTACTGTGCTCACCCCAGTCCAATGCCAGCATCTCCACATCTTACAAAAAAGGGGGATGTAATGATATGTATAGTACAAGTGCAGTAAAGGGTTAACAACAGAAACTATGGGCGGGATTCTCCGACCACCCGCTGGGTCGGAGAATCGGCGGTGGCTGGGGTCAATCCCGCCCCCGCCGTGTCCCGATGTCTCCGGCACCGGAGATTCGGCGGTGGGGGGGGGGGAAATTCGCACCACGATGGTCGGAGGGCTCCCCCCCCCCCCAGCGATTCTCCAGCCCGCGACGGGCCGAAGTCCCACCGCTGTCATGCCTCTCTAGCCGGGGTGGATCAAACCACCTACCTTACCGGCGGGACCAGGCGGCGCGAGCGGGCTCCGGGGCCCTGGGGGGGGGGCGCGGGGCAATCTGGCCCCGGGGGGCGCCCCCACGGTGGCCTGGCCCGCGATCAGGGCCCACCAATCGGCGGGCGGGCCTGTGCCGTGGGGGCACTCTTTTCATTCCGCCTTCGCCATTGTCTTCATGGTGGGGGAGGCGGAAGTGACCCCCTCCCCTGCCCATGCGCGGGGATGACGTCAGCAGCCGCTGACGCTCCGGCGCATGCACGGACTTCCGCCGGCCGGCGAAGTCCCTTCGGTCCCGGGTGGCATGGCGCCAAAGGCCGTTCCTGCCAGCCGGCGGAGCGCCAACCACTCAATGTTAGGGCTTGGCCCCTAAAGGTGCGGAGACTTGGCCCCTAAAGGTGCGGAGACTTGGCCCCTAAAGGTGCGGAGTTATTGTATATAACGCAGCATCTCTAGGAATTCTGGGAGAAGATGATGAGAAGATGATGAGAAAGCCAAGGGAGATTTCATTGTAGAAATATAGCACAAGGTTGAGTTTTAGTGTAATTTAATAGTAAGAGAGAATATTGATTACTGTACTACAGATTCAGTATTATTAGTTTATTATCTGTTACTTAGTAGTAAAGTGTGCTAATCAGGTTTACTGGTGTAAAATAAATTTGTTTTGATTTAACCTTCTTATTTTTATATTCTTTGTCAACACTACGTATCTGGCTAACTTGGAGAACAAGTCAAGGAATATAACAGTTAGCACTGTTGCTTCACAGCACCAGGGTCCCGGGTTACATTCCCGCCTGTATCACTGTCTGTTCAGAGTCTGCAAGTTCTCTGTGTTTCTGCATGGGATTCCTCTGGGTTCTCCGGTTTCCTCCCACAAGTCCCAAAAGACGTGCTGTTAGGCGAATTGGACATTCTGAATTCTCCCTCTGTGTACCCGAACAGACGCCGGAGTATGGCGACTTCGGGCTTATTATTATATGCAATATAAAGGAGATCAATCTCATTTCCAGCTCTGACTTTTGGATTGTAAGTGAATTGGGTAGTACAATGTGTAAAAATCTACAATTTCTCTACAAATTTTGTCAAATACAATACTGCAGCTCAAACCAATTGAAAATAGCCTACAAATCCCAATCTTAACTGCATTTCCTTGCCTGAGCAAATACTGGTACATGAGCATCCAAACAAAGCACATGTTTGTGCACTTATGGAGTATCTGGGACTTCCCTGACATTGAACAATTAACTACTGGAATCAATGCAAGTATGTAGTACTGGTTAATTCCTGTACTGTTTCTTCAGGAAATGCTTTACTGAACTAGGAGTCACCCAGACTAAACAAATATTTATAATGGGTGCACAAATGGAAATATGGGTATTTAAATGCATGATTTACTCTGTAAATTAATCAAGATGATAGGTTTTGATAAAACCTTGACAAATGCACAATTTAGGAGGTTTGTTTCACTTGTGGGTAAAGCTTAATGAAAAAATAGATTTAATCAGTCAAGCAAGTGAGGTTGTTGAATAGTATGAACTGGGTTTTCTCTGTTTTTTTAGTGCTGCTCAAACCCGAGCTATGATTGCTGTTGTGGCGATGTGAGCTTTGTTAAAGCATGTTACTGTGTACATTTCCAGTCAAGCATGTTTGTTTCTGGCCATAGGCTGCATTCCATTTTGACACAGAAGGATTTTTGATGCCTATGGTGTGTATTTGCCATTTGCCACAAAGGTCAGTGGACATCATGGGATTATCAGGCTGTTCATTTGGAACAGATAGCAAATGCTTCAAACTTTATTTGGGAGCCTCAATCCATGAAGTCTACTATAATACCCCCTTCATTCTGAGGGAGGGAAGGGACGACGGAGAGGGGGAGAGAAGGGGAGACAGGGAGGGAGATGGACGCCAGAGAGGGAGGGAAGGGTTTGAGGGAGGGTAGGTGGCAAGGGAGGGAGGGAAGGAATGAGGGAGGCAGGGAGGAAACAAATAGGAAAGGGTGAGAGAAGGAGGGAAGGGGTGAGAGGAGGGAAGGAAGGCAGTGAGAAAGGGAAGGGGGTGAGAAAGAGATGGAGGGTTTGGTGAGATGAGGAGGGAGGGAAGAGGATGAGAGAGGGAGGGAGGGACAAAGCAAGAGAGGCAGGGAAAGATAAAAAGGGGTGAGAGAGGGAGCCGGGGAGGGGGCAACAGAGGGAGTGAGGGAAGGAGTATGAGAGGGAGGGAGGGAAGGGGCAAGTGGGGGAGGAATGGATGGAGGGAAGGGGAGAGGGTGGAAGGGGAGGAGCGAGTAGGGAAGAGGTGGGGGACGCAGGGAAGGGGTGAGGGATGGAGGGAAGGAGGGCAGTGGGTAATGGAGGGAGGCAGGAAGGGCTGCGAGGGCAGGAAGAAGGTGAGGGAGGGAGTGAGGGAAAGTGGTGAGGGAAGGGGTGACAGTGAATGAGTGAGTCTGCGTGCATGCCGCCTGCTAGGGCAGATTGCTTTGCTGCCCAAACCCCATATTGGGAGGGAGAGAGAGAGAGAAAGAGAGACAGGAGGGTGCAGCAACCAGTAAAAATAACATCTGTTGTGGAGGTGGAAGAGAGAGAAACACAACAACACGTGAGTGCTTGCTGAACTTTCCTGCATATGGACTGTTGTTATAGAAATGAGGAGGAAAGAAGACAAAGTCAAAGAAGGGTGGCACAGCGGCACTGTGGTTAGCACTGCTGCCTCATAGCTCCAGGGTTCTGGGTTCAATTCTGACCTTGGGTGACTGTCTGTGTGGAGTTTACACTTTCTCCCTGTGTCTGCATGGGTCTCCTCCGGGTGCTCCGGTTTCCTCCCACAGTCCAATGATGTGCAAGTTAGGTGGATTGGCCATGATACAATTACCCTTATCCAAAGGTTTGATGGGTTTACGGGGATAGGGCTGGGATTTGGCCTAGGTAGGGTACTCTTTCAAAGGGTTAGTGCAGACATGATGGGCCGAATGGCCTCCTTCTGCACTGTCGTATTCTATAAAGTGTTACGGTGCAGAAGGAAACCATTCAGGCCATGACGCCTGCAGTAGCTCTGCTTTCACGCCATACCCTTGCACATTATTTGAATAAAACAATCATCTAATGCGCTGTTGACAGGCTGGAAGACTATGAGGGGAGTTGCATGCAGCCAGTGTTTAGACAACCACCTGATATGGATTCTGTTCCAGACATGGTCCACGCACTGCACTTTAACAACACACTGCTGGAGGATGAGTGATTCCAGTACTCATTGCATTAATTCCCGGCCATCTGGAGAAGGAAATAGGGAGGCTTCCTCCTTCTTGAGAGTATGGTGGGATGTGGGCAGAGCTCACATTCACATCCTCTGCTCGGAGTACTTGAGGGGGTCGACATGGAGGTGGAAGGTCAGGGTTGTGCGGTTGGAGCAGGAGATGCTCGATCTGGCATTGTGTCTCAGTCAGGCCATCAAGGGCCTGGCCCAGCACAACATGTACAAAGAGAAGAAGGAAAGGCTGGGGAACCTGTAGTTTGGACATTTATAGGGTCACAGATCCGTTTCCTTCAGGACCTGAAACATTACTACCCTTTCTGGAAAAAAGGAAGTGGTTTGAGGGTTGCTGACCAAAACAGATCCCCGGTCTCAGAAGCAGAGAGTGCCAGTGCCCAGGTCGGTGCCTATTACAGCTCTCTGTTCTCTCCGGATACATCCAGCAAGGATACGCACAAAGTTTTGTGGGCGATGTTATGACTCCCTGGGGGGCCATGGACTATGCACAATAAGATTCCCTGCCTTTACCACAGAGAAGTTGGGGGTGGGGATTCCCCTTAACGAGGGGGAAACCTCTCAGTATAAAAGTCCCAACCGGGGTGCAGGTCAGGGAGGGTGGCCTTTCGCGGAGAGAAGTTGTTCGTTTTGTAGTTGTGTGTACAAAATTAAACCTTTGTTCATTCCCATCCTGCTGTGCGTTCCTGTGTCTCTTTCATTGGATTCTACACTGGCGATGAGGGTGAAATGGAGCTGCAGCAGCCATCGTGCACTATACCCCCAACCCACTTCATCCAGGCCCAGAGAGTCCTTCACTCCGACCGGACAGATGCTGCACATTGGAAAGCTGGAACAGTTCGATGTTGGCACCGATGACTGGATCCAGTATGTCGAACGGGACAGGTGGCAATAGGTGACAGAGTGTCAGGGAGGCCCCCATCCTCGCCCGCTTCACATAGGACATGTCTTCGTCCATCATTGCAGAAGAAAGCTCTACAGGCATCATTAGCGGGATTCTCCTTTCGCGGGACTTACCCCACGCCAGCGGGAAAGCCAGCGCGAACCACTCCGGCGTCAACAGCCCCCGAAAATTCAGAATTCTCTGCATTTCCAGGGGCTAGGTGGACGCCGGAGGGGTTGGCGTTGCGCATGCCGGCGCCGAATGGACTGTGCGAGTTAGCACATGCGCCGAAGGGCCGGCGTGATAGAACATAGAACATAGAGAAATACAGCACAGAACAGGCCCTTTGGCCCACGATGTTGTGCTGAACTTCTGTCCTACGTTAATCATAGATCATAGAATTTTGGACACTAAGGGCAATTTATCATGGCCAATGCACCCAACCTGCACATCTTTGGACTGTGGGAAGAAACCGGAGCACCCGGAGGAAACCCACGCACACACGGGGAGGATGTGCAGACTCCACACAGACTGTAACCCAAGACGAAATCAAACCTGGGACCCTGGAGCTGTGAAGCAATTGTGCTATCCACAATGCTACCGTGCTGCCCTTAAGAACAAATTAATCTACACTCCATTATTCTACCCTAATCCATGTATCTATCCAATAGCCGCTTGAAGGTCCCTAACGTTTCCGAATTAACTACTTCCACAGGATGTGCATTCCATGCCCCCACTACTCTCTGGGTAAAGAACCTACCTCTGACATCCCCCCCCCCCACCCCCCATATCTTCCACCATTCACCTTAAATTTATGTTCCCTTGTAATGGTTTGTTCCACCCTGGGAAAAAGTCTCTGACTGTCTACTCTATCTATTTCCCTGATCATCTTATAAACCTCTATCAAGTCGCCCCTCATCCTTCTCCGTTCTAATGAGATAAGGCTTAGCACCCTCAACCTTTCCTCGTAAGACCTACTCTCCATTCCAGGCAACATCCTGGTAAATCTCCTTTGCACCTTTTCTAAAGCTTCCACATCCTTCCTAAAATGAGGTGACCAGAACTGCACACAGTACTCCAAATGTGGCGGCATGGTTCCGCGCATGTGCAGACCAGCCAGTGTATTCTGGCGCAGGGTGGAGCCCTACAGGGGCCGGCGCGGAGTATCCCCCTGCAAATTTCTCAAATGTGTCCCGAACTACTCCTAACCCACCCCCTTCCCCAGACATGCAAAACTTCCCCTCCACACCTTCCCCTCCATCAACCCACCTTACCCCCTCAGCCCCTACCCCCTTCCGCCCCCCCCCCCCCCCCCCCCCAGTGCCTTCTCAGTGATCCCTAGCCTTCTGTGCTCTATTGTTGTGTCTCGATATGTCCCCAGGATGCACATCAGAGGTAGAGGCATCCCGTGATCTCCGATGCCCCGGCGGGCATCCTCTGGCCCACTTGTTGGCGGCACATGCCTCACCATGCCATCCTGTTCCGGGGGCTGAATCTGAGACATGTCGTTGTTGGGTGTGTGTAGGGGGGGTACTCGGGAAAGCTGTTGGCTGGCGGCACCACTCCATAGGGTGGCTCCAGATTGGCACCCAGTGCCTCCTGCTCCCTGTCTGAACCCTTAGGGCCCTAGCCGTCAGAGGGACAGCTGAATTTAGACCCTGATGCCCCTGCGTCATCCTGGTGGCTCCCCAATGTCTGCACCATGGTGTTGACGCCCTCTGTGATGCTCCTCAGTGACTAGAACATGATCTGGAATGCCTCGGCAATGCCCACCTGCGGCAGGGATGTGCTCCGCAACACCTCAGAAAAGTCCACCTGGGACTGGGACACGTCCTCTAGTGAGTCGGACGTACTGTCGAGATTCTCAGCCATGGCCATCACTGACTGAGCCACGCCTTAGACGCCATCACTCATGCTGCTGACGTTGTGCACTAGGTTCTCCACTGCGGTCGCCACCCTAGCTGTGTTAGCCTCAGTGCCACGCATTGCTGGAACTCCAGCGTTCGTAGACTTTGGGACTCCTCCAATTGAATATGGACCTACTGGAGTGTCGCCGACATCCCCTTCTGAATATCATGGCCGCACCCTATCAAATGCATCAGCTCCGTGTAAATCTGATCCAGAGGCTTCGCATCTGTCTGGGACCGAGCTGAGTCCTGGGATCAAGCAGGCTTCCGACTGCTGTCTCGCCTGGCAATCCTGCCCCCACCTGAAGTGCATCAGCAACTGTGAGGTGCTCACCAGAATGTACTGCAGAAGCCTGACCACAACTTTCACCCACCGAGATCTGTGTCTCTGTGCTGGTGGAGGTCGGGGATTACAGCTGTGCCACAAAAATGGTGGTCTCCTCAGAGCTCTACTCCGAGGTATTCTCTTGGGAGGCAAGGGGGCTGGCACCATCGGATGGAGGTCCTGAAGAGATCCGTTACACTCCTGACTTGTGCCTTGTCGATGGTGAACAGACTTTGGGAGGTCAGGAGGGGTCAGGAGGTGAGTTACTCGCTGTAGGATTCCTAGCCTTCAACCTGCCCTGGTATGTGCAAACTCCACACGGACTGTGACCTGGAGGTGGCATCAAGCCTGGATCCTCAGCGCCGTGATAGAGATAGAGAAATACAGCACAGAACAGGCCCTTCGGCCCACGATGTTGCGCCGAACTTTTGTCCTAGGTTAATCATAGAATTTTGGACAATTTGTCATGGCCAATTCACCCAACCTGCACATCTTTGGACTGTGGGAGGAAACCGGAGCACCCGGAGGAAACCCACGCAGTCACGGGGAGGATGTGCAGACTCCACACAGACAGTGACCCAAGTCGAAATCGAACTTGGGACCCTGGAGCTGTGAAGCAATTGTGCTATCCACAATGCTACCGTGCTGCCCTTAAGAAGTTAACCTACACTCCCTTATTCTACCCTAATCCAAGTACCTATCCAATAGCCGTTTGAAGGTCCATAAATTTTCCGACTCAACTACTACCACAGGCAGTGCATTCCATGCCCCCACTACTCTCTGGGTAAAGAACCTACCTCTGACATCCCCTCTATATCTTCCACCATTTATCTTAAATTTATGTCCCCTTGTAATGGTGTGTTCCACCCGGGGAAAAAGTCTCTGACTATCTACTCTATCTATTCCCCTGATCATCTTATAAACCTCTATCAAGTCGCCCCTCATCCTTCTCCGTTCCAATGAGAAAAGGCCCAGCATCCTCAATCTTTCCTCGTATGACCTACTCTCCATTCCAGGCAACATCCTGGTAAATCTCCTCTGCACCTTTTCCAAAGCTTCCACATCCTTCCTAAAATGAGGTGACCAGAACTGCACACAGTACTCCAAATGTGGCCTGACCAAGGTTTTGTACAGCTGCATCATCACCTCACGGCTCTTAAATTCAATCCCTCTGCTAATGAACGCTAGCACACCATAGGCCTTCTTCACAGCTCTATCCACTTGAGTGGCAACTTTCAAAGAACAATGAACATAGACCCCAAGATCTCTCTGCTCCTCCACATTGCCAAGAACCCTACCATTAACCCTGTATTCCGCATTCAGATTTGTCCTTCCAAAATGGACAACCTCACACTTGTCAGGGTTAAACTCCATCTGCCACTTCTCAGCCCAGCTCTGCATTCTATCTATGTCTCTTTGAAGCCGACAACAGCCCTCCTCACTATCCACAACTCCACCAATCTTCGTATCATCTGCAAATTTACTGACCCACCCTTCAACTCCCTCATCCAAGTCGTTAATGAAAATCACAAACAGCAGAGGACCCAGAACTGATCCCTGCGGTACGCCACTGATAACTGGGCTCCAGGCTGAATATTTGCCATCCACCACAACTCTCTGTCTTCTATCGGTTAGCCAGTTTGTTATCCAACTGGCCAAATTTCCCACTATCCCATGCCTCCTTACTTTCTGCATAAGCCTACCATGGGGAACCTTATCAAATGCCTTACTAAAATCCATGTACACTACATCCACTGCTTTACCTTCATCCACATGCTTGGTAACCTCCTCAAAGAATTCAATAAGACTTGTAAGGCAAGACCTACCCCTCACAAATCCGTGCTGACTATCCCTAATCAAGCAATGCCTTTCCAGATGCTCAGAAATCCTATCCCTCAGTACCCTTTCCATTACTTTGCCTACCACCGAAGTAAGACTAACTGGCCTGTAATTCCCAGGGTTATCCCTATTCCCTTTTTTGAACAGGGGCACAACATTCGCCACTCTCCAATCCTCTGGTACCACCCCTGTTGACAGCGAGGACGAAAAGATCATTGCCAACGGCTCTGCAATTTCATTTCTTGCTTCCCATAGAATCCTTGGATATATCCCGTCAGGCCCGGGGGACTTGTCTATCCTCAAGTTTTTCAAAACGCGCAACACATCTTCCTTCCTGACAAGTATCTCCTCAAGCTTATCAGTCTGCTTCACGCTGTCCTCTCCAACAATATGGCCCCTCTCATTTGTAAATACTGAAGAAAAATACTTGTTCAAGACCTCTCCTATCTCTTCAGACTCAATACACAATCTCCCGCTACTGTCCTTAATCGGACCTACTCTCACTCTAGTCATTCTCATATTTCTCACGTATGTGTGAAAGGCCTTGGGGTTTTCCTTGATCCTACCCGCCAAAGATTTTTCATGCCCTCTCTTAGCTCTCCTAATCCCTTTCTTCAGTTCCCTCCTGGCTATCTTGTATCCCTCCAGCGCCCTGTCTGAACCTTGTTTCTTCAGCCTTACATAAGTCTCCTTCTTCCTCTTAACAAGACATTCAACCTCTCTTGTCAACCATGGTTCCCTCACTCGACCATCTCTTCCCTGCCTGACAGGGACATACATATCAAAGACACGCAGTACCTGATCCTTGAACAAGTTCCACATTTCACTTGTGTCCTTCCCTGACAGCCTATGTTCCCAACTTCTGCACTTCAATTCTTGTCTGACAGCATTGTATTTACCCTTCCCCCAATTATAAACCTTGCCCTGTTGCTCGCACCTATCCCTCTCCATTACTAAAGTGAAAGTCACAGAATTGTGGTCACTACCTCCAAAATGCTCCCCCACTAACAAATCTATCACCTGCCCTGGTTCATTACCAAGTACTAAATCCAATATGGCCTCCCCTCTGGTCGGACAATCTACATACTGTGTTAGAAAAGCTTCCTGGACACACTGCACAAACACTACCCCATCCAAACTATTTGATCTAAAGAGTTTCCACTCAATGTTTGGGAAGTTGAAGTCGCCCATGACTACTACCCTGTGTCTTCTGCACCTTTCCAGAATCTGTTTCCCAATCTGTTCCTCCACATCTCTGCTGCTATTGGGGGGCCTATAGAACACTCCCAACAAGGTGACTGCTCCTTTCCTATTTCTAACTTCAACCCATATTACCTCAGTAGGCAGATCCCCCTCGAACTGCCTTTCTGCAGCTGTTATACTATCTCTAATTAACAATGCCACCCCCCCCACCTCTTTTACCATCCTCCCTAATCTTGTTGAAACATCTATAACCAGGGACCTCCAACAACCATTTCTGCCCCTCTTCTATCCAAGTTTCCGTGATGGCCACCACATCGTAGTCCCAAGTACCGATCCATGCATTAAGTTCACCCACCTTATTCCTGATGCTTCTTGCATTAAAGTATACACACTTCAACCCATCTCCTTGCCTGCAAGTACTCTCCTTTGTCATTGTTACCTTCCCCACTGCATCACTACGTGCTTTGGCGTCCTGACTATCGTCTACCTTAGTTGCTGGACTACAGATCCGGTTCCCATTCCCCTGCCAAATTAGTTTAAACCCTCCCGAAGAGTACTAGAAAACCTCCCCCCCAGGATATTGGTGCCCCTCTGGTTCAGATGCAACCCGTCCTGCTTGTACAGGTCCCACCTTCCCCAGAATGCGCTCCAATTATCCAAATACCTGAAGCCCTCCCTCCTACACCATTCCTGCAGCCACGTGTTCAACTGCACTCTCTCCCTATTCCTAGCCTCGCTATCACGTGGCACCGGCAACAAACCAGAGATGACAACTCTGTCTGTCCTGGCCCTTAACTTCCAGCCTAACTCCCTAAACTTGTTTATTACCTCCACACCCTTTTTCCTACCTACATCGTTGGTACCAATGTGCACCACGACTTCTGGCTGCTCACCCTCCCCCTTCAGGATCCTGAAGACACGATCAGAGACATCCCTGGCCCTGGCACCCGGGAGGCAACATACCTTTCGGGAGTCTCGCTCGCGACCACAGAATCTCCTATCTATTCCCCTAACCATTGAATCTCCTATTACTATTGCTTTTCTATGCTCCCCCCTTCCCTTCTGAGCCCCAGAGCCAGACTCAGTGCCAGAGACCTGGCCGCTGGGGCCTTCCCCCAGTAGGTCATCCCCCCCAACAGCATCCAAAACGGTATACTTGTTTTGAAGGGGAATGGCCACGAGGGATCCCTGTACTGTCTGCCTGTTAGTTTTCTTTCCCCTGACTGTAACCCAGCTACTCTTGTCCAGTACCTTTGGTGTGGCTACCTCCCTGTAACTCTTCTCTATGACCCCCTCTGCCTCCCGGATGATCCGAAGTTCATCCAGCTCCAGCTCCAGTACCTTAACACGGTCTCTGAGGAGCTGGAGTTGGGTGCACTTCCCGCAGGTATAGTCAGCGGGGACACCAGTGGTGTCCCTCACCACCCACATCCTACAGGAGGAGCATGCAACTGCCCTAGCCTCCATCCCCTCTTACTTTACAGAATTAGCTGCCCTGTGGACCAACTGGACCTCCGCCCTCCGGCTCTGCTCCCAGTCAGCTGTACTCTAAACTCCTGGTTCCCTTCACGCTCTTTGATAAATATAGGAAATTAAATGAAAGGAGTACCTTACTCCCTCCTCACCTAACTCCCTCAGTCACCAAACTCTCACTGTAGCACTCAAATGCCACAAGCTCAGCACTCCCTCAGTCACCAAACTCTCACTGTAGCACTCAAATGCCACAAGCACAGCACTCAGTGCAAACAAAGTCTGCACTGTATCTAGCCCCTATTTATACTGTGACTCTAGCTTCTAAAAACTGGCCTAATGCAATTAACTAATTAACAAGCTCCAGCTGCAAGTAAGTCCAAGTAGAACCTTGTTTAAAGCTGATTCAAAATTCACCTTCTTATAGACCAAACAGCAACTTTTAAGTTAATTAACTAAATAAAAGAAATACTAGACTTTAAATAACCCTTATACTCCCTCAGTCACCAAACTCTCACTGTAGCACTCAAATGCCACAAGCTCAGCACAAAACCACTGCATCACCGTGCTGCCCTATTGAATGTCATTTCCTGATACATATTAATAACCTAGACCTTGCACTGTTACCTGCAGTGCTGAGGACCCGGGTTCGATCACAGCCCCGGGTCACTGTCCGTGTGGAGTTTGTACAATCTCCCCGTTTCTGCGTGGGTCTCAGCCCCACAACCCAAAGATATACAGGGTAGGTAGATTGGCCACGCTAAATCGCCCCTTAATTGGAAAAAAATAACTAATTGGGTACTCTAATTTTTTTTTAAACCTTAACCTTGGCAGACAATGCACAATTTTAAAATTTGTGGATAATATGAGACCTGAAGCACTGTGAACAAGTGAGAACGTAGAACTTCAAAAGGACGTAGACTTGGGCAGACAATTAGCAGATGAAATTAAATGCATTCCAAAAAGTAACTAATTTTGGTAGGAAGAACATAGAACATAGAACATTACAGCGCAGTACGGGCCCTTCGGCCCTCGATGTTGCGCCGACCTGTGAAACCATCTGAAGCCTATCTGACCTACACTATTCCATTTTCATCCATATGTCTATCCAGTGACCACTTAAATGCCCTTAAAGTTGGCGAGTCTACTACTGTTGCAGGCAGGGCATTCCACACCCCTACTACTCTCTGAGTAAAGAAACTGCCTCTGACATCTGTTCTATATCTATCACCCCTCAATTTAAAGCTATGTCCCCTCGTGTTGGTCATCACCATCCGAGGAAAAAGACTCTCACTGTCCACCCTATCTAACCCTCTGACTATCTTATATGTCTCTATTAAGTCACCTCTCAGCCTTCTCCTCTCTAACGAAAACAACCTCAATTCCCTGAGCCTTTCCTCGTAAGACCTTCCCTCCATACCAGGCAACATCCTAGTAAATCTCCTCTGAACCCTTTCCAAAGCTTCCACATCCTTCCTATAATGTGGTGACCAGAACTGCACGCAGTACTCCAGGTGCGGCCGCACCAGAGTTATGTACAGCTGCAGCATGACCTTGTGGTTCCGAAACTCAATCCCCCTGCTTATAAAGGCTAGCACACCATATGCCTTCTTAACAGCCCTATTAACCTGGGTGGCAACTTTCAGGGATTTATGTACCTGGATGCCGAGATCTCTCTGTTCATCTACACTACCAAGAATCTTGCCATTAGCCCAGTACTCTGCATTCCTGTTACTCCTTCCAAAGTGAACCACCTCACACTTTTCCGCATTAAACTCCATCTGCCACCTCTCAGCCCAGCTCTGCAGCTTATCTATGTCCCTCTGTATCCTATAACATCCTTCAGCACTATCCACAACTCCACCGACCTTCGTGTCGTCTGCAAATTTACTAACCCATCCTTCTACACCCTCTTCCAGGTCATTTATAAAAACAACAAACAGCAGTGGCCCCAAAACAGATCCTTGCGGTATACCATTAGTAACTGAACTCCAGGATGAACATTTGCCATCAATCACCACCCTCTGTCTTCTTTCAGCTAGCCAATTACTGATCCAAACCGCTAAATCACCTTCAATTCCATACTTCCTTATTTTCTGCAATAGCCTACCTTGGGGAACCTTATCACGAAGAATGTGGAGACATAAAATAAAGGCTACAATTCTAAAGGGGATACAGGAGCAAAGGGCATATATGTGCATTAGTCAATGTAGTTGGCATGACAGGTTGAGAAAGTGGTTAATAAATCATTTTCAACTTAATTCAGAGGGACATGGCGTACAAAAGCAAGGAGTTTGTGTTAAACTTGTATAGAATTCTGGATCAGCCTCAACTGGAGGACTGTGTCTAGTTCTGCGCAACATACTTTAGGAAAGTTGTGAAGGCATTAGAGAGGATGCAGAAAAGTGTCAGGAAAATGATTCCAGGGATAATGAACTTCAGTTACCTTGATCGACTGGAGAGGTTAGTACTGTTTTCATTGGAGAAGAGAGATTTGAGAGGAGTTTTGATAGAGGCATTCAACATCATGAGGGGTCTGGACCAAGCCGACCGGGAGAAACGTTTCCATTGATGGAAGGATCAAGAAAAAGAAGATACAGATTTAAGGTAATTGGCAAAAGAAGTGTTGGAAACATGAGAAAAACGTTTTCATACAACGAAAGGTTAGGACCTGGGATGGGTCTTTGTAAGGGTGTGGTGGAGGTAGGTTCAATCGAGGCTTTCAAGAGGGAGGTGGATTATTATCTGAAAAGGACGAATGTGCAGGGTTATGGGGAGAAAGTTGGGGCATGGCCCTATGTAAATTTCTCATTCAAAGAGCCAGTGCAGATACAGAATGCTGAATGGCTTCCTTCTGTACGATGGCCATTCTGTGATTCTGCAAATCTGTCAAACACAATTACCCTTTCATAAAACCATGTTGACTTTGATCATACTATGTTTTAAGTATATTGTCAAGATTTCCTTCATAACAAATTACAGAACTTTCCCAACAATTGCTGTTCGGTTAACTGTTTTCTCTCTCCCTTCTTCTTTGAATAATGGTGACCTTTACCAACTTTCAATCTGCTGAGACCATTCCAGAATCTAAGGAATTTTGGAAAATTATAGCCAGCGTATCCGTTATGTTTGCAGTTATTTCCTTCAGAACCCCAGCATGTAGGCCATCAGATCGTAGGAATTTGTTGGATATCAGTTCAGAAACTTTCTCCAGTACTTTTTCTTTGTTGTTATTAATTAACTTAAATTTCCTCACTCTTTTTAGCCCCTGGATTACCCTCTATTGCTGATATGCAACTTGTGTCTTCTACTGTAAAGACAGACACAAAATGTTTGTTCAGTATCTGTCATTTCCTCATTCTTCATCATAATTTCTCCTGTTTTTGCGTCTAAGGGACAAATGTTTATTTTAGCTATTTCCTATCTTTTTATATACTTGCAAAAGTTCTTACAATCTGTTTTTATATTCCTATACTCTCGTATAATATTCTATTTTTTCCCTTTTTAATGGCTTTTTGGTGACCCTTTGTTCGTTTCTAAATCACTCCTAATCTTCAGACTTACAACTATTCTTTTACAAGCCTCTTAATTTAACACTTTCCTTATCTTTCTGAGTAAACCATGGATGGATTTCACTGAGGTTTTGTTTTTCAATGGAATGCATTTTGGGGATCATTTTGAATTGTGTCCTTAAACATTGTTTATTTACTGCCATACCTATGAGTCCATTTACCCATTTAACCTTAACCAGTTCTTGCTCATGCCTATGTAATTGGCTTTTTTAAGTTTAAGATTCTTGTTTGCTTTGGAACATGTTGCTTTCAAACTTAATATGGAATTCAGTTGTATTATGATCAGTATTTCCCAGCAGATCTTTCACAATGAGATTTATAATTAACGCTGCTTCATTACTTTAGTAACTTGAGGAAGCCAAGGATTTATTATTTTATGTAAAATACTCTACTCATGGCAGTAACCCTCTCCCAATCCAGTCCTTGTTGGGACAACCTGCTTGGGCCTGTTTTTATGTGTAGTCTTTAACGGGCTCCAGCTGTGTGGCCCCTGCCCTATCTGGGAAGCTCGTACTCCAAGTGACCCACGGGGAGATCGACAATGGTTTCCCCATGGTCCTCGTGGGGTGTTATGACAATTACACAATATTAGATTTAAAACGGCTTTACTCCTCATTGATTCCATATTGTACTGCTGCAGGAAACTTTAACAAAAATATTTTACACGCTCACCTTCAAGGCCACTCATTCCAATATAAGTCCCCATAACTATTACATTGCCTTTGTTCTAAGCTCCAATAATTTTGTAACTTGGGATTTAAGCACACAGACCACAAGGAGGGTACAAAAACAAGGTTAATTTATCCTACCAGTATCAGAACTGTATTACCTCAAATGGGGCCTCACGGTAGCATGGTGGTTAGCATCAATGCTTCACAGCTCCAGGGTCCCAGGTTCGATTCTCGGCTGGGTCACTGTCTGTGTGGAGTCTGCACGTCCTCCCCGTGTGTGCGTGGGTTTCCTCCGGGTGCTCCGGTTTCCTCCCACAGTCCAAAGATGTGCGGGTTAGGTGGATTAGCCATGCTAAATTGCCCGTAGTGTAAGGTTAATGGGGGGATTGTTGGGTTATGGGTATACGGGTTACGTGGGTTTAAGTAGGGTGATCATTGTTCGGCACAACATCGAGGGCCGAAGGGCCTGTTCTGTGCTGTACTGTTCTATGTTCTATGTTCTATGTTCTAAAGGTTAACTTGAAGAAACAAACTATTTAGAGAGCATATTCAAAGTAGTTGCTCCAAATCTCTGCCCTAGTCATGGCAATGGCTCATCTCAATGCAATGCCTCATCAGGGTTGAACTGTTGCTTCACCTCCTGCTGCAGTCCTGCTCTCCCCTCTCCCCAAGAAGTTGCTTTGGGGGGCAGATTCTGACCAGGGGCGAAATTCTCCGACCCTCAGCAGGGTCGGAGAATCGCCTGGGGCCGCCGAAAATCCGGCCCCCGCCGTGGCAGAGATTCTCCGCCACCCGGGAAGTGGCGGCGGCGGGAATCTCGCCACTCCGATCGGCGAGGCCCCTGCGGTGATTCTCCGGCCCGGATGAGCCGAAGTCCCGCCGCTGGGAGGCCTCTCCCGCCGCTGAGGTTTGAACCACCTCTGGAACGGCGGGATCAGTGGCGCGAGCGGGCCCCCGGGGTCCTGGAGGGGGGGGTGATCGGACCCCGGGGGATGCCCCCACGGTGGCCTGGCCCGCGATCTGGGCACCCCACTCAGACTCCGGGCCAGTGCCCTGGGTGCACTTTTTCTCATCCGCGGCCGCCACGGCCTCCGCCATGGCGGAAGCGGAAGAGAAACCCACATCGCGCATGCGCCGGTGGTGACGTCAGCGGCAGCTGGCCGCTGACGTCACTGCCGGTGCATGCGCGGACCAGCGAAAGCCTTTCGGCCAGCCCCGCTGCCGGGGGCGCCGGTTTTGTGCGCCAGTCTTCTGGTGCCAACTGCTCCGGCGCAGGGCTGGCCCCCAAAGGTTGGGAGAATTCCCCACCTTTGGGGAGGCCCGACCCCTGAGTGGTTGGCGCCACTCCCCTACGCCGGGACCCTCCGTCACGCCGGGTAGGGGAGAATCCCGCCCAGGATCTCTAATTCACCTTCCTGGCTGTTTAGCTTCCCTGACATGCTTAAAGCTGCCCTTGGGCCCTGCCACAATGCCACTCACAAGCCCTGAAGTTATCCTTGCCGATTTCGCCCTCACCTCATGACATTTAGCTCCATCCCTCAGCTTGTCGGAGAAGTTGCTCTCTAACAGGAGGGACCCTCAGTGGCTAACCAGTTCCATTGGCCGGTGCTCTCCTCCATCATTTCTACCTGCTGCTGGGGGCCCTGCTTTTATAATTTACAGGGTGTAGGAGTCTCGGGCTGGGCCAACATTTATTGCCCATTTCTAGCTGCCCTTGAGAAGGTGGTGGTGAGTTGCCTTCTTAAACTGCTGCAGTTCCTGAGGTAGAGGTGCACCCATGAAAATGAAAATGAAATAAAAATCGCTTATTGTCACGAGTAGGCTTCAATGAAGTTACTGTGAAAAGCCCCTAGTCGCCACATTCCGGCTCCTGTCCGGGGAGGCAGGTACGGGAATCGAACCGTGCTGCTGGCCTGCTTGGTCTGCTTTAAAAGCCAGCGATTTAGCCCAGTGAGCTAAATCAGCCCCATAATGCAGCTTGGAATGATATCCAGAGTTTGCTCGCAATGTCCCTCCCAGCCCTTCTTCTGAACTGGCACTTTCAATAGCACCCAGGCTTTGTGATGGGTCAGCCACAGGGGTCTAAATCAGTAATGCCTCCAGGGACTGTATGATCAGTAAGGACTGGTTACTCCAATTGCAGCCTCCCTGTCTGACAACTTGGCATCTCGTTCCGACCCCGGAGTTGGCCTCCTCACACTGAATGCAGCCCCAGAATCCCTGATGAGTAAATTCCAGGATTCGCTATCGCTATCTGACTCCTCTTCACTCAGCCACCTCTCGCTGCTACTGCTGCAAGCTCTGCTACACTGTTCAGGGAGCTGCTTACCCCGGTTTCAACCACCAGACTTGTGGCATCAAACAGCTCCCCTCTGGGAACGGTCTCCTGAGGTTTCCTTCCAGCTACAGGTTCAATGTCATGGGTGTGACCACCAGTGTTGAGTCGCTTCCCTTCTTTAGTCAAAGTACACCTCTCATAGTTATGGCAGTCATTGACAATATCAACAGCCATCTCTGGCCAGTAACATTGTTTTCTCATCAACGCGGCTGTTTTCTCTGATGCTTGCTGTCGTGTCTGATCATGGACTGTGGTCAACACTTGACCCTTGAGATTGCCAGGCAGGATGAGTTTCTCCACCACTCTCCCAATGTCATGAACCAGCCAATAGAGAACATCACCCTCCTCTCTGATCCTCTTCCAGCACCTCAGCAGTTTGTGTGCCTGTTTGGACTCCTTCATTAAGCAGTGTTGGATCAGTGGACATTTAATCCTCCAGTAGAAATAAAAATCTACCAATGTCTTTGTCGACCACTTGAAGCTGCCGGAGGGCCTCTTTTAAGATGGATGACAAAGGTGAAACCACATGACTCTACATTTCCGGATTGTGTCTCTATCATATGCCCTGACCACCAGGTATTTGTCGTGGATGGTGTTGCACATGGCAGTCCCATGCAATCAAGTCTTAAGCCAATTGACAGACACCCAAGCCACCTGTGCATGTTTCACGTCCATGTGCAGTGTGAAAGGTTGCAGCCTCCCTTCCATTATCTGAGGAGCTGCACCCGAATTCTGGTTGTACTTCAGCCCCAAGCTCTTGATCTTTGACCACCCGGTGAGGAGAGCGGGGACGGCAGATCAAAGGACCTCCTTGTTGGACTGTTCCTGGGCCTGGCAAAGATGGCCATTAACAGGTACAGTAGAGGGATACATTCGGCCTGGCAGTCTGTCTCTCTTTCATTGTTACATCCATGCCTGGATATCCGTGGAGAGCGGGCATGCAGTGACCACGGTATGCCTGACGCTTTCTGCGGCCACTGGACATCAGGGGGACTGAAGTACATTATGAATCTCGGGATTGACATTTTAATTTAAGTTATTAAGTACCCGTTAAAGTTTTGGTTTGATTTTGTTGTGTTTATTTTTGTTAGATTGGGTTAATAGTACCCCTGTCAAATAGAGCATTTAATTGGTTTACAAAAGAGGTATAGAACATAGAACATACAGTGCAATCCATTCGGCCCATCGAGTCTGCACCGACCAACTTAAACCCTCACTTCCACCCTATTTCCCTAACCCAATAACCCCTCCTAACCTTTTTTTGGACATTAAGGGCAATTTAGCATGGTCAATCCACCTAACCTGCACGTCTTTGGACTGGAGGTATAAAAAGGGAACATATTGAATGTGCGGTTGTTGGGTTAGGAAATGCATGTTTATAATGTGTATCTCTGCAAATAAATGTTTGTAGAAGTGTGTAAAGATTGAGTTCAGTTCTATCCTTAACCACTGAGCTATCTAGAATTGAACAGGGGCTTTGTGCAAAGGATTGGTTTGAGATCCTTATTTTCCAATGATGTTAAATACTGTCTACTTTACTTTTGTCAAATCTGCACATTTATCATGTTGTTGCCCTTTTTACCCTTTATGTGAACCACAAGCTATTTCTTATATTGACCAAATGATCACACAACCAGTATGTTATCTCAAAAACACAGTTTATTAATAACTCAAGACTTGTATCTCTATACAATAATACTCGAGGCTCCATACTAAACTACACCTAACAACTAAGATGATCTTACTTAACTTCAAGTGCCCGGCACTGTGCGAGATAAGGCCTTTATCCGGGTCCACGTGGTCGGTTGGAAGTTGTTGGGTTCGTCCTTCAGGATGGCTGCGGGTCCTTGAACTTGGTTGTTCTGCTACAGTTGGTCGCGCACAGGCTAGTCCCAAACGAGACAGAAATCATGGCTGTATTGTCTTTTAACTGGCTTGAGTTTTCCCTGCCCCTTCTGTGGGCAGTTTCTGGGTCACTGTCAATCAATTCCTCAGGGCTCCACCTTCTGATTGGTCACATCCAATCAGGGGCTGCCACATCACTGTTGGGGTGGGAACTCAGTGGCCAATCCTGTGGGCACTCCGAGCAGGAGCTCGGTACCGCCTAGTCTGGAAGATGATGCGATGGACCTGATGGTCCCATTGTTATTTTAATTGCCTTGAATGGCCCATTTGCAGGTGTGGATTCCTGCGCACTTCTGGGCTGCCGTTTGAAAAGATACAAGCTGCAGCTTGTCTGTGTCTCAAACCTGGCCAGAATTCCCATCATTCTTTGCAGGCAGCCATTTTAGATGGCTACATTCCGTCCTCTTGATCCTGAACACGAAGCGTGGTGGATCACAGTCTTGATCCCGTAGTTTACCTTATTAAGTCGGCCACTGGTCAGTCAGTTCAGGTCCTACTCTACTCTGTCCTTGAATTCATTGTACAATTTTACCTAATTGATTATTGCATACATTCATTAAATCAATTCACTACTAACAGCTATTTCATTCCTAAAATTGGATTCATATAAAACATTTTAACTTAAATTAACATAAACATATAAACAGTTTGTTTCTAACTAAACTTTCTAAACTACACTCATGCTGCTGCTTTTACATAACAAACTTATTTACAGCATAAAAATTAAAAACAGCAGCATCACATTCCTTCTTATCGTATTGCATCAGTACAGAGGCACAATTTTAGCAGCAGTTGTTACAATTGATTGTAAGTAATACATTCTTATGTCAGCTTTATTGAATTCCAAAGAAGGGGGTTTGAACTGTGTGTATAGGCGGGGCGGGAGGCTTTTGCCTTCCATTTACGGAGCCGGAGTGTGAGGAAGACTATGTGTATTATCACAATCAGGAGGAGGGCATCTACTACGTATGAGAGTGCGTTCCATTTTGCAATGTGTTCCCACCAGGTGGGGGTTTCGGTCTCGATCTCTAACGGTTGCTGGGTGGTATCCTGACTGGAGGTGGTCTGTTGTGTGGTGGTGTTTGGGACTGGCTTGTGTCCAACTCTGATTATGTGTATTACCAAGTTACCTTTAGTGGGTGTCCCGGGTCAATTTTGTCTAATTCCAAATGTATTCCCTGCACTTCTCTTTAAACATCCAATTTCTTCGGGGCACCCTTCATTAGTGGGTTCCCACCAATCTCCTTTCCCAGTTGTGCTAATATAACATTCTGATGTGGTCCCATTGGGTTTTTGCACATTTTATTATTACACGCAAATAGGATGCTTCTGTTGGATTTTACCCATAATATTCCGTCCTCACATTCCCCGGCACTTGGTGGAGCAAACCATAGATACCCTGGGTACAGAAAGTTCATATTGTCATGTGTTATAGTCCAGTAACTCCGATGAAGGTGTTGGCGAAGAGGTTGGTTCCTGGGTTCATCCTGTGGCTGTGTCTGTCGTCCAGGGTTGTCCTCGGGAGATCAAGCATCGTGTCCTATTATTATCTTGCGTTTGACATCTGTATTTTATTAATCTTCCTCCTTTAATTCCAATTACCCTTTATGATTGTCACCATGTGTGACTTCCCCATTTTTTTTTTGTTAAAATAAATTTTTGGAGAGAGACGGGAAATGCAAATTTAAAGTGCAGAATTCGGTGTTCGAGTATCTCACAGCGTGTGTGGTCGATGCTTACAGTGGGTGGACACTTTCTTCGACCAGTCTCCATTTTAAATCACAACCATGGGAGGTTGAGGCTTTGCTTAACCAGCCGAATTGCAAGGCGGACAGTTTTATATATTTCTTTGCCGCAATCACATTTGGCCTGGGGTGTAACTAGCATATGGAGTCGGTGTAGTGTGACCGAAGAAGAGAGGAAGGAGGAGAGAAATAAAAATGAAGTGGCATTGTTGAGGTGTCCCTGCCTTGCGAAGTGGCTGGTAAGCGCTCACAGTTTGCATGGGGCAGCTGGGACCTTGTAGCTGCTGTGGGTGGTGTTCTCTTTCATATCTGGGGGCTGGTCTAGCTGGTGGTGGGGGTCTCCAGCAATCTCGGGTGAAGTGTTCTGAATGCCCACAGTTGTAACATGACTCCCGGGCGCGTAATGTGGAGCAGCCTCTGTAGTGTATTGCACCCTTGGGTATGGTCCCTTGGGATATTGGACTTCTCCTCTACCCTCGTTTATCCATGCGGGTCCCTGACTAGTTCTGACTGGGTACATTGTGGCTTCTAATTCGTTCTGGTCCATCTGATCCTGAAGTGACTGTTCCCATGCCCTGGATAAGCGTCTAAGTACCCAAATCTCATTACGTGTGGTATCTGCCGGGTCATAATTTGTGCACGCCCTTTTACCTGCTTCCGTGGCATGCAAAACTAAAGTACGGGACCATTTCAGGGTTTCTTCCTCATCTAGGTGAGCACGGTTTAAATTTCCTCCTCCTACGTTTTGGGGTTCTGGCAAAGCTGATCGTGATGTGTTATCTGTGTTGGTCTAACATCGACTGCAACTGGATGCAGTAAAACTAGAAACAGACTTCCGACACAGGAGATGGTCCAACACTGTTTTATTGAATTTGCTGATTGCTGTACATAATCTGCTGCGGGTTGCCACTCTATTAATCTAACTGATAACCTCCTACTGGCTTGACCAGACTAGCTCTCTCTCACATGGTGATGATGTTCATTGGCCTGTGAACTGCGACTATCTCCCTAGCCGTGTCCTGTGAGAGAGGGAGAGTCTTAATGCCCTGTGGGCTTTATAGTGGTGGTGTCCTGACTGGTGATTGGTTGTTCTATGTCATGTGTGTTCATTGGTTATCCTGTGTGTCAATCACTGCCTGTCTGCATCTCATGATATACATGAGTGGATATTATGACAGATCGTACTGACTGGCTGAGACTCATTACAATCAATTTTACTTCCTCCCTCTCATCTAATCCGTACATGACCTTTTGCTGGCGCACCTTCTCAAAGAAGCTATGCAGGTCTGCGGTGGGCTGAAGTGGAGTAATTTTACCGCAAAAGTCCCTTAACTGAGTTACCGAAAGTGGGGTGGTGTAGGTGATGTTTTGTTATGCTCTTGACGTAGATGCTGCTTCCTTGATGTGCACTCTGACAAAGGAAGGTTCAGACGTGGAGATAGCTTCAACACGTTTATTGACCTGTTAACAATTCTCCTACTTGGATTAGACTCTCCTGTTAATCCTGCTATAGCTACTCAGACTGACGAACCAGTCTGCTACAATCCACGTGGTGGGTGTGATGTTGAATCAACCCTGTGTCTGTACTCACTGAGTGTCTCCACTGGAAAGAGGAAGATCATGTGTGCTGTGTCTTTTTATATGGGTTGGTGCAATGCCCCCCTGTGGTAGTGTCACCTCTGTGTGTATCGTTAATGCCCATTGGTCGTGTCCTATCTTACTGACCCATTGGTTGAATGTCTGTGTGTCATGTCTCTGGTGCTCCCTCTAGTGTCTACCTAGTCTATATGTATTTACATTAATCCCTTGTGTATCCTGAGAGATAAATATCACCACAAGTGGATATCTGGACCTGCTTGGTCTCTAATCCTTCTCTCTGTGATTATTGGATTCATGGGCGTGGGGGTTGGTGTGACCTGTGTAGCCGGTGCCTTTCTTTTTGGGATGCGTGGCGGCTGCTTTTGACTTTCCGTTCCTTTAACATACATTTGCACGCTTTCAGTTACCTCTTCCCAATCTGCCATCTCTTCGTCATCTGTCTCGTCTGTCCCAAAGGCACACATAAACCATTCTGAACTGAAAGTAACGACTGGAGCTTATCTATCTTCCGCTGGCATTTAACATGGTCAATGTTGCTCTGCCTTTGTTCTTTAGTGGACTGGTGCAGCGCTCTTAAAGCTGCCTGTAAATCGGCGCATTTCTTTGTTAATTGTGTGACCTGGTGTTCAGTCTCCTCTCTTACCAAAACTGCGCACTGTGCATCTTGATAGGCCTTGTCGTACTGGGTCTGGAAGCTGCTGAGGGCTACTATGCAAAACTGGTGGGCGCGTTTAACATCAGCGATTTCCCTGTCTTTGACGGCTAACCTCTCAATAATGTTCTCACTTTCTTTACTGTCTCCCTCAGTCTCTTCCTCCTTCTCTACTAGCTGCCTGCGGAGCATCTCGAAGATCTCCTCAGTGCCTCGCAACAGTGCCATGCAGCACACTATTGCCATTGGCTTTCTAAACTTTGCTTTATATATCTCACAAAGATTCTCCCACCAAGTCTGTCCTATCTTTCCTGGACCTGTCTCGGTGTTTGAACAAAAAGTCGACCAAAGGGACCATCCTTTCCCCTTTAAATACTTTCTCAACACTGTGGTGATATACATCACTGTAAATACACAAGGGGTTAATGTAAATACACATAGACTAGCTAGACACTAGAGGGTGCACATGATACATGACACGCAGACATTCAACCAATAAGTCAGTAAGATAGGACACGACCAATGGGCATTCACGACACACACAGAGGTGACACCACCACAGGAGGGCATTACACCAACCCATATAAAAGGCACAGTACACATGATCTTCCTCTGTCCAGTGGAGACACTCAGTGAGTACACAGGGTTGATTTGAAACACATCACACCCACCATGTGGATCGTAGCAGACTGGTCCGTCAGTCTGAGTAGCTACAGCAGGATTAACAGGAGAGTCGAATCCAAGTAGGAGAATCGTTAACAGTTTAATAAATGTGTTAAAGCTATCTCCAAGTCTGAACCTTCCTTTGTCAGAGTGCACATCAAGGAAGCCGCTTATGCTACGTCAAGAGCATAACAAAACAAACACATCCTCCCATTTGTCGGCTACTGCGACCTCGGGTT
Source organism: Scyliorhinus canicula (assembly GCF_902713615.1). NCBI lineage: Eukaryota > Metazoa > Chordata > Chondrichthyes > Carcharhiniformes > Scyliorhinidae > Scyliorhinus > Scyliorhinus canicula. The sequence continues at coordinate 46,921,833 of NC_052153.1, forward strand.
GCTGCTGTGGGTTCATCATTCTCTATCACCTGCGCTGCCATCTCTTCTCTACTTAAAATTTGGAATGGGGGGGGGGGAATAAGGAGTCGATCGAACAACAGGTATGGCTTACGGCTATATTCCAGTTCACAATCCCTCAGATTTGCATGCAAGTCTGACGAGTTTACCTTACCCTTCCCTGTTAGTTACGCATGCGCACGTCCGAAATTTGGTTATTTTGTCGATATGAAACTTACTCTTGTGGCTCGTTCTCTTTCCCCAATTTAATTCAAAGTTGTGGGATTCCTTGGAGGAACAGAGTCACTTCTAATCGAGATCCCATTAGAGTCGCCAATAAATGCTGCATTTTACCCTTTATGTGAACCACAAGCTGTTTCTTATATTGACCAAATGACCACACAACCAGTATGTTAGCTCAAAAACACAGTTTATTAATAACAGAAAACTTGTATCTCCATGCAATGACACACGCGGCTCCGTACTAAACTAAACTAAACCTAACAACTAAGATGATCTTTACTTAACTTTGAGTGCCCGGCACTGTGCGAGATAAGGCCTTTATCCTGGTCAATGTGGTCGGTTGGAAGTTGATGGGTTCATCTCAGCTGGGCTCGTCTTTCAGGAATGGTCGCAGGTCCTTGAACTTGGTTGTTCTGCTACAGTTGGTCGCGCACAGGCCAGTCCCAAAAGAGACAGAAACCATGACTGCATTGTCTTTTAACTGGCTTGAGTTTTCCCCACCCCTTTTGTGGGCAGTTTCTGGGTCACTGTCAATCAATTCCTCAGGGCTCCACCCTCTGATTGGTCACATCCAATCAGGGGCTGCCACAATCCACTTGTGCTTTTGACTGATGTAAGGACTGGTGCAAAAGCATGGCTTTCACATTCCACCCCACTGCTGGTCGCTGCATGAATAGCTGCATGTATAGTTGTCCTTTATTGGAGAATATAGGCAAACGTTGTCTCCCTCATTCACTACAGGAAAGGATGTCCCAAGGCATGGTACATTGGTGAGACCAGACACTGCGACAAAGGGTGAACGGACATCGCGCGACAATCGTCAGGCAGGAATGTTCCCTTCCAGTCGGGGAACACTTCAGCAGTCAAAGGCATTCAGCCTCTAATCTTCAGGAAAGCGTTCTCCAAGACGGCCTTCAGGAAGCACGACAACGCAGAATCGCCGAGTAGAAATTGATAACTAAGTTCTGCACGCATGAGTATGACCTCAACCAACCTTGAATTCATGTTGCATTACATTCACCCCCCCCCCCAACCATCTGGCCTAGGCTTGCAAAATCCTACCAACTACCCTGGCTTGAGACAATTCACACCTCTTTAACCTCTTTAACCTGTGATTATCGCTCTCCCCAGTTGCAACGAATGTACCTGTAAACACTTAATTACCTGCAAATACTCGCATTCAAAGTATCATCTTGCATCATTGAATTTGTCCATATATGTGGTTATGGAACCCCCTGTTCATTCACCTGAGGAAGGAGCAGTGCTCCGAAAGTTAGTGATACGAAACAAACCTGTTAGACTTTTTTTTTAGAACAGTACAGCACAGAACAGGCCCTTCGGCCCTCGATGTTGTGCCGAGCAATGATCACCCTACATAAACCCACATACCCGTAACCCAACAATCCCCCCATTAACCTTACACTACGGGCAATTTTAGCATGGCCAATCCACCTAACCCGCACATCTTTGGACTGTGGGAGGAAACCGGAGCACCCGGAGGAAACCCACGCACACACGGGGAGGATGTGAAAACTCCGCACAGACAGTGACCCAAGCCGGAATCGAACCTGGGACCCTGGAGCTGTGAAGCGATTGCGCTATCCACCATGCTACCGTGAGGCCCTGGTTTAACCTGGTGTTGTAAGACTTCTGACTGTATAATATTCATGCACAGAAAGAGGCCATTGCATTCCTCGTGCCTGTGCCACACCCTGCAATTTCCCCATTGCCTTACTTTTCTTTTCTGGTATATATCCAATTGCTCTTTGGAAAGCTGTTCTTCAATCTGCTTCCTTTACCCTTTCTGGCAGCGCACTGCAGATCATAACAATTAGCCGTATGAATGGAATTCTCCTCTTCGCCCCTCTGGTTCTTTTGGCAATTTATTTTCAATCTGGGCCTTTGGATTATTTAGCCACCCACTTGCAGAAAAAGGTTTTGTTAGTAATATAATAAAATGAAAGCTGCTTTTCATGTCACTGCTCACTGTCAAAGCTGATGGTGTTTATCTGTGACTGCTAATGATGATGAATTCCATGATACTGTTAATGCCATCCTTATGATACTCCTGGAATGATCGAGAGAGGGTAGTGACTGTAATGTTATTGTTGGATGGCCTGATTTATATTACAAGAATACTTGTATGTAGCTAAAGCTATACATGATTTATTAAAATTAACTGTGGGTCAACTATTTATAAAACAACAGATGAATAGGAGTATGAACATTCACAAACAACCTTTCTCCCAGCTTCCTCGTCAGTCTGAGGTCACCTGATTCTAACAGTCACTTATATACTAATGAGGCTCCTAGTGGTCAGTCAGTGAATTACAACACAACCATGATATCACTACAGTGACCTTAATGAATGAGTGTCCCTACAAGTCCCTGGTGACCAAGTGGTACAATTCGGTTGTAACTTCCCTCTTGAGTCCTGTGATTCACCACCTCTTTCCTGGATAACTTTGTCCGTATCCTCTTAACAGATTCATAAAACTAGAGAAAGTAACATATCCGAGAATTAACTTCACTTATTCTTCAACATACAACATTTCATTTGGTATAATGCACATTTATCCCACATCTAAGACAATCAGCAGAGGAAACTTCTCGGGTTTGATCATAAGAATAGCTTAGGCAAATATTGTACTTCCTGCTGTAGACAATATTATTGGGCGTTTTATGGCCCCAGTTATTTGAACAGATTTTCATATCATATTGTCACAGTATTATTACTGTTCCCAAGCTTTGATGTACAAAAAAGACCATTTTCACCAAACCCTGGGATCTTAAACTGAAATGTGGGCTTCGACCACATTTAGCACAATTGCATTGAAGAGCAGAGTTTCCAGGAAGTTTGTTAAACAGCCGATGCCACTAAAAATGCCGACTAGCACTCTTTAAAGATATTGCCTAGCATTTGGGTGCTTTAACTAACACTCTTTCCTTACAGCAACCAGTTCTTTGGGGCTAAACAAGGAATTGAAGTTGATATCAGATATACTTAAAGGGATACTTACACGTAAAGGACATTCACCATTTAATACCCATTGATGCTGATGCTGTGAAGAACTCTAAAACACATCAAGAAACTTTCTGGAACAAGGCTTCAGTAACACCCAAGCAACATTTATTCCAGAATTCTTTGAGGATTTCACCTATAAAGATTAAGTGCTACTCCACCTTATTGGACACCTTATAGGAATCACCAGTAAAAAGTGTGTAAAGTGTGCACATCGTCAAGGGCATATTGCTGAGGCCGCTTTAGTCTGGATGAGAAATGGGAGGAGTGGTGAGGTCAGGCAGAATAGCACCAACTGCTGCAGGAGAGATGGACAGAAGAGCAAAGAAGGTGAGGTGACATTTTTCCCTGTGCGGATACAGGACACGGCCTTCTCCTCTGGATGGCCCCCACCAGCATCCTCACAATCACATTCTGATCATTTGTACACCCTCTCACTCGGCCCCTGTACCACCCTGCAACATGCTGTTCTTTACCAGCCAGAGAACTCCACATCTTCAGTGAATGTGGGTGTAAATAACCCACATACGGGGAGGCGGCGGCAGCTTAGTGTTATTGTCATTGGATTAGTAAACCAGAGACCCAGAGTACTCTGGGGTCCCAGGTTCAAATCCCACCACTGCCAATGGTAAAAGTTGAATTCAATAAAAATCTGGAATTAAAAGTTTAATGATGACCATGAAACCATTGCCGATTGCTGTACAAACTCATCTGGTTCACTAATGTCCTTTAGGGAAGGAAATCTGCCATCCTTACCTGGTTTGGCCTGCATGTGACTCCAGACCCACAACTATGTGGTTGACTCTTCACTGCTCGTAAAGGGCAATTAGAGATGAGCAATTAATGCTGGCACAGTCTGCTCACATCCCATGAGCGAATAAAAAAATATATAGGATGCGATTTCCCCACTGCATTGTGCCCGGCATCAATCTGGAGTATCAGGTTCATTGTGGGAGAGGCCCAAATCAGGCTTCGCGCGGGTACAAAACCATGCACAGGTCACATGACCTTCGGCGCCTGACGTGATATGGATCACGCCCTCGCTGGGAATGGTCCACATAATCATATTTAAATGAGCCATATGCATGGCCTATTTGAGACTGCAGTCTCCCGGCTCCCGGGAGTCACAGGCGAGGGCTCAACAGGGAACTGATTAGTACTGGTCTCCACAAGCGGAGATTAGATTTGATGGACAATCCAGGGTATTGAAGGTCTTTGGAGCCCATCAGCCCATCAGAGTCAGGGCAAGGCTCTTGGCACTTCCCTGGCACTCAGGCACCTTGGCGTCCTGAAAGGAGAGGGGGGGGGGTGTCTGAAAGGGGGGCCCTCAGCCACTCCATAGCGGGGTGTGCTCACTTGTGCAGGGGGGGTAATGTCCATGACCACAGGGGGAGCAATTGTCCATGGACAGGGGGTGCGGGGACCCTCAAGCTTACTTAGAGATCAGGTTATCCTTTCAAAATGGCAGCCCAATCTGTGAGGAGCCGGTCCGGCCGCAGGTTCTGCATCCCCACTGATAAAAACTGTGTTCTTTGTTTATTTAAATTAATATTATTACGGTTCATAGAATCATAGAATTTACAGTGCAGAAGGAGGCCATTCAGCCCATTCAGCCCATCAAGTCTGCACCGGCCCTTGGAAAGAGTACCCTACTTAAGCCCACACCTCCACCCCAACCCCATAACCCAGTAACCCCACCTAAACATTTTGGGCACTAAGGACAAATTAGCCAATCCACCTAACCTGCACATCTTTGGACTGTGGGAGGAAACCGGAGCACCCGGAGGAAACCCACGCAGACACGGGGAGAACGCACAGACAGTGATCCAAGCCAGGAATCGAACCTGGAACCCTGTGAAGCAACAGTGCTAACCACTGTGCTACCATGATGCCCATGGTTGTAGTGTTGCCACAAAGAACATGCAGACTTTGTGCTAAATCAAAGTCAATTTATTTACACTATGCTATAAATTGTGAGATTCAAAATCCGCATTAACCTGAGAAGGGGCGGAAACCGGGCTGCCGCTCGAGTTATGTACTGATGATTCGGGAAGCCACTGTTGCTACAGTTGGTAAGCCAAAAGGCAACTGGCCTTCTCTTCAGATTCATAAAAAGTACCCCTCCTGCGTCACAGTTGGCCCACTGCTCTGTCTGTTGACAATAGCTCGAATTGTGACTGAAGCTTTTTCCTATTTGCCAACAACCCCGGGGTTGGGGCAAGTGAGTACTGGCGGTCCTCCAGTCTCTGCTGCTCCACCCTCGCTGCCTTCACCATGTTCACTTTGTAGGAGATAATCTACCCCTCTGAGGACCACCGTACGGGCTTCCACAGCATGGAAGGAGAGATTGACTCACTTTTATTCAATTTTATATAGTTCCCAATGGAATTGGACATGCGTTCACAAAGTTTCTTGTCTGCTAATAATGTTGCGTCCAACCTCCATGGAAGACGCTGAGAGGGACCTGACTCTAGTGCCATATCAACAAAGTGTGGGACATGGTCCAAAATTCCAATCGCTGAGTAACCAGCCGCCATCACAGAAGGAGGAGAGACCTATCCACCACAAAAAAATAGATCCGCGAATATACCTTTTTTTTCCCTCTTTTTTTCGACAAAACAAACAGGGTCGCAATTCTACCTGTGTTCAAAAAGTGGTAAGGATCTAACCCCACCTGTGTTCCATGAAAAACAACAAAGCTCTGGCCACCCCTGATGGAGTGAGAGATTTGGGTTTGGACCGATCCAGAATACAATTTAAGTTCCCACCCAAACTAAGCTGGTGCGGATCCAAATCAGATTATTAATAACGTTTGTATCATCCCAGTTTGGAGCACAGATATTAACCAGAACCACCAGAGTGCCGGCCAGAGAGCCATAGACAATAACATGTCTGCCATTGGGGTCGGCCAAGATCTGAGTGGCAGACAACCAAACCCTTTTATTCATTAATATTGCCATACCCAGTGCTCTACCATCGAATCCCGAATGAAAGACTTGTCCCACCCACCAATTTAACACCCTTGTGTGGTTTCTGTCCAGCTAATGAGTCTCTTGCAAAAACATAATGTCAGAATTTAAGCTCATAAAGTGAGCAAATACTCCCAGCCTTTTCACTGGCCGTTCAACCTCCTGACATTCCAGGTGGCCAAATCAATTTGGGATCTCCTACCCACCCTCAATCCAGAGGCAGTCATTTCCGTAAGACAAGACAAAGGAAAATCTACAGGCACCCATCAGCAAACCCCCCCTCCCTCTTCTCCTCGCCCTTGGTTACTACCACACCCAAATACACATACAAATAGAAGCAAGGAGAACACAAACAACAAGGGCGCGATCGAACCAAATTGGAACAGAGTCCTGTGATCAGTGCATTTAGTCAGATGTTCCCCAGCACTCGGAGCATGGGAAACACCACGCCACCCATCAGGACTTTGTTTCAATTCGGGGCCTCAGTGGGGAATGCCCCACCAAGGCCTCACTTGGTCCCATTTCCTGCACCGAGGATCGCCGCCCGCCAGAACCCCTCAGTGCAGGAAGAGAACATTTAAAAATGACGTCCCATGTCAACCTCCCCTAAGCAACCCCCGAATCCCCCAAAGTCCCAACTAACCTATAAGGGGGTCCTCAGATCCCCACCTCACACACACAGGGCAGCCCAACCCAATTCCCACCGTGGGAAAAATGCCAACCTGGCACCACCAGCATCACCTGGGCACCTTGGCAGTGCCAGGCTGGCACCCAGGTGGCACTACCAGGGTGCCAGTGCCATGGTGCCAGGCTGGCAGTGCCAAGGTACCCAGATTCCTCCAGCAGTTCCAGCGTGCCACCCTGCCCAGAGGGAAAGCACCTGGGGCCTCCAATCCCCTGGGAAACCCTCACAAGTACCATTCAATTTGTGGGGACGAGCATTGAACAGCACTCTCACGCGATCTCCAAGGCAAAGAGCCTTGGGACTCGGTAGATCTGGTGAATGCATATTGAAGTAAAACTAGCTATCTCACACTAATATGCAGATTTGCCAGTTGGTGGTCCCACCCACAATGGTCGGAATTCAGATTGCGTTAGATTTTGCAAGGCATGGCGAACAGGTAGATCCCAAAAATGTGCCCAGGAACTCTAAGCTCATTATCTAAAAACGACTATAACGAGCTCCCGTTAGCTAACACTTAGCAGGGAAGCACCCAACTAGAGTGAAGAAAAATGGTTACAGACCACAAAAAACTAAAACCCCATAAAATGATTGCGCTCCAACAGGGAGCTGTATATTTTCATAACAGTAAGAACAGAACCCCACATCAAACTAAACCCCAAATCTAAGTCCAAACTGTAAAAGTTCAACCCCAACAAGAAAATACAAAAATAAACAATTCAACCTGCCCGTCCCCGACACCCAAAGAACTCAATCACAGGGCAACATGGTGGTGCAGTGGTTAGCACGGCTGCATCATGGTGCCGAGGTTCCAGGTTCGATCCCGGCTCTGGGTCACTGTCCGTGTGGAGTTTGCACATTCTCCCCGTGTTTGACTGGGTTTTGCCCCACAACCCAAAGATGTGCAGGCTAGGTGAATTGAACATGCTAAATTGCCCCTTAATTGGAAAAAATTAATTGGGCATTCTAAATATAAAGAAAAATAATTCAATCACACCGCGCCCAACCCATGTTTCTTTACAAAGGAGTCCACCTCTCCCAGCACATCAAATAAATAGTTACTTCCTTGAAAAGTCACTCTTAGCCACACCAGGTACACCACACCAAATCGGACTCCACTTTTGCACAGGGTGGCCTTTGCTTTGCCAGCTCTGTTCCCACACCCTGGTGAAACCTGATGCCATGGCCTTCCTATTTGGAGTCATGGTGCTCCCTCGCCCATCTCAGGGCATTTCACTTGTACGGGACCTTTATCCCATTAAGTTTTTGGGTTTTCAAAAGAAAATACCCATGGAAATAAGAGAAAAGGGCAAAAAGTGCAGTACTCTAGTGGGAACCACCTTGTGCACGTCTCCACCCTACATGACGCCACAGGAAGTTCTCCTTACCCTACATTATGCCACCAGAAGTTCTCCTTAATCCAAGTCATTGATAGATATAGTGAAAATCATTGGTGAATGATTAGTCATATTATGCCAGTTAGAGTTCATACCCATTGTTCTTACTCTCTGTCTCCTATCACCTAACCGATTCCCTATCCCAGCAATTGATGTCCTCCAGTTGCTCTCATTTTTATTAATAGTCTGGGCGGCACAGTGGTATATTGGTTAGCACTGCTGCCTCACGGTACCAGGAACCCAGGTTAGGTTCCGACCTTGGGTGACTGTGTTGAGTTTTCTCATTCTTCCCATGTCTGCGTGGGTTTCCTCCGGGTGCTCCAGTTTCCTCCCGCAGTCCAAAGATGTGCAGGTTAGGTGGATTGGCTATGATCAATGCTCGGGGTCACAGGGATGAGGCAAGGGAATGGGCCCAGGTAGAGTGCTCTTTCGGAGGGTCAGTGCAGACTCAATAGGCTGAATGGCCTCCTGCACCATAGCGATTTCCTGATTCTGTTATGTGGAGCCTTATTGAGTGCCTTCTCTAAGTCCATATAAAATACATTCACAGACAATCCCTTATCTCTCATGTTAATTACCTTCTCAAAAAATTCACCTAGGTTTGTTAGACTTCCCCTTTACAAACCCATGCAGTCTCTCTCTGATCAGTTCATATTTATCCCGAAGCTCAACCATGTTGTTCCATAATAACAGATTCTAATAACTTCCCCAAATGGATGTAAGACTAACAGGCCTCCAATATCCTAGTTTATCGATCTTTAAATAATGAAGAGACATTGGCAGCTTTCCTATCCAAGGGGATAATTCCTGGTTTGAAAGAGTTTCGAAAGATTATCTACAATTTACAATTTCCTCATATATTTCATATACTTCTCTGGAGTCGAAACCATCGGGTCCTGCAGATTTGATTGTCTTTAACCTTATTAGTTTCTCCATCATCATGTTTTTACTTTTATTGAATATAGTTAGTTCATCTCCTTGATTAATTTTTACTTTTGCTACTATCTCTGGTACTTTATCCTCGTCCTCCATTGTGAAGACTGATCCAAAATAACTATTTAGTAAGTCTGCCATTTCCTGTTTTCCAATTCCAATACCACCTGAGTCTGTCATTGAGGAACCCACATTATTCTTCACCACCCTTTCTTCAAAATATTTGGAAAAATCCTTTAGTGCTCTCCTTGACGTCCCTTGCAGATTTTTTCCAGAATGCCATTTTTGTAACTTACTACTTTCTTAATAGCCCTTTGTTGTTCTTTATCTCTCTCGCAGGCTATTATTGCTGTCTTTGTCTCAATCCTTTTTTGTTGTTTTAGTCTATTTTTCATTTCGATCATTTGCCAAAATTGTTTCCTTGCACATGTAGAGTTCTTGCCCTTTAAGGGTATGTCCAGATCTTATATTTTACCACCTACTTGTTTGAAAACAACTGTTCATCCATGGTTTTATCCTTTAATTGTTCTACCCAGTCAATTGTTGGCTCATCTCTCCAAAGCCCATGTTATCTTAATCTAAAAGCTTTGTTGCTGACTCACTCTTCTCCCTCTGTTGTTGTACAGGGCTGTACAGGACCATTTGTAATAATATCTAACTGATGTCATGTACTTAGACAATATAAGGAGACATTTTCTGACTCTGTACTCCAGCCTTTTCCACCAGCAGGGCATATTGTAAATTCTGATGAAAGATTTTCTGATCGCAATGCTCTGGAAATTTCTGATCCATATTCTAGGTTGGCAGGCCTTCTAATCAGGAGCACAAATTCAAAAAATTACCCCATTTTATTACTCCTACAAAGAACAGTAGTTTTGTTTTGCACAGCGAGTGGTTATGATATGAAAGCACAGGCAAATTTAGTCACGGCTTTCAAAAGGGAATTGGCTACGCACCTGAAGAGAGAAAAAAAATCAAGACAATGGGATGTGGGACTAGCTCAATTGTTCTTGCAGAGAGAGAACATAGCTTGATGGATCAAATGGCCTCGTTCTGTCTAAATATTGATCACTCACTTCAAGAGTAGTCAAGATTTGAACAAAAAAGGAACAAAACTAATCAACTAATCTAATGACGGAACACAGGATTTAAGATTGTATCAATCAACACGATAAAAGAAGAAAGAAATAATGAGCATTTTAAGGAGATTAAACCAATGTATGCAACTGAATGCTACAGCAGATGCATGGAGCAAAATTAACTGACAGAATGTCGAACGAGAGAACTGGAAGAGTGACAGACCAACTGTGAGGTAGTTTCAGATTTTTTTTCTTTGAGCCGTGTATAAAAAATGGAGGTGTCAAAAAATATCTCACTGTTCAGCTCGCTTTTCATCTCTTTCATTGCCTATGTTCTATGATATATTAGGTGTTGCTCCAGATTTGGAGGCACTGTTAGTGAGAAGGTGAAAATGAATCTAGTCTTAAGCAATTCTGTTTTATTCACGCTGGAATTGAGCTGGAAGGTCAATGTCTCCAACTGGTCAAGGTTAACTTAAAAAAACAGATGAAATAAATTATTTACCTCGAACCTTTCATGACCTCAGGAGCATTTCATAGCCAATGATTTGAGGTGCTGTAATGTAGTAATGTAATGACAGAAGCCAATTTGTGACAGTGTTAGGGGAAATGAATATATTTAGTAAAAAGGACTTAGAGCTACCACCCTTTATTGGATTAAAATCTCATGCTAGTTAAATGCTGATACCCCAAGTGAACTTTACACGCCCGAAGGACAGGAGATTTGCAAGGAGCCCTCCGGCAAGGCCTAGGTTGTTTACATCAGGTCAGATAGTCTCTAGCTAGGACCAGACCACGAGTCCTGCTCTGGGGAAATATTTAATAATAAACCTATGTAGACAAGGTCGGAATTTTAAATAATGTGTACTGACTGACTGTATAAACAATATGTATCTGCAACTTAGGAGAGTACTGTATTAGAAGAGAGTGTGGCTTTGGATGTTTCTCTGGGGTAATCATGAATTAAAAAATTTAACCTCTCCCTTAGACCATTGTGCTTAGTTGGATGAAGTTCATCACAACAATTTAGCGTAGTCGGCAGGATGGTCATATCAGATCATTGGAATGTTTCTGCAAACAGGGTGAGTATATTTTACTTACCACCCATAGTTAGTGTGGCAGTTTTGTCCTAGGGTGGTCCAGCTGAGTATCAAAAGAATCTGAAGTGAGAACTCAAGTGAGTTCAGCTCATTAGCAATGAAAACATTGCTACGTGCGGGCTAGACTGGGGCAAAACTCCCAGGGCATGATTCTCTTGCACTCAAGCAAGAGCGCTGCCAAGGTGCCAAGTTGGTATTTTTTGCACATGTGCAATCGGGCCGGGGTTGCCTGGCTGGGGGGGGGGGGGGGGGGGGGGGGGGGGGGGGACCACCCACATTGCGTTCAGGCTTGGCAGGAGGTCAGGGATTCTTTTGGGTGCCTCCCCAATGGGGAATTCAGTGAGCAGAGCTCCCCATTGGAAAAACGTGGCTACCTGTGGCCACTGCCTAACGCCCACCCATAACCCCTACCATCTGCCAAGGCCTCTGGCCATGCGGCTAAAGGCTAATTTTCTACTCGGGAATTGGCAATTGTGGTTAAGTGAGCACTTCACACATCCCAAGTGGATTCGCATGGGTGGGCGGGCCATGTAGCACGTGCAGCTCATTGCCGAGAATCCCAATCACACCTTGATGCCTGGACGCTGCCTGAATACTGCGGGAGGCAACACCACACACACAGCAGCCAACACCCAAATGCCCAGGGGATAGGACACAGCTCCAGGGACATGTCCACGGCCGGAGGGTGGGCCAAGGGTTCAGAGTTCAGCCCGCATTGCGGAAGAAAGTGACAGAATATCATAATGCTTGTGCACAAAGGTGTTTAATGTGTTTTACAGTCCCCCACTCTGCCCATAGTGGCAGCCCCCCCCAGCTGTCCTCCCCACCCCCTACCTACCCCCCTCCCTCCACAGTGCCCTCGGTGATCCTCAATGTGCTTGGCCCTCCTAGTTCTACCGCTATGGCTGGGTGTGATCGCAGAATGCACATCTGAGGTAGTGGCAGCCAGCTGCTTACCTCGTCCCATGCCATCAATGTCCCTGGCAGGCGTCTTCTGGGGGCTCTGAGGCTGAAGGCCCTGGCGTACTTGTCGATGGCGCATGCAGAGCCATGCCGCTCTGTCCCATGTGCAGCCTTATCAGAGTCAGGGGAGCTGGTGGCCACCATTGTCACTCCGGGCTGGGGTGGGTCCGGGCTGGCATCCAGCACCCTCTCCTCCAGGTCGGTGCCCATAGGACCTGGGGTTCACCTTGGGATAGAGGGGCAGCTGGTTCGAGTCCCGGCTGCCCCTGAATCATCTGGCTCTGCCAGCCCTGGCGGTTCCCCATAGTCCGCACCATTGTGTGAAAGCCCTTGGCAATGCTCCTCAGTGACTGGTATATGCTTTACATCGCTTCGGCAATGCCCGCCTGCAACTGGGATAAGCTCAGCACGTGAACGCAGGCCACAATTTCACTGATACCGAAAAAAGATAAAGACCTGATGGAATGTGGATCATACAGATCCATTTCACTGCTGAACGTGGATGCGAAAATACTCAAAGGTCCTTGCCAAAAGGCTGGATTGCTGTGTACCAGAGGATGGTCGCAGAGGGCCAAACGGGCTTTGACATGGGTAGGCAGCTCACAGCGAACATCAGGCGGCTGCTGAACGTAATAATGACCCCCTCCGAGGAGAGAACACCAGAGGTGTTTGTCTCCCTGGACGCAGAAAAGGCCTTCAACAGAGTCAATTGGAAATACCTCCTCGAGGTACTGGAACGGTTTGGGCTAGGAGCGGGATTCACCGCCTGGGTGAGGTTCCTGTACAACGCTCCCAAAGCGAGCGTCTGAACTAACACCACCAGCTCTGAATACTTCCAGCTACAGAGAGGAACAAGACAGGGCTGCCCCTTGTCCCCACTATTGTTCGCGCTAGCGATCGAACCCCTGGCGATAGCCCTGCGGGACGTGAAAAGCTGGAAGGGAATCCGGAGAGGAGACAGAGAGCACAGAGTCTAACTCTATGCAGATGACCTGCTCCTCTATGTCTCGAAGCCACAGGAGGGACTGAATGCAATACTGCAAATACTGAAAGAGTTTGGAACCTTCCCGGGCTACAAACTTTACCTGGGCAAAAGCGAGGCATTCCCAGTGAACCCAAACGGGGGTGGGGGGGGGGGGGGGGGGGGGGGGGGGGGGGGGGGGGGGGGTGAGCTGGAGTGGCTCCCGTTTAAAACGGCCCAGAATAGATTCTGTTACTTGGGGATCCAAATAGCCAGAGACTGGACACAGATCCACAAGTGGAACCTGACCAGCCTGGTGGAGGAAGTAAGAAAAGACCTTCAACAGTGGGGCTCACCCCCACTTTCCCTGGCGGGGAGAGTGCAGACGATCAAGGTGAACGTACTGCCAAGGTTCCTCTTCCTGTTTAGATCCATTCCGATCTTCACCCCCAAGGCCTTTTCCAAAACATAGATAGTCTAATCATGGTGTTTGTGTGGGGGGTAAGAACCCGAGAATTTCCAAACAGACACTGCAAAGAAGTAAAATCAAAGGGGGCTTGGCCTTACCAAACCTACAATACTACCACTGGGCAGCAACAGCAGAAAAAGTGAGGGGATGGGTACAAGAACCCGACACAGATTGAGTACAAATGGAGGAGGCATCCTGTAAAGGAACGACTATCCGGGCCCTGGCCACAGCAGCAATCCCAACCTCCTCAACAAGATACACAACAAGCCCAGTGGTAGCGGCCACGCTGAGAACGTGGACCCAGTTGAGACAACCCTTTGGGATAACTAAAATGTCCCCCATGGCCCCCATCTGCAGCAATCACAGATTCCCCCCAGCCATGCTGGATACCACCTTCAAAAGATGGAGGCGGGACAGGGGCACACTGACGGTCGGGGACTTCTACATACGGCACAGACTGGCAAACACTAGATGAACTGACGAGGAAGTGGAAACTAGCAAAAGGACAGGAAATGAGACACCTCCAAATAAAACACTTCCTCCGCAAAGGAACAGTAGGGTACCCCGGGGCCCCAGAAACCACACTACTGGAGGACCTGGCCGGCACAAGCAGCGAGAAGGAGGGTCGATGTGGGAAAATATACGGACAGCTACTGGACAGAGCCCGGACTCCACTGGGTGAGACCGGACAAAAATGGGAGGACAAGCTGGGGACAGAGGTAGGATGGGGACTCTGGAGCAAAGCACTGAGCAGGGCTAACTCCACCTCCTCCTGCGCAAGGCTAAGCCTAATGCAGCTCAAAGTGGTGCACAGAGCGCACCTGACCAGAACCCGAATGAGCAGGTTCTTCCCGGAGGTGGAGGATAAATGTGAATGGTGCCAGAGGGGCCCGGCCAACCACACCCACATGTTTTGGGCTTGCCCCAAGCTTGCTGGGTTCTGGACAGCCGTCTCTGAGGCAATGTCCAGGTTGTGGGGGTGAGGGTGAAGCCATGCCCAATAAGGCTGCGCAACCTGCGGCGGGGGGTGGGGGTTGGGAGGGGGGGGGGGGGGGGGGGGGGGTCAGTCAGTAAGGCAATAGCAACTCACGTTTGACAGGTCTTCCGGGTGGAGCCAAGTTGTTCCTCACTTCTGCAGCTGTCCTCAGCCACCCCAGTCACCTCCAGGGCCCGCTCTTCGAAGGAGCTGAGAATTCTCAAGTCCAGCACCCTCCGCCAGTCTGGGCACTCTCGATTATGCCGATTATGGGAGAGCTTTTCCTGAGGGGACACAGAAGGGGCACCGTTAGCCATACGCTTAGTTCACAATGGTGGGAGGGGCTGTGTGAAGGGAGGGTTGGGGGATTGAAGGGGGAGGGGGTGGAGGGAGGGTTGAATAGTGGTGTGGATTTAACCCAAAAAGCCGGCGGGCAACACCCAAAGGGAACAAAGACCCCGAGAGAGTGCGTTTAGCCACATGTTTCCCAGCACCCGCAGTGCCAAGAAACACATGGCTATTCAACGTGACTCGCTTTGAATAAGGGGCCTGAATGAGGAACGCACGGTCGAGGCCACACATAGTCCGGTTCCTACAATGGGAAGCTCTGCTCACCAGAACTCCCCATTGTAGCGAGAAATCGGGGCACCGTTTTTAAATGACATCCCGATCTTCGAGGCCCCCAAAAGATCCCCAACCTCCTTTCCAGCCCGAACGCAATATGGGAAGGTCCCCCGCCAAGCCGACTCCCTGGCACTTCCAGGTAGCACCAGCAGTGCCAGGGCACCACCCTGCCCAGCTGCTGGGAGCCTCCGATCCCCTGGGAGACCCCCACAAGTGCCATTCCGTCTGGTCCCCGTTTGTGGGGACCAGTACCTGATGGTGCTCGCCCGAGGTCTCCAAGGCGAAGGGATTGAATCCCAAAGCCTCAGTACCTCGGGAATCTGCACATTAGAGTAAGGCTTACTGCCTCGCTCTAATATGCAGATTTTCTAAAAGGTGATCCCTCCCATTGAGGGCGGGATTCACCTCACAATGTCTCACGAGATTGCGTTGAATCTCGCGAGGTGTTGTAAGCCAAGTAGATCCCAGGAGAGGGGTCTCTCAGCTCTCAACGCCCACACTGCGCTGTGACAAGCAGCTTTTCTGGTGTAGCGTGGCCAGAGGATCGCATCCTTAGAAATCTTTGGTTGAGCGCCAGGGTCCTAGGTTCGATTCCCTGCTGGGTCACTGTCTGTGCGGACTCTGCACGTTCTCCCCGTGTGTGCGTGGGTTTCCTCCGGGTGCTCCGGATTCCTCCCACAGTCCAAAGATGTGCAGGTTAGGTGGATTAGCCATGCTAAATTGCCCTTAGTGACCAAAAAAGGTTAGGAGAGGTTATTGGGTTACAGGGATAG
This sequence comes from Scyliorhinus canicula, assembly GCF_902713615.1. Taxonomy (NCBI): domain Eukaryota; kingdom Metazoa; phylum Chordata; class Chondrichthyes; order Carcharhiniformes; family Scyliorhinidae; genus Scyliorhinus; species Scyliorhinus canicula. The sequence goes on from NC_052153.1 coordinate 46,938,021, forward strand.
GGTGGAAGTGAGGGCTTAAGTGGGTCGGTGCAGACTCGATGGGCTGAATGGCCTCCTTCTGCACTGTATGTTCTATGTTCTATGTATGAATTCCACCCTTCATCTCAATGGACAACATCTGTAGTAAGTTTTCCATTGTGCTCTGGAAAATCGCAAACGCCGATCAGACTCCGAAGGCTGGCTGGATATACTGGTGCAAATCGTTGTGGGTAACAAATTCTGTAGATGCCTCATCCAATTCTAATTGTTGGTACACATGTCTCATATCAGGTTTTGTGTAAGTTAAACCTCCTGCTAATTTAGTTTATAAATTCTCAATTCTTGCTATTGATATTGGTCCAATTTTGCCACCTGATTCACAGCTAATTCATCATCCGCACATATCCTAATGGTTCCTCGCCGAACCACTGGCGCAATGAGAGCCTCCCACTCCAAAACTGTACAGGCTTGAAGATGCCTCATTCTTCCAACTGCTGGAGTTCAGACTCAGCCGTCTCATGTAAGGTATGGAGTATGGGTTAGGCTCTGTAATACTTGGGCCTGGCCTCAGGACTGATCTAAATGGGCACTACATCTTGCCTTACCCGGCCTGGAACGCCTCCTGGTACATTTTTAAGATGTCATGAAAATCTCCTTTGTTAATTTTGAAGATATCTAGCCAATTCACTCTAATTTGACAAAGTCAATCTTAGCCCATCAAACGTGGTCCTTGGACACCCATTACTATTAGAGGTAGTTCAGCTAACTGGTGCCAGTAGCTTACAGGCATTGTTGTTGTTCCTAGGATCCTTAAAACTTCTCTAGTGTATGTGGCTCGCCTGGCTGACGTGCTTCTTAACTTCAGCGGCTGGACCCCTCCTTGCAAATACCCCTCCTTGCCGCTATCATCTCCCCTGGGGCTGTTGTCGTTCAATTAAATTTGGACTGTTGCATTATCATCGAGGGCTTCAGGTGGTAATGTCCCTTGTCTAAGTCCATAAGCTCCTCAAATGTTTTGGTGGTGGGTGCATCTGGAGAACTCAGACTCCTTATCAGGTTATAGGTTGGAGCCCCATAGGCTGTTCTTAGGATTACCCGCTGCTTCTCTTCACCCCCCCCCAAATTTCATTGGCCTTGAGAAAATAGCATCGGCGTTCGACATATAACACCCACTGCTCCATGTTAGGATCAAATGGTTCAAATTTCCCAAAAAGGGGCATTTTGACACTTAGAGACTGATTTCCTCAGTGATCTGCTCTCCAGATTCTTGTAGCAGAAGAAAGACATTCCAATTGATCCTCGTCACCAAATGTAGTACCCTTTAACAAAAGCAGAAAATACTGTGCAATCTCAGCAGGTCTGATAGCGTCTGTGGAGAGTGAAGGAGCTAATGTTCCGAATCTGGATGACTCTTTGTGGAAGCTAGCGAGAACTGGAAATAGGGTCCAATTTATACTGTTGTGGGGGGTTGTGGAGCAGTGGAGCTCGATAGAGGGTCAGCGATAGGTGGAAATTGACAAATATGTCATGGACAGAAAGACAAAGGGGATGAAAATGGATGTGATTGATGTGACCATCAATTCACAAGACATGTGGTTGGAAGTGAACAGTGGTTTTAATAGTCTTACAACTGAGCCTGCCTGCGACGAGATGAACTGGCAGCAGGCTCACAACTGCAGATCTTTATATTTCCAGTTAGTGGGAGGAGCCATGGGCGGAACCATGGGCGGAGCCAAGGGTGGAGCCCAGTACAAACTCCTCATCTCCCCCTATGGGCAGAGCCGCGCAACTGCTCGTATACCGAGCTTACAGAGACACAACACATACAATATAACACAGTGTGAATTACTAGGATTGTGATTCACCACATTCACCCCCTGTAAAAAAATCAAGTCCAGCAGGGGTGATGGGTCTACAAATTGAGTCGGTCCTGCGGTCGAGTCGACCTCTGAAATCTACGAAGCACCGGGGTTGCAGCCTCTTCTGGTGGCTGGGTGGTGGCAGTCGGCGAGGGTACCATGGCGGACTCTGGGGGTGATTCGGTCCGAGCTTCGTACCCGACTGGTTCGACTGGTGACGGGGAGCCCCGGAAACCTATAGGCGCGGGGGGCGCGGAGCACGGGCAGTGAACCTGCAGGCGTGGGGGCGGTGGGCGCGGGGTTTTGGGTGTGGTGTAGTGTGATGGGTACCTCGGCAGTAGTAGTGTCGGAGTTGGATCCTGCAGGTGCCAGGTCCCGGAGGGAAACAGTGTCCTGACGGCCGTCAGGGTACTCTATGAAGGCGTATTGGGGGTTCGAGTGGAGTAGGAGCATTCTCTCCACAAGTGGGTCAGTTTTGTGGGTCCGGACTTGCTTCCGGAGGAGAACTGGGCCCGGTGTCTTTAACCATGCTGGAAGCGAAACCCCCGTGGTAGTGCCCCTGGAAAAAATAAATAGCCGCTCGTGAGGAGTCTGATTGGTGGCAGTACATAGGAGGGACCTAATAGCATGGAGCGCGTCGGGGAGGACCTCCTGCCAATGGGAGGTCGGGAGCTTCCTGGACCGGAGGGTCAGTAGGACGGTCTTCCAGACCGTCGCGTTCTCCCTCTCCACCTGCTCATTCCCACTGGGGTTATAGCTGGTAGTCCTGCTCGAGGCAATGCCCTTGTCGAGCAGGTACTGACGCAGCTCGTCGCTCATAAAGGACGAACCCCGGTTGCTGTGTACATAGCTGGGGGAAACCAAACAGGGTGAAGACATTGTGCAGGGCCCTAATGACTGTGTGGGAGGTCATATCGGGACACGGGATAGCGAAGGGGAAGCGGGAGAACTCGTCTATGACGTTTAGGAAGTACACATTCCGATTGGTCGAGGGGAGTGGCCCTTTGAAATCGATGCTCAGGCGTTCAAAAGGCCGGGAGGCCTTTACCAGGTGGGCCCTGTCTGGTCTATAGAAGTGCGGTTTGCACTCCGCACAGATCGGGCAATCCCTGGTGATGGCTTTTACCTCCTCGGTGGAGAAAGGCAGATGTCGGGCTTTGACGTAGTGGGCGAGCCGGGTGACCCCCGGGTGGCAGAGGTCATTGTGGATATCTTTCAGTCGGTCGTCTTGCGTGCTGGCGCACGTGCCGCGAGACAGGGCATCTGGGGGCTCGTTGAGCTTCCCGGTTGGTACATGATATCTTATTTGTAGGTGGAGAGTTCGATCCTCCACCGTAGGATCTTATCGTTTTTAATTTTGCCCCTTTGTGAGTTGTCAAACATAAAGGCAACCGATCTTTGATGAGTGATGAGGGTGAACTTCCTACCTGCGAGGTAGTGCCTCCAGTGACGTATAGCTTCCATGATGGCTTGTGCTTCCTTTTCGACCGAGGAGTGTCGAAGTTCCGAAGTGGAGAGGGTTCGGGAGAAAAAGGCGACTGGTCTCCCTGCCTGATTTTGTGTGGCTGCAAGAGCGACCTCTGAGGCATCGCCCTCAACCTGAAAAGGGACTGATTCATCCACCGCCCGCATGGCCGCTTTGGCGATGTCCTCCTTGATGCAGGTGACGGCCTGGCGAGACTCATCTGATAGAGGAAAGAGTGTGGCCTTAAATAGTGGGCGGGCTTTGTCCGCATACTGAGGGACCCACTGGGCATAATATGAGAAAAACCCCAGGCACCTTTTGAGGGCCCTGGGACAATGAGGGATAGGGAGTTGTAAGAGGGGGCGCATACGGTCCGGGTCAGGGCCCAGGACTCCGTTTTCCACAACATAGCCGAGGATGGCTAGCCTGGTCGTGCGGAAAACGCATTTCTCCGTGTTATACGTGAGGTTGAGTTTCTGAGCAGTCTGGAGAAATCAATGGAGGTTAGCGTCGTGGTCCTGCTGATCAAGGCCACAGATGGTGACGTTGTCCAAGTACGGAAACGTGGCCCGCAGCCCGTACTGGTCCACCATTCGGTCCATTGTTTGTTGGAACACCGAGACCCCATTTGTGACGCCAAAAGGAACCCGGAGGAAGGGGAAGAGGCGGCCGTCGGCCTCGAACGCCATGTAGTGACGGTCCTCCGGGCGGATTGGGAGCTGGTGGTATGTAGACTTCAGATCCACCGTGGAGAAGAGCCGGTACTGGGTGATCTGATTCACCACGTCTGCAATCCTGGGGAGGGGGTACACATCGAGGAGCGTGAACCGATTAATGGTTTGGCTATAGTCCACTACCATTCGGAATTTTTCCCTGGCCTTGACGACCACCACCTGAGCTCTCCAGGGGCTGTTACTGGCCTCTATGATCCCCTCACGTAGGAGCCTATGGACCTCGGTTCTGATAAACACCCTGTCCTGCAGGCTGTACCGCCTGCTGCGAGTGGCTACGGGTTTGCAATCCGGGGTGAGATTGGCAAAGAGTGGAGGGGGGTTGATTTTTAGTGTAGCGAGGCTGCAGATAGTGAGTGGGGGCAAGGGCCCGCCGAAGCTGAGTGTGAGGCTTTTGAGGTTGCACTGGAAGTCGGGTCCCAGTAAGAGTGGGGCGCAGAGTTCGGGGAGTACGTATAGCTGGAAGTTCGAGTAGCTAGTGCCCTGGATCGTTAGGGTCGCTACGGTGCGCCCTTGGAGGTGAACAGAGTGAGAACCCGAAACGAGGGAGATAGTTTGCCGTGCAGGGAAGATAGGGAGCGAACAGTGTCTTACCAGATCTGGGTGTACGAAGCTCTCGGTGCTCCCGGAGTCAAAGAGGCACGGTGTCCTGTACCCGTTGATTTTAACGGTCATCATTGAGTTGCAGAGGTGTTTCGGACGCGACTGATCCAACGTGACTGCGCTGAGTTGCGGGTAGTCGGCAGCTCGATCAGCTGTGCTGGAGTGGCCCCATGATGACTGCCCTCTGAGTTCGTAGTCTTCGAGGAGAGTTTCAGAGTTTGAAGAGGATGGATCCCAAGATGGCCGCCCCCGTGGATCGCACGTGGCGGGCGGCAAGGAAGATGGCACCCAAGATGGCGGCCCCCATGAGTCGCACGTGGCCGGCCACGTGGAGGGGGGTTGCCAAGATGGCGGCCCCCATGAGTCGCCGTGTCAGGTGGGGGCGGAGTCGGAGTACAGGCCGCAGCATTTTGGGGCCTGCGGGCCTGTGAGTTTTGGAAACGAGTGCTCTGGGCTGCGGGAGAGTTTGGCGAGGGGGATTTCTTCGCTAGGCAGACCCGGGCATAGTGTCCTTTGCGACAGCAGCTGTTGCAGGTCGCGTTGCGGCACAGGCAGTGCAGCCGTGGGTGCTGGGGCTGTCCGCAAAAATGGCACACTGGGGCTGCGTAATGGGTGGGTGGCCGCGGGGCGCAGGCCTGAGCCAGTCGCTGGTCGGGGCCCCATGATGGGGTCGCTTGGTCCGCGGGGAACAAGGTGAGGCTGCGGAACGAAACCTCCATGGTAGTAGCCAGTTCTACAGTGCCCTCCAAGCTCTGCGCCCCTTTTTCAAGCAACCGCTGGCGCACGTAGTTTGACCTGAGCCCTGCCACGTACACAGCGAGCTCTATATGCTGTTCGGCTGATACAGCTTGGTAATTACAGTCCCGAGCTAAAGCTTTTAAATCCCGCAGGAATTCATCCAGCGACTCCGCGGGGCGCTGGTGGCGGGTCATAAAAATGTGGCGCGTGTAGACCTCGTTGATGGGCCTCACGTACATTCGATCTAGCATGGCCAGGGCCTCCGTATACAAGGTTAAGTTGAGTAGAGATATGGTGGCTCACCCTTGCGTGCAGTAGGTTGAGTTTCTGCTCCTCCATAGTTTCTGATGTGTTTGATTCAGCCAGGTAGGCCTTAAAACATCTGAGCCAGTGTTGAAAGATTTATTTCGCCTCTGAAACCTGCGGGTCGAGTTCTAGTCGATCAGGTTTGAGGGCTGATTCCATAGTCATTTTCTTCAAATTTCCTAAGACTATTAAATTGATGTGACCATCAATTCACAAGACACGTGGTTGGAAGTGAACAGTGGTTTTAATAGTCTTACAACTGAGCCTGCCTGCGACGAGATGAACTGGCAGCAGGCTCACAACTGCAGATCTTTATACTTCCAGTTAGTGGGAGGAGCCATGGGCGGAACCATGGGCGGTGCCAAGGGTGGAGCCCAGTACAAACTCCTCATCTCCCCCTATGGGCAGAGCCGCGCAACTGCTCGTATACCGAGCTTACAAAGACACAACACATACAATATAACACAGTGTGAATTACTAGGATTGTGATTCACCACAATGAGCAAGGCTAAGAAGGATGCTCATAGTGGCACATTAAGAGATCAGAATGTGTTAATGGCTGAACAAAGGTAACAGTGTGTCAAAGGACAACTAGGAACAGGGAACGAATGGCTGAAGTGAGGAGGGTGGGGGGAGGGGGACAATGGTGAGAGAAAAACAGATTGATAGAATAAACAAAAATAAATTGATCGAAATAAAAATGGGGCGAAGGTGGAGGAGAGAGTTCACAGTCTGAAGTTGTTGAGCTAATGTCAAGTCTGGAAGGCTGCAATGTGCCTCATCGGGGGATGAGATGTTGTTCCTCCAGTTTGCACTGAGCTTCACGAACATTGCAGCAGGCCAAGGACAGACACGTGGACACGAGAGCAGGATGGTGAAATGGCAAGTGACAGGAAGGTCTTGCAGACAGATCGAAGGTGTTCTGCAAAGCGGTCACCCAGTCTGAGTTTAGTCTCTCCAATGTAGAGTAGGCCGCATTGGGAGCAGCAAATGCAATAGACCAGATTGAAGGAGGTGCATGTGAAGCGTTGCCTTACCTGAAAAGAGTGTTTTGGCCCTGGGGTGGTGAGCAGGGAGAGGGTAAAGGGGCAGGTGTTGCACCTTCTGTGATTGCATGGGAAGGTGCCGTGGGACCAGTATTTGCTTTTATCATAGTACCCTGTAAGACTAGCAACCATCAAGTAGATCAATGAATAATTGGTTTACTAATTTAAGTAACTATTTACAGAATGAGATAAAGGCTACCATATTCCACGACTCCCGACACCAAACCAGCAAGCAAAACCCATGTTCAACCCCAGGATACATGCGCCCTGGTCCGATTGACCGCACAGGTTACATGAGTCTCTGAGAACTCACCCCTTAGAGGGGCATTCTACCACAGGTACAATCATCTTTTCTTGTCCCAGCACCATTCCCCTTGGCCCTGCGTGACTCACTCTTCTGACATTCAATCTCTCCTGTCTTCTATCATAGATCTTCATTTTGTCCCTTTTCTCACCCACTCCTGCTCAATGCCAAAATTCCTCTTTCAATCAACACAATTAAGAGCAAGGCAACTGAACGTTCACCTCATGGATATTTGTGAAAGAGTCAGACAGAGTTCATGGAGCTAATTTTAGCATGCAAAAATAGACCTGTTTGTTTTGGAAAGGGATTTAGTATATTAAACATGTGAAACAGGAATTTAACCAGCCTCATGGCTGCCCAGTTATTGTTTTAACAGATTTCTCCACAAAGCCACCCCCAATCTCTGACTCCCTCCCTGCCTGCACCCCCCCCCCCCCCCCCGCCCCCCGCCACCACCCTCCCGATCTCTGCCTCAATTCTCTGCCCCCCCCCCCCCCCGAAGGGTTAGGTACGTTTTGGCGCGGCCGTTTTGGCGCGGCCGTTTTGGCGCCAACCGTTTTGGCGCCCGCTGTTTTGGCGCCGGACGTTTTGGCGTCAACATGAGGGAGGTGTGTTCATCAAATTTAGTAGTCGCACAAACTTTGTTACATTTTGTTTAAAAACCAGTGTTCTTACTCATACATGATATGTATTTAAGGGCTTGCTGGTTTTGACTGGATCATCAAGAATTGTAAACGCTATCAGAAAACTATTGTATTTGTTGTTGAAACATTCAATTTACTATTTTGAACTGTCAGTTGTGTCAATTTCAGCGGCCGGCTCACTTTGATCCGGAGAGGGAAGCTGCTCTCACTGAAATCAGCCGGCCGCTGAAATTGACACTGCCGGCTGCTCTCTCCCTCCAATCCAACTTTTAAGTTTTAATGTTTCTGATTGGAGGGAAAGAGCAGCCGGCAGTGTCAATTTCAGCGGCCGGCTGATTACTTCAGTGAGAGAGCAGCTTCCCTCTCCGGCCGCTGAAATTGACACTGCCGGCTGATTGGAGGGAGAGAGCAGCCGGCAATGTCAATTTCAGCGGCCGGCTGATTGTTTCAGTGAGAGAGCAGCTTCCCTCTCCGGCCGCTGAAATTGACACTGTTTTAATTGGATCCACGATGGGGGTTTTAAATTTATTTAAAAATCTATGCTAGCGCTTCCCATTGTGAGTCTACGGGGGGCGGGGGGAGAGGTCAGACCCCCGTAGACTCACAATGGGAAGCGCTAGCATAGATTTTTAAATAAATTTAAAACCCCCATCGTGGATCCAGAGAGGGAAGCTGCTCTCTCACTGAAGCAATCAGCCGGCCGCTGAAATTGACACTGCCGGCTGCTCTCTCCCTCCAATCAGAAACATTAAAACTTAAAAGTTGGATTGGAGGGAGAGAGCAGTGGGCAGTGTCAATTTCAGCGGCCGGCTGATTGTTTCAGTGAGAGCAGCTTCCCTCTCCGGATCAAAGCCGGCTGCTGAAATTGACACAACTGACAGTTCAAAATAGTAAATTGAATGTTTCAACAACAAATACAATAGTTTTCTGAATACAAGAATTTCTGTCGTCTGCGCCCAAACGGCCACGCCAAATTGGCTGCGCCCAATTGTCCCATGGCGCCCAAACGGCTGCGTCCAAACGGCCGCGCCCAATTGTCCCATCCCCCCTCCGAATCCACCTCTCTCTCAAAATGCCTTCAATCTTCCTGCAATTACCCTTGAACCCCCCACCCAAACCATGGTAAATCTACCGCTGCAATCTCCCACCCCAAAACCCACTAAAGCTACCTGTATCTAAACTGCTCCCTTTTCTGGATTGTCCACTACCTGGAAGACAGGCCAGGCAAGCCTGTCCATCAGGCTGGCTTCCGGGCAGGTCATCTGTTCAATAAAAGGCACGGTCTTCCTGATTTCCTGACCATAATCCCTCCACCTCACCCAGAAATCCTGCCCCAGTAAATATCGGGGCCAATAAGCCACTTTTCTGCCTTCATACCATCACTTTCACAACCACAAGACATCAATTAAGTCCTTCAGAAGTGTAGATAATGTTGTAAAGTAGAGATGTGCCCTTCAGGGAAAGAAACCTGCCGCTCTTCCCCAGTTGGGCCTTGGTAGGAGTGCAGTCCAATAACATGGTGGTTGCTCCTTCATTTCTCTTCAGAGTGGCCTAGCAAGCTGCACAGATATACCTCGACAAAGAGTTGGAACAGAAAGCCCAACCCGACCTTCTCAGGACAACTAGAGAATAACAATAAATGCTCTCCTCTGGCATTGCAGCACCCCTGCAGTATATCAGTGTGGGTTATACACACAAATCTCTGGGTTTTTGCCCCTATGAGTAGAGTGCTGTCACTGAGCTGCCACTGAGCCTGATCACCTATTTAGCCAGTTTGATACAGTCATTCAGATAAAATGAAACCAACAAAGGCTTTTGCCAGATTAAAAACCTGCCTTTGAGTAAATAATGCATTGAATTGAACTGAACATATCACTAGAAAATCATCAAGGATCACCCTCAGAGAGGAGTGGCGATGAGGGACAACTCCCACAGTCCTGGCTCATTGATTAAGCTCAGTAAATGCATCTTCACGTGACATCTCCCACCCACCAGAACACAACCTTACATACTGCTCGATGCCTTAGACCCCATCACTCACTCAACAGCACTCCTTGCCATTCAATAATCACATCTAACATACTCCATTATATCCTCACACACTTATCAATGCTAACAGCCTCGCACCCACCTCTCACTGCCTCCACATACCTCAGCTATTCAGCTGTGGCAGGCACATCACATGAACAAAGTGTTAGATATGAATGACATTTTGATCTCTGTCTTGCAAGACAAGGTGACACACAGGAGGGAGCAGAGCAGGGTCAGCAGGGGACAAGGAGATCTTCATCGCAGAAGCTTACAATGGAGATGGATCTCTGTATCTTCGGGACCAGCTGTGACAGGGTCCATAGCATCCAACTTCACTGGAAACATTGAGGATGACAACATGCTCCTACCATAGGCTTATTCTCAATTCCCAGTTCAACTGCGTCCTCCTTTCTGGTGTGGCAAGCAAGTTGCAGAGTGTGGCCATGGACCTTCTGCTTCCCATTCCAAAGCTCTTCCCTCTCATCAAGCTTCATCTTTTACATTCATTCTTGCTTTCAGACGCCAAAGAATTTGCACCTACCCAGCTGCAGGAGTACCAGGAAGAGGGAGGCAAGCAAGTGCACAGCACTGATAAAGTGGCCCACTCACTTGATATGACATTCAGCAGCCATCAGCCCAGGTGCTGATACTGCTACTCTCTTGGATGCTAGTTTAGATCTGGGATCAGCATGTGGTGACTCACGAGGCTACAACCAGGCAAGAGTGAAAGGATGATTCATTTTCCAGCTCACGCGAGGGAAAGGTCATGAAAGAGTGCTGCTGCAAGGACTCAGATGACGACCTCGATGAAGGGAATACAGGACAGCACTGAATGGAGATGGAGATGTAATGGAGAATGGAGATGGAATTGGCTGGCCTATCAGGCAGACTCCTGCCAATGTCAAGGGGCAAGGAGGAATCTGGCTCCAACTTGACAGAGTACATGGTGCAGTTACCCTTCTTCACAACCTCTGCTCCATCTGTTATCCTGCAAATACAGAGGCACCATCACTGCTACTTGTACCCCCCCCCCCCCCCCATCCCACCACTATCCCATCCACCTTTCCTGTGAGGTGGGGTAAATGCAGGGACTCACCAAAACACCCCCAAAAACGCGACCAGAATAGCTTCAGACACTTTGCAACTGAAGAAGTTCCAAAAATGTGACTTGGCAGCAGGTTGGGTGTCTGGCCCTATAAATATCATTGGCGTAGGGCACATCGTGCTTTTTTATTCAGATATAGACAAATGCAGGCATTGCCAAGATCTTGGTTGTCCAAATTTGGAGTTTCATCAGCCAGTTGGACTGTACGATAGTTTCAGTTGGTTTGTTTGCTGAGCTTAAGAAACAAATCATTTCTACCTGCTCAAGCAAGTAAGAATTGATTTAAGGTGCACATCGAACCTGGACCGTACGCTGTCCACAGTGAAGGTGAAGTGATTGCAGGCAGCAGGGGTTGCTTAAGTGAATACACTCACGTAGATTCTCATTATGAGCTCCAGATACACTCGAGCATGAAAATAGATTTTTTATTGACAAAATAGAACAGCTTTTAGCCACGACTCAGTCAATAGCACACTTTCCTCTGAATCAGACAGTTGTGGATCTCCATTCTGGAGATACAAACAAAAGGAAATCTCTGCCCACACTCCAATACAATGCTGAGGGATGCTGCTCTGTTAAAGGTGTCGGGTGGGATTCTCCTTGGCCGACGCCGACATTGGGAAAGGAGATTGGGCAGAGAATCTGTTTTGAGGCCGAAATTGTGCCGGGCGCTGGGTTCACACCAAATCGCAAATCTCCGGCGCCACAGCGGCGTCAATGTGTTCCATTCCGCACGTACAGTAAACGCTGTTTGCATATCATTAGCGGGCCTGACCCCGTATTCTCCGGGCCACCGCGATTCTCCGCCTCCATTGGGGAAATTCCCAACAGCGAGGTTCAATTGTACTTTTAAAAATCGGGAAACAGGAGCCGTGGCTGATGAGGGAGAGAGGACTTTGGAGATACAGAGGCGCGATCATGGACTGCCGGTCCTGACACTGGCTGGGCTGGCTGGGGAGAAGGGTGGGAGGTGGAAAGGGGTGGGGGGAGGGGGCGGGGGGGAATGCTTCCATTTCTGTTTGATGTTTTATATTGCTGGGGTTTTTTGTTTCTGTTTCTTTTTTGTTTGGCGAAAATGATGAAAATATGGTTGGGGTGTCCAGGCACGGACCGCCATTGCCGCAGCCTGTAAGGCAGCCATCTTCCTGCGCACCCCACTGACCACCCACCTTGGCCCATGGTCATGCAGAGTGCCACCGGCCATATGGGTGCCCCCACCCCACCAATCCCCACTACCTCCGCACCCCAGCCCCCACCCTCCACCCCACCACCACCCCAACCCAGCCCCCACCCTCTACCCCACCACCACCCCAACCCAGCCCCCACCCTCCACCCCACCACCACCCCAACCCAGCCCCCACCCTCCACCCCACCACCACCCCACCCCAGCCCCCACCTTCCACCCCACCACCACCCCACCCCAGCCCCCACCCTCTACCCCACCACCATCCCACCCCAGCCCCCACCCTCCACCCCACCACCACCCCACCCCAGCCCCCACCCTCCACCCCACCACCACCCCACCCCAGCCCCCACCCTCCACCCCACCACCACCCCAACCCAGCCCCCACCCTCCACCCCACCACCACCCCAACCCAGCCCCCACCTTCCACCCCACCACCACCCCACCCCAGCCCCCACCCTCTACCCCACCACCATCCCACCCCAGCCCCCACCCTCCACCCCACCACCACCCTACCCCAGCCACCACCCTCCACCCCAACCCAGCCCCCACCCTCTACCCCACCACCACCCCACCCCAGCCCCTACCACCCCACCACCACCCCACCCCAGCCCCCACCCTAGACCCCACCACCACCCCACCCCAGCCCCCACCCTCCACCCCACCACCACCCCAACCCAGCCCCCACCCTCCACCCCACTACCACCCCAACCCAGCCCCCACCTTCCACCCCACCACCACCCCAACCCAGCCCCACCCTCCACCCTCCACCCCACCACCACCCCACCCCAGCCCCCACCCTCCACCCCACCACCACCCCACCCCAGCCCCACCCTCCACCCCACCACCACCCCACCCCAGCCCCACCCTCCACCCCACCACCAGCCCAACCCAGCCCCCACCCTCCACCCCACCACCACCCCAGCCCAGCCCCCACCTTCCACCCCACCACCACCCCAACCCAGCCCCCACCTTCCACCCCACCACCACCCCAACCCAGCCCCACCCTCCACCCCACCACCACCCCACCCCAGCCCCCACCCTCCACCCCACCACCACTCAAACCATCCCCCACCCGCATTACAACCAGCCCCGCACACCAGGACCGACCGTCCACCCCACCACCACCCCAGCCCATCCCCCACCCTCCATACAACCACCCCCGCACACCAGGACCGACCCTCCACCCCACCCAACCGAACGTAACCCGTCAGCGGGGCATCATGTGGCCGACCCAAAGGCAACATCCACCGTTGCTCCGAAGCGGGCGCGGATGGAGGCCACAGAGCACAAAGCTGGCATGGGTAGCACCAGCCACCGGTACCCCTGGCAGCAGGGATGGCGCCAGGGCCAGAGGCCCTCATAGTACCGGGCACGACAAGAAGAGGGAGCGAAGGTTTTGGATCTTGGATTTATTTATTGTCATGTGTACCGAGGTCCAGTGAAAAGTATTTTCCTGCGTGCAGCTCAAACAGATCATTAAGTATATGAGAAGAAAAGAAAATACATAATAGGGCAACGCAAGGTACACAATGTAAATACCTAGACACCGGCAATGGGTGGAGCATACAGGAGTGTAGTATTAATCAGGTCAGGCCATAAGAGGGTTGTTTAGCAGTCTGGTAACAGTGGGGAAGAAGCTGTTTTTGTATCTGTTTGTGCGTTTTCTAGACTTTTGTACCTCCTGCCTGATGGAAGGAGTTGGAAGAGTGAGTAAGCCGGGTGGGAGGGATCTTTCATTGTGCTGCCCGCTTTCCCCAGTCAGCAGATGGAATCAATGGATGGGAGGCAGGTTCGTGCTTTCCTGGTGGTAGCATCGACGTGGACTAGGACAGATTTTTGGTGATGGGGGGGGGGAGGCGCAGGTGGGGTCAGGGTCCGGAGTGCAAACCAGAGGCCACCATGAAGCCCGTTGGACCTGGTTGGGCACGGGGGTACACACCATGCTAACATGTCGGCCTTTCACCCCCTGCATACAATTGATTTTGGAATTCAAACAGGGATGTTGGCCTTCCTCCTAGTCGCCGCAATTCTGGGGATGCACTGAGGCAGTACGAGCTATAACTGCCTGAGGAGGAGGACCCTGCAGCAGCGGAGCCTGCCCCAGAGGAACAGGAAGCAGCCAGTGAGAATGGACAGCCGGCCACCCAACAGGCCGAGGAGGCGGTGGGAAGGCTGCACCGAAGGAGGCCCCGTGTGTACCGGCAGTGCCTGTCATTCAAGTACCTGCCGGACTGGGCATGCCATCAAAGACTCCAGTTGAGCAGGGGACAGTGCGACACATCTGCCAGATCATGGCGCACCTGGCTGGTGGGAGAGGACACCTGTTCCCTGTAGCCATCAATGTGACGGTTGGCCTGAACCTTTATGCAGTGGGGTCCTTCCAGGCGCTAAGTGGGGACCTGTCCAGGATCTCACAGTCCACAGTGCACAGGTACATCCGCACCATCATAGGAGGCCCTATATGCCCGATATACATCCATTTCAATGTGGGCCGAGCTCACCAGGATGCCAGGGCAGTTAGGTTCGCCATCATCACTGAGGTGCCCCAAGTCCAGGGGATGATCGACGGGATTGATGTTGTCCTACGAGCACCTGCAGATGACAGGCCAGTCTACACAAACCAAAACGGGTTCCAATCGATGAACGTGCAGCTGGTGTGTGACCATGAGATGCACATCATGCGTGACCCAGAAGTGTGCACGACGCCTTCATCCTGGAGCACTCAACAATTTCTGTCCTCTTCGAGATCCTATCCGGCTGGCGGGTTGGGGGGGGGGGGGGGGGGGTTGGCTCCTGGGCAATGGGGTTATCCATTGCGAATGTGGCTGATGACACTCATCTGGAGGCCATAGGCCGACATGGAGACTCGCTACAACGACATCCATACAGTGACCAGGAGCATGATTGAGCAGTGCTTCGGCATTCTGAAGGTGAGGTTCAGGTGCTTGGAATGCTCTGCAGAGGCCCTCCAGTATATCGCTATGAGGGTGTCTCATATCGTGGTGGCCTGCTGCGTCCTCCACAACACTACGCAGCAGAGGGGCAACATATAGGAGGAGGAGGATGAACGTCAGCCCTCGTCCGACTTGGAGGATGCAGGGGAGGCCAAGGACAGACAGAAAATGGGCCCGGGCAGGCACAGGAGTCCACACAACGTGTATGCCTGGACGTACTGAAAACTGAAAAGTTTAGGGTAGCATGGTGACGCAGTGATTAGCACTGCTGCCTCACAGTGCTGGGGACCCGGGTTCAATCCAGGTCATTGGTCAATGTCCGTGTGCACATTCTCTCCGTGTCTCCGTGTGTCTCACCTCCACAACCCAAAAGCGATGTGCAAGTTAGGTAGATTGGCCACACTAAATTGCCCTTAATTGGAAAGAACAGAATTGGGTACTCTAAGTTTATATTTTTTTTAATATGAAAAGCTAGACTAGAATACAATATACCTTCACACCTCCTTATCTTCACAAATGTACATGGATTTCAAGGATGACACGCATTGCACAATATATCTTATGTGATAATGATCTCAATAAACATACAGTCCTTTTAGACCTACAGGCTGCCTGTGTCAGACACACTCCACTCTGAAATCAAGTGGCAGATGCCATTCAATCGGTCTTCTATGGATCTCTCCTCAAATTCCCCTCAGATGATAGTCACACAAGTGTTTCCATACTCCACTCTCAAAAAGGCACACTTTAGAATTTAGAATGCTTTCCCTCGGCTGTTTTCATCAAGGATCCACTTCCAGGTTTTCCAACTCTCCTTTCAGTATTTCCTTTGCCTTGAATTGCCACAGCATCCAAAAGTCTACACAAAAAGTCAGGCTCTTAGTCCTCAACAGAATACCACTATTTCCAAATGCTGGATATAAGGACACCAAACATACAGTTGCTTCTGATCGCTGGCTTTTCTCGAGCAAATTTCACCCAGTCTGCCCTTTCCAAGTCTACCTTTAACTTCAGTGAATAGTAAGTAGCCTGTTCAAATTCCAGTTCCTTGTTGTTCCTTTCTACTTCAATATTCCTGGACCTTCTTTTTCATTTTCTGGGTTCTAGATCTGCCTGTCCTTTAGCTTCTCTGGGCTTTCTTTCTCTCTCATTACTCGATTGTGTGGCTTTCCTGCTCCAGGCAGAGCTGGGATTTGCTCACACTCTAGGCCTGCGCCCCACAGCAGGGGAGCTCGTATACCACGAGCCCCACGTGAAGATCAATTAGGTCATCCCCCTGGTCTTGTGAGGGTTATTACAACTTTCCATTTGACTTCCAAACAATTGATCACTATTTGAATGGCACTGTTTTCATTAGAATGACGGAGGTTGAGGGGTGACCTGATAGAGGTCTACAAGATTATAAGGGGCATGGATAGAGTGGATGGGCAGGCACTCTTTCCCATGTGGAGGGGTCTGTCACCAGGGGACATAGGTTTAAGGTCCGTGGGGCAAAGACGTGCGAGGCAGGTTTTTTACACAGAGGCTGGTGAGTGTCTGGAACACATTGCCAGGGAAGGTTTTGGAAGCAGATACATTAACGACGTTCAAAAGACATCTTGGCAAACACATGGATAGGATGGGTGTAGAGGGATACGGCACAAGGAAGTGCTGAGGGTTTTGACCAAGGTTAGTATCATGACCGGTACAGGCTTGGAGGGCCGAAGGGCCTGTTCCTGTGTTGTATTGTTCTTTGTTCTTAGTTGTTCTTTAGCTTCCTATCTCCAACTGCCTGGATCCAGTTAAACACTAAAACTCAAAAGGTATTTTCCCCTGAAAGTGGCTCCTGGTTGCTCAGCAATATCTCACGCATTCCCCAAGCTCATGTTTACTTATCCTGTTGTAAACTCCTTCTCAGCACAATAGAAACAGTTTGAACTGAAATCAAACCCCCATTCATGCAAACACCTTTGTTTAACATGAATCTAATTAGAATTGTACCCTTTCCTACACAAAACACTAAATGAAACCCACTTAAATCTTAACATTATTTCTAATATTTAATAATACAAATATAGATCACTTCAAACTATCTCTGTTTCTTGACAGAACCTATAAAAGAATCTGCCAGATTTTCCTGCATTTGTTACACTCAGTGGGAAACCCAAGAATTCTTATCAACTGGCTGAATCCAATATCACTGGCATTTCTTAAATGTGGACCACACATGACCGATAATCTGGAAAGTACCTTTATTACTCACTACTCAGCAATGGTGGGACCTCGAAGCCTTTTCCATATGCCCCTCTTTACATGTATTAGACATGGAGAGCTCACATCTATTCACCTATCTTAGAAGGTAGGCTTAAAAGTCCTTTAGTTACAGACAAGGGGCGGGATCCTCCAACCCCCCGCCGGGTCGGAGAATCGCCGGGGGCCAGCGTCAATCCCGCCCCCGCCGTGTCCCGAAGTCTCCGGCACCAGAGATTCTGCGGGGGCGGGAATCCCGCCCGCCCGTGATGGGCCGAAGTCCCGCCGCTGTCATGCCTCTCCCGCCGGCGTGGATCAAACCACCTACCTTACCGGCAGGACCAGGTGGCGCCCGCGGGCTCCGGGGTCCTGGGGGAGGGGGGGCGCAGGGCGATCTGGCCCCGGGGGGTGCCCCCACGGTGGCCTGGCCCGCGATCGGCGAGCAGGCCTGTGCTGTGGGGGCACTCTTTTCCTTCCGCCTTCGCCATAGTCTTCACCATGGCGGAGGCAGAAGTGACGCTCCGGCGCATGCACGGACTTTCGCCGGCTGGTGAAGTCCCTTCGACCCCGGATGGCGTGGTGCCAAAGGCCGTTCCTGCCCGCCGGCGGGGCACCAACCACTCCAGCGCGGGCCTAGCCCCTCAATTTTAGGTCTTAGCCCCTAAAGGTGCGGAGATGTCCGCACCTTTGGGGCGGCCCGACGCTGGAGTGGTTCACGTCACTCCATCACGCCGGACCCCCCGCCCCGCCGGGTAGGGGAGAATCCCTGTCCTGGTCTCTACTAAACCAGCAAATTATACCAGCAAATTCCTTCATTTTACATGAAAGATATGAATGACTCAAACATAGTCTCCAATGAGGTTCAGTCAATTCCTTACTGTTTCTCAAAACAAGAAAACAATAAATCAAGCACTTTTACCCGTTAATACTGATCTAAATTATTTTACAGGGCGGCACGGTGGCACGGTGACTAGCACTGCTGCCTCACAGCAGCCGGGCCGTGGGTTCAATTCCAACCCCAGGTGACTGTCTATGTGGTGTTTGCACTTTTTCCTTTGTCTGCGTGGGTTTCCTCCGGGTGCTCCGGTTTCCTCCCACAGTCCAAAGATGTACAGGTTAGGTGGATGGGCCATGATAAATTGTCCCTTAGTTTCTAAAGGTTAGGTGTGGTTACAGGGTTACGGCGGGAGAGTGAACCTAGGTAGGGTGCTCTTTCGAAAGGTCGGTGCAGACTTAATGGGCCAAATGGCCTCCACCTGCATTATAGGGATTCTATGATGCTAACCAGTTAGCAAACTCTGATATTGCCCTTAAAAAGTAAGAACTTCACATCTCAGCTTCCTGTTCCAGTTTTCACTCAGAGAAAATGATACAAAAGTTGATTTCTGATCCATCCGGCAGCTCGTAACTGCAGGCTTTGGTTGTCAATCAAATCCATTTTTTAAAAATATTTTTATTCGACATATTTTCATTATTTTCGCTAAACAAAAAAACTGAAACAAAAAATCCCAACAATATAAAACATAAAGCAGAAAAGAAAGCATCCCCCCCCCCCCCCACCCCCTCCCCTCCCTCCCCCCTCAACATTCAACGGAAACCAACTCCCGAAAGTGCATAATGGACAAACCCTAAGAATTGTAGAAACCCTCCTTCACCTCCCTCAGCTCAAACCTCACCTTCTCCAAGGTCAGAAACTCCAGCAGGTCCCCCAGCCACACCAAGGCACAGGTTGGAGAGACTGACTTCCACCCCAACAGGACCCGCCTACGAGCAATCAGCGAGGCGAAGGCTAAAACGTCCGCCCCCGCACCCGTCTGCAACTTGGACCGGTCTGACACCCTGAATATGGCTTCTAGGGGATCAGGCTTCACAACCGTATGCAAGACCCCCAAGATTGTGCTAAATACCTCCCTCCTATACATTTCCAACTTCGGGCAGGACCAAAATATGTGAACATGATTCACGGGGCCCCTCCCACATCGCTCACAGACATCCTCCACCCCCTCGAACCGCCGTCTCATCCTTGATTTTGTAAGGTGCGCTCTATGCACGACTTTCAGCTGTATCAGCCCCAGCCTGGCACATGTGGTTGAGGCATTTACCCTCCGCAGCACCTCACACCACAGTCCCTCTTACATTGCCCCCCCAGCTCCTCTTCTCACTTTGCTTCATCCCACCCTGTCCACCTCCAATATCCTCCCATAGATCGCCAAAACAACCCCCTCTCCAACACCCCCCCCCCCCCCCCCCCCCCCCGCTGACAACACCGCCTGCAACGAGGAGGCCGTCGTTATTGGGAAGGTTGGGGAAACCTTCATTGCAAAATCATGAACCTGCAGGGACCTAAACCCTTCTGCCTGCGCCAACCCGTACTTCTCCCCCAGCTCCTCCAAGCTCGCAAATCGTCCTCCAAGAAACAGATCCTTCATTTCCTTGATCCTCTCTCATCCCATCTCCGAAACCTCACATTCATCATCCCCAGCTCGAACCCACGATTTCCCCGAATTGGCATCCCCCCCCCCCACCGGACCCGACTCTCAGCTGAAAATGTTGCTTAAATTGCCTCCAGATCTTCAAAGTGGCCACCACCACCTGACTCACCAAGTACTTTCCCTGTGCCATCGGGAGCGGCTCCATTGCCAGGGCCCGCAAACCCAACCCCGTGAACGAGCCCTCCTCCATCTTAACCCATCAGGTCTCCCCCTCCCTGGTCCAGCCCACACCTTCTCCACATTCGCCGCCCAATAGTAATACATTAAGTTTGGGAGGCCTAACTTCGTGCCTATTGCCCTCACTGCAACACCATTCTCCTAATTCTGGCCACCTTCCCCCCCCCCCCCCCCCCCCCCCAAAAATAAACAAGGAGATCAATTTGTCCACCTCCTTGAAGAAGGATTTCGGTAAAAAGACCGGCAGGCACAGGAATAGGAACAAACTGCCTGCACCTGGCCTGCCAATGACAGAGCGAGGTTGTCCCATCTTGAAAAATAGTCTTTCACCTTCCCCACCAAACTAATAAAATTATACCTTCGGAGACCACCCCAGTCCTGAGTCACCTGCACCCCCAAGTACCTAAAGTGGGTTGCCAGACGAAATGGCAGCCCCCCCCATCTCCGCCCCCTACTCTCGGCTGGGACACCATGGGCGGAATTCTCCGCAACGGTCCATGACCTCATGAATACTCCGCAAAACGCGACACGCCATTTTGGGGGGGGTGGGAGAATCGCGGGGGGTGCCAGAGCGGCCCTCCCGGGATTCTCCCACCCGGCCTGGGGAGCGGAGAATCGCGCCCAATGAAATACTCGCTCTTGCCTAGGTTCAATTTATACCCCAAGAATGTCCCAAATCTTTGGAGCAGCTCCATTATGCTCCCCACCGATGTGCTTGGCTCTGAAAAGATCATTGGCATATAAGGATACCCTATGCTCCACCAACTCCCCCCCCACTATCCCCCTCCACAACCCCGAGCTTAGCGCGATGGCTAAAGGCTCGATAGCCACTGCAAACAGCAGGGGGGACATGGGACACCGCTGCCTCATACCCTGGTGCAGAGCAAAGTACCCCCAATTCATATTATTTGTACGAACACTCGCCATCAGCTCAATGTACAGCAGTCGTACTCGTACCACGAACCTTGTCCCGATTCCAAATCTTTCCAATATCGCCATCAAATATCCCACTCTACCTGATCAAATGTGTCCAGTACCACCACCCCCTCTGTCTCCTTTCCCTCTGCCAGTGACAGGATCACATTTAACAACCTCCATTCACGAACCTTCCCTTCACGAACCCCATCTGATCGTCTCCTATCACCTTCAAGAGTCTTGCTGCCAGAACCTTTGCCAATATCTTTGCATCTACATTCAATTAAGAATGGGCCTATACAACCCACACTCCACCGGGTCCTTATCCTTCGTTAACAGCAGGGAAATCAAGGCCTGCCTCATCGTCTATGGCAATACACCCCTTGCTTTTTTTAAGAAGTATTTTTATGAAGTCATTTATAATTTTAACATTTTAAACAAAGAGATCCAACACACACAAAAAACCACAATAACACACCCATCTCCCCCCAAGCATAAACCCTAACTATGATGGCCATGTACCTACTGCATCCCACGGTTCTCCCTTCATTGGATTTCCTACCCTTATTCGTCACTTTCATGCCTCCCCGCCCCCTCCACCCCACTAACGGTCAATTGTTTCCTCGAAGAAGTCGATGACCAGCTGCCACCTCCGAGTGAACCCCTGTCGTGAACCCCTTAAGGTGAACTTAATTTTCTCTAATCTAAGAAACCCTGCCACGTCACTGACCCAAAGCCCTGATTTTGGAGGCTCCAACTCCCTCCATCCCAACAGAATCTGTCTCTGGGCCACCAGGGAGGTAAAGGCCAAGACGTCAGCCTCTCACCCGCCCCTGGGCTCCCAGATCTTCCGACACTCCAAATATTGCCATCTCTGGACTCTAAGTCACCCTCCCTCCCAGGACCTCTGACATGACATCTGAGAATCCCTGCCAAAATCCCCTCAGCCTCGAACACACCCAAAACATATTTACATGGGTCGCAGGACCTCCCCCACAGCTTCAAAACCTGTCCTCCACCGCCTCAAAAAACTTGTTCATTCGGGCCACAGTCATATGAGCCCTATGGACCACCTTGAATTGGATCAGGCTGAGCCTGGCACACGACCAGGATGCATTGACTCTCCCCAGGGCCTCCTACCATAATGCGACTTCCAACTCCCCTCCCAACTCCTCCTCCAACTTCCTCTTCACTCCCCCTATTGGAGCCCCTTCCCACACCATCAGTTCCTTATATATTTCCGAGACCCTCCCCTCCCCAACCCCTGTTTTTAACATCACCTTATCCTGTAGTCCCCTTAGTGGGAGGCGAGGGAAGCCCGGGACCTGCCTCCGGCCAAAATCCCACACTTGTAAGTACTGGAACCCATTCCCCGCTGGCAACTCAAGCTCCTCCTCTAGCTCCTCCAAACTCGGAAAAACCCTTCCAAGACACCCTTTCCTTATCGCATCCTCGAACATACCCACCATCAGCACGCCAACTTATCCTTAGATATCTTATAGAATTCCATGGGGAACCCTTCAGGTCCTGCCGCCTTCCCTGCCTCCATCCTCCCAATCGTCTCCTTCACCCCCTGCTCCCCTACCGGCCCCACAAATGCCCTATCCTCTTCACCCAACCTCGGGTACTCCACCCCGTCCAGGAACTCCCTCATCTCCCGTTCCTCTCCCGGTGGCTCCGACCTATATAACTTCTTACGGAACTCTTCAAATACTTAATTGATCTGCTCCAGGGCCATCACCCGTACCTGAACCCTCCCTCACCTACGCCTTCCTCCGGAGCTGGCCGGCCAACATGCGCCCTGCCTTCTCCCCATGCTCATAGACTGCCCCACCCCCCCCAATGCCTGAAGCTCCTTCCTCCTAGCCAAGAGAGTTAGGTCCAGGTCCTCCGCATACCTCCTATTCACCTCCAGCATCTCAGCTATCAATTTTTGGCGCTCCTTTCTCTCCTCCTTGTCCACCTCAGCCTTGAACAAAATCACCTCCCCACTCACTACTGCTTTCAGAGTCTCCCAAATCACCGACTGCAAAACGTCTCCTGTGCGATTAAACTCCACATATTCCTCGATCACCTTCCTGACCTTATCGTGAAAACTCCGATCACCTAACAACCCGATATCCATTTTCCACCCCAGCCTCCGGGTCATCCCCTTCTCCGGAAGCACATCTACCCAATGCAGCGCTTGGTCCAAAATCAATATCGCTGAATACTCCAACCCTTTGGCCCTGGCCAATAACCTTCCGCACCATGAAAAAGTCTATTCTCGAGCACGATTAATGTACCGAAGAGAAAAATGAATACTCCCGGTCCCTCGGGTGCAGGAACCTCCACGGGTCCACTCCTCCCATCTCTCTCATGAGCCCAGCCAACGCCTTTGCCCCCCCTGACTGGGCCAGCGAGTGCGGCTGAGCACTATCCATCTTTGGCTCCTGCATCATATTCCAAACCCCCCTCCCCCCACCCCCCCACTATTAACTCGTGGGTATCCCAATCCGGAATGGCACCCAGCGCCCTCTTCACAAGCCCCGCATCGCTCCAGTTGGGGCCATTTACGCTCACCAGTGCCACCAAGCTCCCCTCTAACTCACCGTCACAATCACATACCTGCCCCCCTGGGCCGCCAACACTTCTCCATCTGAAACCTCATCCTCTTGTCCACCAACACTGGTACCCCCCCCCCCCCCCCCGAGTCCTGCTATCAAACCTCAAATGGAAAACCTGATTCACCTAACCCTTCCTAAGCCTCACCTGATCCTTCACCCTCAGGTGGGTCTCCTGCAGCATCACCATATCGGCCTCTAAGCCGTGTAAATGTGTAAAAGGCCACGACCTCTTCACCGTTCACCCTAACCCCCTCATGTTCCACGTTTCTATTCTGACTGGGGGGCTCCCACCCCTCCCACCGCCCCTCCTATCTGTCATCATAGTAACCCATAGTAAGTCAGGCCTGTCCCGCCTCATCCCGTTGTTACCGTCAAGCCCCTCCCCTTCCCAGAATCCACTCCTCAACTTCCTTTTGATAACACCTCTCCCAGTATCAATCTCATCCCCCACCTTTCACACCAAATCTATTTTCTTAAGTAAGAAACCTTCTCCATCAGTGTGGGAGTTTGGCAGTCTCATAATCTGTTTAGTTGCATCTCCTGCTAGGTGTAATATCACCTGTCTCTACTCCTGCCTAAACCCATCTGCTATTGAAACCCTTATCCACTTTTTTGTTATTTCAGACTCAATTATTCCAATGTTCCACTGTCCAACTTCCTTGCTTACACCTTCCATAAACAAAGTTGTATTACTAGGTTTAGTAACATGTATCGTTACTAGTTGTTGTATATCCAGAAGGTCTGATCCTGAAGAAACCACAAGTCTTCAACTTAAAGCAAACTAATTTATTAAGTAACGATTAATTATAATTGAGTTCAACACTCTACAGAACTATCACTAGTAATCAAGTAATTAAATATTAATGTATTAACTGATTCAAAACTTCCCGTGCTAACTATGCTGTGATCTATCTCTCATACACTACTGCTGTCTAGTCACTCCTGGTTTGAAAGAGACCAAGTTCCTCTGGGAGCTGATACTTATAATGGGATCTCGTGGTGCCCTCTAGTGGTAGTTTTGCAGCTAGATGTTATAATTAACCCTTTAGTTATCTATACATATACATATCGTTACAAACACATCCAACATTTTGCTGCCTCTGTCTTAAATCGTGCCATGTCCTGGTTCATACAGCCCCACTCAATGGCCTAACACTAGCTTCCGGTCCAACATTTCCTCAGTTTTAAAATGATCATCCTTGTGATTAAATTCCTCCATGACCTCAGCCCTTTCCTATCTCTATAGCTTTCCCCAGCCCTAAGTCTCCCAGAGGTCCGTGCTCCACACTCTGCCCACTTGTACATCCTCCACTTCCTTTGCTTCTCCATTGGTGACCATGCCTTCAGCCATATGGGACAGCACAGTGGCACAGTGGTTAGCCTTGCTGCCTCACAGCTCTAGGGACCCGGGTTCAATTCTGGCCTCGAGTGACTGTGTGGAGTTTGCACTTTCTCCCCATGTCTGCGTGGGTTTCCTCCGGGTGCTCCGGTTTCCTCCCACAGCCCAAAGGTGTGCAGGTTAGGTGGATTCGCCATCCTAAATTGTCCTTAGTGTCCAAAAGGTTAGGTCAGTTAACTGGGTTTATGGGGATAGGGTGAAGGTGTGGGCTTAAGTATGGTGCTCTTTCCAAGGCCCAGTGCAGTGCCGATGGGCCAAATGTCCTCCTTCTGCACTGTTATTCTATGATTTGACTCCAAGCCACTTGAATTCCTTATGCAAATCCCTATGCCTCTCTACCTCCCTCCCGTTTCTTTAAGGAATTTCTGAAAATCTACCTCTTTCACCAATCATTTGGTCACCCATCCTCATGTCTCCTTTGGGCCAATGTCAAATATTTTGTGGGATCATTTTCTTATGAAGTCCCTTGGGTGGATTTACTATGTTAAATAAACTATACATGTACAAACTCTGGTTTTCTCTTAGACCTGCTTAAATTTTGTTTAAAGTTCCTTCGTTTATCTCTCACAATATAAGGATAATGTTATTTACTTTATCTACTCACCTCATACTTTTTCTTATTCAAACTGACTGACCCTAATATGTTAGGGATGCACTTTATTCAGCCTTTTCTTCAACAGTATTTGAATCCATAGTCCTGATCTAAGAGTTCACATGAAATTGATTCCCATTACTTGGATGGAACGCACAGATGGTACCTTGAGGCAATAGTGAATACAATAATACAATTCTGGCCAAGGCAGTGAAAAGGTCACTTCAATCAACCTCTATTTTTTTTGTCATCTTTCTTAAAAGAATAATCTTTCAGTAAGATGGGTCTGTGGTGAAAGGGGGGCCGATGAAGGCAAATTTTAATTGAATAAGATTGTGCAAAATAGCTTCAGGTTGAGTGGAGATGTCAGTCATGGCTCACTTCAACATACTGGGGTTTACCGTTGACCAGAAATTGAACTGGACCAGTCACATAAATACTTTGGCTACAACATCAGGCTGAAGGCTGGGAATTCTGTGGCGAGTGACTCACCTCTGACTCCCCAAAGTCTGTTCATCATCGGCCAGGCACAAGTGAGGAGTGTGATGGAACACTCCACACTTGCCTGGAGGAGTGCAGTTCCCACAACACTCAAGAAGCTCCATACCATCCTGGACTTGACTGTCACTCTATCCACCATCTTAAACATTCAATCTATTTGCCACCGATGCACAGTGGCAGCACTGTGTACCATGTACAAGATGCAATGCAACGGCTCAGCAAGCCTCTTTCAACAGCACTTTCCGAACCTGAGGCCTCTACCACTTAGAAAGACAAGGGTAGTTGATGCATAGAACATCACCACCTGCAACTTCCTCTCCAAACCATACAGCATCTTGACTTGGAACTATATCGCTGTTCCTTCACTATCTCTGGATTAAAAGCTGTGGACTGCAACGGTTCAGAAAGCAGTTCAGCACCATCTTCTCAAAGGCAATTAGAAACGGGCAATAAATGCTGGCCGCGTCATTGAGTCATTATCCCACGAAAAAATAAAAGAGATATTGGTAGTAATCTTGCCTCTGAGTCAGAAGATTGAGGATTCAAGCCATGTTGGTAACCCAAGGCTCTACACTTGGGGCTTCGAGTCCCTCCACATTAATATAATCTGTCTCCGGGCTACTAGAGAGGCAAAGGCCAAGACATCGGCCTCTTTCGCCCCCTGAACTCCCGGGTCTTCTGACACTCCATAGGTCGCTATCTCTGGACTCGGCACCACCCGTGTGTTAAGCACCTTGGACATTGCCCTCGTGAACCCTTGCCAGAACACTCTAAGCTCTGGGCATGCCCAAAACATGTGGACATGGTTTGCAGGGCTGCCTTTGCACCTCATACAACTGTCTTCTACCCCAAAAAACTTGCTCATTCTCACTGCCGTCATGTGTGACCGGTGGACCACCTTAAATTGAATTAGATGGAATCTGGCACACGATGAGGAGGAATTAACTCTGCCCAGGACCTCTGCCCACAGACCCGCTTCCAAGTCCTCACCTAGCTCCTCCTCCCACTTGCCCTCGAGCTCCTCCACCGGGGTTTCCTCCGCCTCCTGTAGTTCCTGGTAGATATCCGACACCCTCCCCTCTCCCACCCAGGTGCCGGAGACCA
Organism: Scyliorhinus canicula; assembly: GCF_902713615.1. Classification (NCBI taxonomy): domain Eukaryota; kingdom Metazoa; phylum Chordata; class Chondrichthyes; order Carcharhiniformes; family Scyliorhinidae; genus Scyliorhinus; species Scyliorhinus canicula. The sequence continues at coordinate 46,964,987 of NC_052153.1, forward strand.
CCCTGTCCTGTATCCTCAGTGGCGGCAGCGTCGGAAAGGCCACTACTTGTTTTTTCAGGACGGCTCGTACTTGCAGATATTTAAAGGCGTTTCCTGGCGGCAGATTAAATTTGTCCTCTAGTGCCTTCAAACTGGGAAAGCTTCCCTCTCTGAACAGATCTCCCTTCCTCCTGATGCCTGCCCTCTGCCAGCTCTGGAACCCACCATCCATCCTACCCGGGAAAAACCTGTGATTGATGCATATCGGGGTCCAGATCGACGCTCCCTCCACCCTCTTGTACCTCCTCCACTGTCTCCAGATCCACAGTGTCGTCACCACCACCGGACTTGTGGAGTAACGGGTTGGCAAGAACAGCCAAGGAGCTGTTATCAAAGCTCCCAGACTAGTACCTTTACATGACGCCGCCTCCAGCTGCTCCCACGCCACCCCCCCCCCCCCCCCCCCCCCCCATCGCCCACGTCCTAATCACAGCTATATTGGCCGCCCAGTAGTAGTTGTGAAAGTTCAGCAGCGCCAAACCCCCCCCCCCCCCCCCCCCCGGCCACCAACTGCGCTCCAACAGCGATCTCCTTACTCGCGGGGTCTTATTCACCCACACAAAGCCCGTAATGATCTTACTCACCAGCTTAAAAAAGGCCTTAGGGATGAAGATGGGGAGGCACTGAAAGACAAACAAAAATCTGCGGAGGACAGTCATTTTCACGGTCTGCACCCTCCCTGCCAGTGACAGCGGGATCATGTCCCACCTTTTAAAGTCCCCTTTCATTTGCTCCACCAACCGGGTCAGGTTGAGCCTGTGCAGGGCATCCCATTTCCAGGTCACCTGTATACCCAGGTAACAAAAACTTTTCTCTACCATCCTGAGCGGCAGCTCTTTCAGTCTCTCCTCCTGCCCCTTGGCCTGGATCACAAACAACTCGCTCTTTCCCATGTTCAGTTTGTACCCTGAAAAATTACCAAAATCCCTCAGGATCCGCAGAACCTCCCCCATCCCCTCCACAGAGTCCGAAATGTACAGGAACAAATCATCCGCGTATAGCGAGACCCCATGTTGCACCCCCCCACCCCCGAACTAGTCCCTGCCAGTTCCTCGAGGCTCTCAGCATCATAGCTAGTGGTTCTATAGCTAGGGCAAATAGTAACGGGGAGAGGGGACACCCCTGCCTCATTCCCCAGTGAAGCTCGAAGTACCCCGACCTCAGCCGGTTTGTGCGTACACTTGCTACAGGCGCCTGGTACAGCAATTTCCCCCAGCCAATAAAGCCCTTACCAAACCCAAACCTCCCCAGCGTTTCCCAGAGGTACTCCCACTCCACCCAGTCAAAGGCTTTCTCTGCGTCCATCGCTGTTACCACCTCAGCCTCCCCGCCCTCTGAGGGCATCATAATAATATTCAAAAGTCTCTGGACATTGGTACAGAGTTGTCTGCCTTTAACAAACCCAGTCTGGTCTTCCTCTATCACCCCTGGGACGCAATCCTCAATTCTTGTGGCCAGAATCTTAACTAGCAATTTGGCATCCACGTTTAAAAGCGAAATCGGCCCGTATGACCCCCAATGTTCCGGGCCCTTCCCTCGTTTAAGAATGAGTGAGATCAAAGCCTGTGACATTGTTGGGGGGAGGGTTCCTTTCTCTCTAGCCTCATTGAAGGTCCTCATCAGGAGTGGGCTCAATATTTCTGAAAATTTCTGATAGAATTCTACCTGGTAACCGTCCGGCCCCGGGGCTTTACCTGATTACATGCCCTCTATACCCTTGACAGTCTCCTCCAATTCAATTGGGACCCCCAGCCCCTCCACCAGGGCCTCTTCCACCTTTGGAAACCTCAACTGGTCCAAAAATTGCCTCATCCCTTCCACTCCCGTTGGGGGCTCCGACTCGTATAGTTTACTATAGAATTCCTTAAAGACTTTGTTTCCCCCCCCCAGGATCCAAGACCGTGTTACCGTCTTTATTCTTTACTCCCCCGATTTCCCTGGCCGCCTCCCTCTTTCGCAGTTGGTGTGCCAGCATTCTACTCGCTTTCTCCTGATACTCATATACTGCCCCCCTTGCCTTCCTCAGCTGTGCTACCGCTTTTCCTGTGGTCAGCAGTTCAAACTCCGCCTGCAGACTCCGCCGCTCCCTCAGTAGCCCCACCTCGGGGGCCTCCGCGTATCTCCTGTCCACTCGGAGTATCTCCTCCACCAGTCTCTCCCTCTCCGCTCTTTGTCTCTTTTCCCTATGGGATTGAATTGAGATGAGTTCCCCTCTGACAACTGCCTTCAGAGCCTCCCAGACTGTTGCCACTGCTACCTCATCCTCATCGTTTCTTTCCAGGTAATCCTGGATGTTCCTGCTAATCTGCCTGCAAACCTCTTCATCCGCCAGCAGCCCCACATCCAGTCTCCAGAGTGAGTGCTGCCCTCTCTCCCCACTAAGCCGCAGGTCCACCCAGTGCGGGGCATGTCCGAGACTGTAATTGCTGAGTATTCTGTCCCCACCACCTTTGGGATTAACGCGCTGCTCAAGACGAAGAAGTCGATGCGGGAATAAAGCTTATGAACATGGGAGAAAAAAGAGAACTCCTTCGCTCTCGGCCGCGCGAATCTCCAGGAATCCACACACACACACACACACACACACACACACACCCCCCCCCCCCCCCCCCCCCACCTGCTCCATAAAACCCTTCACTGCTGGTCGCTTCCCTGTCCTGGACTTCGACCGGTCCAGATCGGGGTCAATGACTGTGTTAAAGTCAACCCCCATGATCAGGTGGTGTGACTCTAAGTCCGGGATTTTGCCTAACATGCATCTCATAAATTCCACATCATCCCAATTCGGAGCATAAACGTTCACAAACACCACCTGGACCCACTCCCACTTTCCACTCACCATTATATACCTGCCCTCCTTATCTGCCACAATTCTCCCAGCCTCGAATGCCATACCCTTACGGATCAGAATTGCTACCCACCCTGGTCTTCGAATCTAGGCCTGAATGGAACACCTGGCTTACCCATCCCTTTCTCAATCTCGTATTGAGGACATTGAAAACAGCACGAGAGGAGAGACAGCCGGGACATTGAAAACAGCGCGAGAGGAGAGACAGCCAGGACATTGAAAAGAGCGCGAGAGGTAAGACAGCAGGGACATTGAAAACAGCGCGAGAGGAGAGACAGCAGGGACATGGAAAACAGCGCGAGAGGAGAGACAGCCGGGACATTGAAAAGAGCGCGAGAGGTAAGACAGCCAGGACATTGAAAACAGCACGAGAGGAGAGACAGCCGGGACATTGAAAAGAGCGCGAGAGGAGAGACAGCCGGGACATTGAAAAGAGCGCGAGAGGAGAGACAGCCGGGACATTGAAAACAGCGCGAGAGGAGAGACAGCCAGGACATTGAAAAGAGCGCGAGAGGTAAGACAGCCAGGACATTGAAAAGAGCGCGAGAGGAGAGACAGCCAGGACATTGAAAACAGCGCGAGAGGAGAGACAGCTGGGACATTGAAAAGAGCGCGAGAGGAGAGACAGCCGGGACATTGAAAAGAGCGCGAGAGGTAAGACAGCTGGGACATTGAAAAGAGCGCGAGAGGTAAGACAGCTGGGACATTGAAAAGATAAGAGCGGCGGGGTGCCAGTGGGAGCAAAGATAATATAAGGCGGGAACCGGAAGTACGACCCGCGGACTTCTGGGAAGGAATTTCTCCTAGCCAATAAATTGTGGTGGAAAGGATACCCGAGACACTACACGTGTAGTGTCTCCCACCCGCCCTCCTCCTCTAACCTAATAATAAGACCCATTGGTGTGAGCAGGTAAGTGCTATATTATATTATTAATTTTTTATTTTTTATTTTTTATTTGTTTTATATTTGTTTACCAGAACTTGGTTGAAATTAAGTGGGATGGCAGGGAAGGTAGTGCAATGTTCCTCCTGCAGGATGTTTGAGGTGAGGGATGCCGTTAGTGTCCCTGCTGATTTTACCTGCAGGAAGTGCAGCCAGCTCCAGCTCCTACAAGACCGAGTTATGGTACTGGAGCTGGAGTTGGATGAACTTCGGATCATTCGGGAGGCAGAGGTGGTCATAGATAGGAGCTTCAGGGAAGTAGTTACACCAAAGACTGGAGATAGATGGGTAACTGTAAGAGGGACTGGGAAGAAGCAGTCAGTGCAGGGACCCCCTGCGGTCGTTCCCCTGAGTTACAAGTATACCGTTTTGGATACTTGTGGGGGGGACGACTTACCAGGGGTAAGCCATGGGGTGCAGGTCTCTAGCACGGAGTCTGTCCCTGTTGCTCAGAAGGGAAGGGGGGAGAGGAGCAGAGCATTAGTAATTGGGGACTTAATAGTCAGGGGCACAGATAGGAGATTTTGTGGGAGCGAGAGAGACTCACGTTTGGTATGTTGCCTCCCAGGTGCAAGGGTAAGTGATGTCTCGGATCGTGTTTTTCGGGTCCTTAAGGGGGAGGGGGAGCAGCCCCAAGTCGTAGTCCACATTGGCACTAACGACATAGGTAGGAAAGGGGACAAGGATGTCAGGCAGGCCTTTAGGGAGCTAGGATGGAAGCTCAGAGCGAGAACAAACAGAGTTGTTATCTCTGGGTTGTTGCCCGTGCCACGTGATAGTGAGACAAGGAATAGGGAGAGAGAGCAATTAAACACGTGGCTACAGGGATGGTGCAGGCGGGAGGGATTCAGATTTCTGGATAACTGGGGCTCTTTCGGGGGAAGGTGGGACCTCTATAGACAGGATGGTCTACATCTGAACCTAAGGGGCACCAATATCCTGGGGGGGAGATTTGTTAGTACTCTTTGGGGGGGTTTAAACTAATTCAGCAGGGGCATGGGAACCTGGATTGTAGTTTTGGGGTGCGAGAGATTGAGAGTAGAGAGGTCAGGAGCACAGATTTGACTTCGCAGGAGGGTGCCAGTGTTCAGGTCAGTGGTTTGAAGTGTGTCTATTTCAATGCCAGGAGTATACGAAATAAGGTAGGGGAATTGGCAGCATGGGTTGGTACCTGGGACTTCGATGTTGTGGCCATTTCAGAGACATGGATAGAGCAGGGACAGGAATGGTTGTTGCAGGTTCCGGGGTTTAGGTGTTTTAGTAAAGTCAGAGAAGGGGGCAAAAGAGGGGGAGGTGTGGCGCTGCTAGTCAAGGACAGTATTACGGTGGCAGAAAGGATGCAAGATGGGGACTCTTCTTCCGAGGTAGTATGGGCTGAGGTTAGAAACCGGAAAGGAGAGGTCACCCTGTGGGAGTTTTCTATAGGCCACCTAATAGTTCTAGAGATGTAGAGGAAAGGATGGCGAAGATGATTCTGGAAAAGAGCGAAAGTAACAGGGTAGTTGTTATGGGAGACTTTAACTTTCCTAATATTGACTGGAAAAGATATAGTTCGAGTACATTGGATGGGTCGTTCTTTGTACAATGTGTGCAGGAGGGTTTTCTGACACAATATGTTGACAGGCCAACAAGAGGTGAGGCCACTTTGGATTTGGTTTTGGGTAATGAACCAGGCCAGGTGTTAGATCTGGAGGTAGGTGAACACTTTGGAGACAGTGACCACAATTCGGTGACCTTTACATTAGTGATGGAAAGGGATAAGTATACCCCGCAGGGCAAGAGTTATAGCTGGGGGAAGGGCAATTATGATGCCATTAGACATGAATTAGGATGTGTAGGTTGGAGAAGTAGGCTGCAAGGGTTGGGCACACTGGATATGTGGAGCTTGTTCAAGGAACAGCTATTGCGTGTTCTTGATCAGTACGTACCAGTCAGACAGGGAGGAAAGGGTAGAGCGAGGGAACCGTGGTTTACCAAAGAAGTGGAATCTCTTGTTAAGAGGAAAAAGGAGGCCTATGTGAAGATGAGGCGTGAAGTTTCAGTTGGGGCGCTTAATAGTTACAGGGAAGCGAGGAAGGATCTAAAGAGAGAGCTAAGACGAGCAAGGAGGGGACACGAGAAGTCTTTGGCAGGTAGGATCAAGGAAAACCCAAAAGCTTTCTATAGGTATGTCAGGAATAAAAGAATGACTAGGGTAAGAGTAGGGCCAGTCAAGGACAGTGGTGGGAAGTTGTGTGTGGAGGCTGAGGAGATAAGCAATATACTAAATGAATACTTTTTGTCAGTATTCACTCAGGAAAAAGATAATATTGTGGATGAGAATGCTGAGACCCAGGCTATTAGAATAGATGGCATTGAGGTGCGTAGGGAAGAAGTGTTGGCAATTCTGGACAAGGTGAAAATAGATAAGTCCCCGGGGCCTGATGGGATTTATCCTAGGATTCTCTGGGAAGCCAGGGAAGAGATTGCTGAGCCTTTGGCTTTGATTTTTAGGTCATCATTGGCTACAGGAATAGTGCCAGAGGACTGGAGGATAGCAAATGTGGTCCCTTTGTTCAAGAAGGGGAGTAGAGATAACCCCGGTAACTATAGGCCGGTGAGCCTAACGTCTGTGGTGGGTAAAGTCTTGGAGAGGATTATAAAAGATACGATTTATAATCATCTAGATAGGAATAATATGATTAGGGATAGTCAGCATGGTTTTGTGAAGGGTAGGTCATGCCTCACAAACCTTATCGAGTTCTTTGAGAAGGTGACTGAACAGGTGGACGAGGGTAAAGCAGTTGATGTGGTGTATATGGATTTCAGTAAAGCGTTTGATAAGGTTCCCCACGGTCGGCTATTGCAGAAAATACGGAGGCTGGGGATTGAGGGTGATTTAGAGATGTGGATCAGAAATTGGCTAGTTGAAAGAAGACAGAGAGTGGTGGTTGATGGGAAATGTTCAGAATGGAGTTCAGTTACGAGTGGCGTACCACAAGGATCTGTTCTGGGGCCGTTGCTGTTTGTCATTTTTATAAATGACCTAGAGGAGGGCGCAGAAGGATGGGTAAGTAAATTTGCAGACGACACTAAAGTCGGTGGAGTTGTCGACAGTGCGGAAGGATGTTGCAGGTTACAGAGGGACATAGATAAGCTGCAAAGCTGGGCTGAGAGGTGGCAAATGGAGTTTAATGTGGAGAAGTGTGAGGTGATTCACTTTGGAAAGAATAACAGGAATGCGGAATATTTGGCTAATGGTAAAATTCTTGGTAGTGTGGATGAGCAGAGGGATCTCGGTGTCCATGTACATAGATCCCTGAAAGTTGCCACCCAGGTTGATAGGGTTGTGAAGAAGGCCTATGGTGTGATGGCCTTTATTGGTAGAGGGATTGAGTTCCGGAGCCATGAGGTCATGTTGCAGTTGTACAAAACTCTAGTACGGCCGCATTTGGAGTACTGCGTACAGTTCTGGTCGCCTCATTATAGGAAGGACGTGGATGCTTTGGAACGGGTACAGAGGAGATTTACCAGGATGTTGCCTGGTATGGAGGGAAAATCTTATGAGGAAAGGCTGATGGACTTGAGGTTGTTTTCGTTAGAGAGAAGAAGGTTAAGAGGTGACCTAATAGAGGCATACAAAATGATCAGAGGGTTAGATAGGGTGGACAGCGAGAGCCTTCTCCCGCGGATGGAGGTGGCTAGCACGAGGGGACATAGCCTTAAACTGAGGGGTAATAGATATAGGACAGAGGTCAGAGGTGGGTTTTTTACGCAAAGAGTGGTGAGGCCGTGGAATGCCCTACCTGCAACAGTAGTGAACTCGCCAACATTGAGGGCATTTAAAAGTTTATTGGATAAGCATATGGATGATAAGGGCATAGTGTAGGTTAGATGGCCTTTCGTTTTTTTTTCCATGTCGGTGCAACATTGAGGGCCGAAGGGCCTGTACTGCGCTGTATCGTTCTATGTTCTATGTTCGTATGATCTGCGAGCTTTAAATGTGTCTCCAGAAGCATTGCTACGCCTGCCTTTAACCCCTTTAGATGCGCGAACACGCGCGCTCTTTTGACCGGCCCATTCAAACCCCTCACATTCTACGTGATCAGCCTGGACAGGGGGGGGCTAACCCACACACACACACACACACACACACACACACACCACCCCCCCCCCCCCCCCCCCCCCCCCCACCACCCCCCACCCCTCCGCTGCTGACTAGCCATAGCCCTTTCTTGGCCAACCTCGAGCCCACGCCCTTCGCTTCCTCGAGCGCCCCCACAGGGAGCCGCCACCCCCAACCCTCAATTGGTACCCCGAAACTGATACCTCCTCTGTCAGCAAAGCAGCATCCCCCCCTCCCCACCCCCAACAGCCTCACGACCCAAAACCCCCTGCCAAGCCCCCTTGCTCACCCCCTCACTACGCTCCCGAGAGTCAGATGACCCATGCTGACCCTGGCAGCTCCCGCCCCTGGCGCCGATCAGACTGTCGCCTCATTGTCCGGACCCTTCTCCCCACGTGGAGAAACCAATTAAACTACCTCTTCAGCCCCAGTGAGTAAATAGTAATACGAAACAAAAAATAAACAGAAGACACTAACATTGCCCCGTGAGGAGACGCTTGTTGAACCAAGGCTCCAACTTCCCGAAAATTTGAACTAAGTACAGGTCCCCCTCCCCCCCTCCGTATCTCAACTTTGCCGAAAACACTGCACCCTCCACAGGCTCCACACTCCAGCCACCACCACAGCCCTTACACGCACCCAACATTGCATACAATCTTATATTAGAAACGGTACCATGTTACCCAGCCCCACGGCCGCATTCCAACAAAGCTTAACTGTCATTTAATTCGAGTCCAGCTTTTCTTGTTTGATGAATGACCACACCTCGTCCAGCGTCTCAGATTAGTGATGCCGTTCCTTGTACGTGACCCATAGCCTCGCTGGGTGTAGCATCCCAAATTTCACGCCCTTGTTGATGAGAGTCGCCTTCACCCAGTTGAATCCAGCACGCCTCTTGCCCAGCTCCGCACCCAGGTCCTGGTAGATCCGTATCACGCTGTTCTCCCACCTGCTGCTCCGTTCTTTTTTTGCCCACCGCAAGACAAGTTCCTTGTCCAAGAAGCGATGAAATCTCACTACCATGACCCTCGGCGGTTCATTCGCCTTTGGCTTCCTTGCGAGGGCTCTGTGCTGTCGAGCTCCAGGGGGTCAAGGGAATACCCCCGTCCCTATCAGCGTCTCCAGCACCTTGGACACAAATGCTCCTACATCCGACCCCTCCACACCTTCGGGGAGGCCCACAATTCTCAAGTTCTGTCTCCTGGACCTGTTTTTCCCTTAATGCCCAGCCAACTTTCTTTCAAAATCAATCATTGTTCTCTGCTTCCACCACCCTAATAGGCAGCAAGTTCCAAGTCATTCCCACTGGCTACATATGAAAAGTCTTCCTCACAGCGCCCCGAATCTCTTGGCAAAAGCTTTAAATTTGTGCCCCCCTCATCCTGGTGTTACTGCCCCATTGGTAATCAGGAATTGCCGGCTTCAGATATTGAGACGGTGAGACAAGAATTGTACTATTTAAAAGGCCAATTCACTGTGATTTTATGGGATTTGAATGTTATCAATGGTGTAAGGCAGGGGTGGGCAAACTACGGCCCGCGGGCCGCATGCGGCCCGCCAAAGGTATTTCTGCGGCCCACCAAGTCATTAAAAAAAAAAAAAAAAATTTTTTTTTTTTAAATAAAAATTTTTTTTTAAGGTTAATGGGGGGGGGGCTGTTGGGTTACTTACTGGTATAGGGTGGATACGTTGACTTGAGTAGGGTGATCATTGCTCGGCACAACGTCGAGGGCCGAAGGGCCTGTTCTGTGCTGTACTGTTCTATGTTCTATATGAGGCGCCCAGAATCATAACCGGGTGAAGTAATTATTTTACTTAATATACTATGCGGCCCTTTGTGAATTGTGAATTTCTGAATGTGGCCCTTGCACGGAAAAGTTTGCCCACCCCTGGTGTAAGGGGACCCCAAGGTTTTGAAGCCCTGCCTGTCGAAACAAGGCAGCAGCGGGGCAGGGAAGCAGGGGCTAACAGCTGGCTCTCTCTCACGAGGTCAGCAGGAGTGCCAACATGCAGTGGGACAAAGGAAACTGGCAGGTGCCAGCAGAAGGTGGAGAGAGTGCTCCAGGAGTGTGAGGGCAGGGTCACAGAGGGGCAGTGGCAAGAGAATTCTCACTCCCTGCCTTATGCCTGTAACACTGCACATTATTTCTTTTCAGATATTAATCCAATTCTCTTTTGAATACTTCATTCAAACCTTCCTCACATTACTTTTACTCCTTTTACCAATTATTTTGAAGCTGTGCACTCTACTTCTTGATGCTGTCTTGAGTGGCAAGTTTGTCATTATTTACCCTGTCCATACCCCTCAAGATCTCAGATACCTCTATCTATCAAATCTACCCTCAGCCTTCTTTTCATGCAATCATAGAACCCCTACAGTGCAGAAAGAGGCCATGCGGCCCATCGAGTCTACACCGACCCTCTGAAAGAGTCCCCTATCTAGGGCCACACTACCGACCCACCACCATAACCTCAGCTAATCTTTGGACACTAAGGGGCAATTTAGCATGGCCAATCCACCTAACCTGCACATCTTTGGAATGTGGGAGGAAACCGGAGCACCCAGAGGAAACCCACAAAGGAAACCAGCCCCCACCTCTCCAATCTATCCTCATAATTACAGTTGGTTATCCCTGGAATGATTCTTGTGAATCTCATCTGTACTCTCTCCAATGCCTTCACGTCCTTCCTCATGTAAGGCACCCAGAACTGGATACAGTACTTCAGATGAGGCCTAACCAGTGCCTCATACAAATTCAACATGATCTCCTTACTCGTACTCAATGCCCCTGTTAATAAAATCTAAGATACTATATTCTTTATTAACTGCTCTCTCAACATGCCCTGCCATCTTCAGTGACTTATACACATATATACAGTGGTTCCTCTGTTCCTCAGAGTTTCTCCCTTTGTTTTATGCTGTCTCTCCAGATTCTTCCTGTCAAAATGAATCGCGTTGCACTTCTCTGCAGTGAATTCCATCTGCCACTTGTCTGCTCAATCCACCAACATGTCTATATCCTTTTGAAGTTCAAGATTATCCTCAACCACAATTAAAGCCATTTTCAAGTTTGGATCACGCACAAATATTGAAATCATACCCTCAACACCACAGTCTGGTAATTTATATATATCAGGAAGAGCAAGGCTTCCAACACTGACCGCTGGGGAACCCCCTTCCTAAAAGGATTGAAGGAATACCTACACCAGATGGTCTGCGACAGTTCACAAAGATGGCTCATCATCACTTTCTTGGACATTTTGAATTCTCCCTCTGTGTTTCCGAACAGGCGCTGTCATGTGGAAACCAAGGCATTTTCATAGTAACTTCATTGCAGGGCTAATGTAAGCCTACTTTTAACATTAATAAAGATTATTATTATTATAAGCACGGCAGCATTGTGGATAGCACAAATGCTTCACAGCTCCAGGGTCCCAGGTTCGATTCCGGCTTGGGTCACTGTCTGTGCGGAGTCTGCACATCCTCCCCGTGTGTGCGTGGGTTTCCTCCGGGTGCTCCGGTTTCCTCCCACAGTCCAAAGACGTACAGGTTAGGTGGATTGGCCATGATAAATTGCCCTTAGTGTCCAAAATTGCCCTTAGTGTCCAAAATTGCCCTTAGTGTTGGGTGGGGTTACTGGGTTATGGGGATAGGGTGGAGGTGTTGACCTTGGTGTAGGGTGCTCTTTCCAAGAACCGGTGCAGACTCGATGGGCCGAATGGCCTCCTTCTGCACTGTAAAGTCTATGATCTATGATCTTATTCTCAAGGATGATTCAGGATGAGAAACAAATGCTGGCCTTCCCACAACCTATGAAAGAATGAAAAAATGGCTACTTGCACTAATAGCTGACAAACCTTATTTAGCACACTTTGTGTGTGTAAATGCAGGAATTCTAAACCTGTCTTTGTAACCCTCTTAGTCCTTCTTAGACTGGTCCTGCCGAATATGGTACCTCTTCCATCTCTAGTACAATCCTGCACTCTAGTTCCTTGATCCACCTTAGTCCTCTATTTTTTACTTCTATATGCCACTGCTCAATTTAGCTTCAACCATCCCCAACCAGAATACTGAACCTACCCGCAAAGACATTGTTGAGGTGACCTGCCCAAAAACTGATTCCAAATTCCCAAGAATTTGAAACCCCTCTTCATGGACCATACCTCAGGCCACCAATTCATTCTCTCTATCCTCTTATTTTTCTCTTCTTAGTAGTTGCCTCTGGTAGAAATTCAGAGGTCTACCTTCAAGGTCCTACTCTTTGAACTTCCTCATCTGGTGAGGCAGCTCATAGGACTGATGCAAGGTGTCAGCAAATTAGGCACAGACCTGATTGTTTCATTACCTGTGATTATAAACAAACTGTATATTCAGGGAGTGATATCACTTTCAATTGAGAAAGATACCAGGCTTGGTGATGGCGAGTAATTATGATAATAGATATGGGTGCAGCCAATAATGCCTTGAACCCGGTAAAGCCAAAATTTAGGTGGGAACAAACATATTTGGTTGCAGAGAGGATTCCAAAGGACTTAGCCAGCTCAGAAAATTAATCAGAACTCATCAAGACATTGCTATTTTAAATAATTTCATTTCTCAAATCAAATCTCTTTTCAGGAATATTTCTAAGCAGGCGATTAGATGTAAAGCAGGATTTGTAATTCTTTGGTGCCATCAAGTGGTTGCATAACACAGGAGAGTTGTCCAACCCTTAAATTTGAGCCATTCTTCCTGAGGTCTCTCTGTAAGTCGGCAGTAACAGTGACATGTTTATTTTAAATTGGCTCAGGCACTTGCACTCCAGTTTCTGGTCAGAGTTTTGTAGATTCAAGTCCAACTCCAGAGATTGTGGCTATTGCAGTCCGTCTAGTGTAGGTAAACCCAGACTCCTAGGCTAATGCGTCAATGCAAATACTAATGAAGTTTCCATCCTTCAGATGAAATGTTAACTGAGGCTTGTATGCCCTCTTAGGTGGATGTGAAAGATTTCATGACACAATTTGTAAAAAGATGCTTATGACAAAACGTTGAAGGTGCAGGACAAATTTAGTAGGCTCTTACATTGGGTGGTGGACAGATTTGAAAATAACTTTCAAATTGGAATAAGCAAAATACAGTGGATGCTGGAATATGAAATATGAACAGAGGATGCTGGAAGCGTTCAGCAGGTCTGGAAGCACATGTAAGGAAAGAAAGCAAAGTTAACATTGAGTCCTTTTGGCTCTTCATGAGAACTGAAGGGAGGGAGAATACGTTTGATATTAATGTGTAGCTGCAAGCAATCACAAGATGTAGCAACTTTAAGAGCAAAAAACGGATTACCGATGTGGGAGGGGGAGGGGGACAATTTTTATTGAGGCAATAAATGCATGGGATATTTTTTTAAAGGGGTTCAAGATGGAGGAGAAATGTCACAATCTAAAGCTACCAAACTCGACGTTGAGTCCTGAGGCTGCAACGTGCCCAACTGGAAGATGAGATGCGCTCCTCCAGCCTGCGCTGGGTTTCACTGGAGCATTGCAGCAGGCTGAGGATGAACATGTGGGCACGAGAGCAAGATGCTGAGTTAAAATGGCACACAACAGGAAGGTTGGGGTCATTCTTGTGAACTGAGCAAAGGTGGTCAACAATGTGGTCACCCAGTCTGCTTTTAGTCTCCCCAATATAGAACATAGAACAGTACAGCACAGAACAGGCCCTTCGGCCCTCGATGTTGTGCCGAGCAATGATCACCCTACTCAAACCCATGTCTCCACCCTATACCCGTAACCCAACAAACCCCCCCCCCTTAACCTTACTTTTTTAGGACACTACGGGCAATTTAGCATGGCCAATCCACCTACCCTGCACATCTTTGGATTGTGGGGGCGAAACCCACGCAAACATAGAGAGAATGTGCAAACTCCTCATGGACAATGACCCAGAGCCGGGATCGAACCTGGGACCTCGGCACCGTGAGGCAGCAGGGCGAACCCACTGCATCACCATGCTGCCCTACATCGTGCTAGAGTTGACATACATTGCAGAGGATAGTCCTTTGAAAGTCCTTTGGAAAGTGAGGACAAGGAAGGGGTGAGCTAGCGGTGCGGGAAATGGGTCAAACCAGCTTAAGTGCTCTGATAACCACAGGTGGGGAGAAACACTGGTTAAGGAAAAAAGCAGACATGTCAGAAGCACCATTTTGAAAGATATATATATATATATATATATATAGATTATCTATATATATATATATTTAATATTTGTTTGTCATGAGAATGTTAATTCCATTGAAGGAACTACAATGGATAAGAGTGGGTTTGGAGCATATGTAATAAGCTTCAGCTAAAGTACATTTGGATTTTACAATGTATTTTACCTGTGTTGTTTAAGAGTCTCCCTGATGTAATGTTGATTCATATCAGCCTCAGTGATTGCATCAAATGTTTAAGGAAAGTTTAATGCCTTAGTTGACATATGCAAATCTCCTGAAAGCGAATGTGAACTATCTCTCTGGCAGGTAGTGCAGAATCCACTGCAGATTCAAAATCTGGAGTCATGCGGCACCAACGCAGATGCATCAAACTTTTACCTTGGCTTCTTAAAATCATTGAAGTTCTTTTGAGGCTTCAATTTGACACAGGGACCATGGAAGAAGAGTTAGGCTACATGTCTGTCTGGTGGGGAAGCAAATCAATTACCCACCCCAGAGCGTGTACTGGCAAAGGACATTATATGAAATAACAGCAGAAATTAAACTCACAACAAAGCTGGGCCCTTTTGTGTCTGGTCCTTTCAACGTGGCATCAATGGCATATGTAACACTTCACAGAATGCTGCAAGGACCTGGTTAGCACTGTTGCTTCACAGTGCCAGGATCCCAGGTTCGATTCCCACTTGGGTCACTGTCTGTGCAGAGTATGCACGTTCTCCCTGTATCTGTGTGGGTTTCCTCCGGCTGCTCCAGTTTCCTCCCACAAGTCCTGAAAGACATGCTGTTAGGTAAATTGGACATCCTGAATTCTCCCTCTGTGTACCCGAACAGGCGTCAGAGTATGGCGATTAGGGGATTTTCACAGTGACTTCATTGCGGTGTTAATGTAAGCCGACTTGTGACAATAATAAAGATTATTATTATTATTCATGAGGTAGCTAATGCATTTAATCATAGGGCTTTGTGGATTACTTTTTTTGACACATTCTCTGTGAAGAAGAAGGAGGGATTCATCACATTCCACAGGATTTCTGGTTTGCCAAAAGTAATCAGAGCTGTCGATTGAACACATATTGCATTGAAGGTGCCAAGAAATGGCACTGATTCATTCATCAGAACAAAGAACAAAGAAAATTACAGCACAGGAACAGGCCCTTCGGCCCGCCCAGCCTGCGCCGATCCAAATCCTTTATCTAAACCTGTCGCCTATTTTCCAAGGATCTACTTCCCTCTGTTCCCCGTCCGTTCATATATTGTCTAGATGCATCTTAAATGATGCTATCGTGCCCGCCTCTACCACCTCCGCTGGCAAAGCGTTCCAGGCACCCACCACCCTCTGCGTAAAAAACTTTCCACACACATCTCCCTTAAACTTTCCCCTCTCACCAGGAAATCGTGACCCCTTGCAATTGACACCCCACTCTTGGAAAAAGCTTGTTGCTATCCACCCTGTCCATACCTCTCATAATTTTGTAGACCTCAATCAGGTCCCCCCTCAACCTCCGTCTTTCCAACGAAAACAATCCTAATCTACTCAACCTTTCTTCATAGCTAGCACCCTCCATACCAGGCAACATCCTGGTGAACCTCCTCTGCACCCTCTCTAAAACATCCACATCCTTCTGGTAATGTGGCGACCAGAACTGCACATAGTATTCCAAATGTGGCCTAACCAAAGTCCTATACAACTATACAACTGTAACATGACCTGCAGACTCTTGTACTCAATACCCCGTCCGATGAAGGCAAGCATGCTGTATGCCTTCTTGACCACTCTATCAACCTGCATTGCCACCTTCAGGGTACAATGGACCTGAACTCCCAGATCTCTCTGTACATCAGACTCTTCTATTGCCCGTATAGTCCGCTCTTGAGTTAGATCTTCCAAAATGCATCACCTCGCATTTGCCTGGATTGATCTCCATCTGCGATTTCTCTGCCCAACTCTCCAATCTATCTATATTTTGCTGTATTCGCTGACAGTCCCCCTCACTATCTGCAACTCCACCAATCTTAGTATCATCTGCAAACTTGCTTATCACACCACCTATACCTTCATCCAGATCATTTATGTATATCACAAACAACAGTGGTCCGAGCACGGCTCCCTGTGGAACACCACTAGTCACCTTTCTCCATTTTGAGACACTCCCTTCCACCACTACTCTCTGTCTCCTGTTGCCCAGCCAATTCTTTATCCATCTAGCTAGTACACCCTGAACCCCATGCGACTTCATTTTTTACATCAACCTGCCATTGGAAACTTTATCAAACGCTTACTGAAGTCCATGTATATAACATGTACAGCCCTTCCCTCATCAATTAACTTTGTCACTTCCTCAAAGAATTCTACTAGGTTTGTAAGACATGATCTTCCCTGCACAAAACAATCCTGATAAGTCTATTTTCTTCCTAATGTGAATAGATCCTATCCCTCAGTATCTTCTCCAACAGTTTTCCTACCACTGACATCAAGCTCACAGGTCTATAATTCCCTGGATTATCCCTGCTACCCTTCTTAAACAAAGGGACAACATTAGCAATTCTCCAGTCCTCCGGGACCTCACCCGTGCTCAAGGATGCTGCAAAGATATCTGTTAAGGCCCCAGCTATTTTGTCCCTCGCTTCCCTCAGTAACCTGGGATAGATCCCATCCAGACCTGGGGACTTGTCCACCTTAATGCCTTTTAGAATATCCAAAACTTCCCCCTTCTTTATGCTGACTTGACCTAGAGTATTTAAACATCCATCCCTAACTTCAACATCCATCATGTCCCTCTCCTTGGTGAATATCGATGTAAAGTATTCATTAAGAATCTCACCCATTTCCTCTGACTCCACGCATAAATTCCCTCTTTTGTCTTTGAGTGGGCCAATCCTTTCTCTAGTTACCCTCTTGCTCCTTATATACGAATAAAAGGCTTTGGGATTTTCCTTAACCCTGTTAGCCAAAGGTTCCAGTCCTGCCCAGGTGTAGACCATCTAATTTGTAATGGTCCCACCACCCCCAGAACCGGTTCCAATGTCCCAAAAATCTGAACCCCTCCCTCCTGCACCATCTCTCAAGCCACATATTCATTCTGACTATTCTTGAATTTCTACTCTGACTGTCTCGTTGCACTGGTAGCAATCCTGAGATTACTACCATTGAGGTCCTACTTTTTAACTTATCTCCTAACTCCGTAAATTCTGATTGTAGGACCTGATCCCGTTTTTTACCTATATTGATCATAGATCATAGAGAAATACAGCACAGAACAGACCTTTCAGCCCACGATGTTGTGCCGAACTTTTGTCCTAGGTTAATCATAGATCATAGAATTTTGGACTCTAAGGGCAATATATCATGGCCAATCCCCCCAAACAGCACATCTTTGGACTGTGGGAGGAAACCGGAGTACCCGGAGGAAACCCATGCACACACGGGGAGGATGTGCAGACTCCACACAGAGTGTGACCCAAGCCAAAATCGAACCTGGGACCCTGGAGCTGTGAAGCAATTGTGCTAACCACAATGCTACCGTGCTTCCCTTAAGAACAAATTAATCTACACTCCATTATTCTACCCTAATCCATGTACTTATCCAATAGCCGCTTGAAGGTCCCTAACGTTTCCGACTGAACTACTTCCACAGGCAGTGCATTCCATGCCCCCACTACTCTCTGGGTAAAGAACCTACCTCTGACATCCCCCCTATATCTTCCACCATTTACCTTAAATTTATGTCCCCTTGTAATGGTTTGTTCCACCCGGGGGGAAAGTCTCTGACTGTCTACTCTATCTATTCCCCTGATCATCTTATAAACCTCTATCAAGTCGCCCCTCATCCTTCTCCGTTCTAATGGGAAAAGGCCTATCACCCTCAACCTTTCCTCGTAAGACCTACTCTCCATTCCAGGCAACATCCTGATAAATATCCTTTGCACCTTTTCCAAAGCTTCCACATCCTTTCTAAAATGAGGTGACCAGAACTGCACACAGTACTCCAAATGTGGCCGGACCAAGGTTTTGTACAGCTGCATCATCACCTCACGGCTCTTAAATTCAATCCCTCTGCTAATGAACGCTAGCACACCTTAGGCCTTCTTCACAGCTCTATCCACTTGAGTGGCAACTTTCAAAGATCTATGAACATTGCTGGTACCTATATGCACCACAATAACTGGCTGTTCACCCTCACCCTTCAGTATGTCCTGCAGCCGATCTGAGACATCCCTGACCCGTGCACACGGGAGGCAACATACCATTCGGGAGTCTCGTTTTCGACCACAGAAACGCCTGTCTACTCCACTTACGATTGAATCCCCTATGACTATAGCCCTGCCAGTCTTTTTACCGCGCTTCTGTGCAGCAGAGCCAGCCACGGTGCCATGAGCCTGGCTACTACTGCCTTCCCCTGGTGAGTCATCTCCCCCAACAGTATCCAAAAAGGTATACCTGTTTTGTAGGAAGATGACTGTAGGGGACACCTGCACTGCCTTCCTGCTCTTTCTCTGCCTTTTGGTCACCCATTCCCTGTCTCCCTCACCAATCCTAATCTGTGATGTGACCAACCCACTGAATGTGCTATCCATGACCTCCTCAGCATCGCGGATGCTCCAAAGTGAGTCCATCCGCAGCTCCAGAGCCATCATGCGGTCTAACAGGAGCTGCAGCTGGACACACTTCCCGCACATGAAGGAGTCAGGGGCATCGGCCGCGTCCCTGAACTCCCACAATGAGCACGAGGAGCATAATACGGGTCTGGGATCTCCTGCCAGTTTTACACTTTACCTTAACTGATTACAAATATAATATCAAACAATGAATAAGTGAAAGGAATAAAGATTTTACTTACCAATCACAATACTTACCAACACACGAAGAGTTACATTTCTCCCAGCTACTGCTAATTGGAGCACTTTCCTTACCAGCCAATCAGATCACTGCTTTGCTGTGATGTCACTCTTCAAATTTATCCCCAAAGACCCTGCGTCCGCTGTTTAAGCAGCGAAGCAGTTCGTTTAAATACTCACCGCTCGACTCACTCCGCCCACTCCAACAGCTGATTTCCCGCCGAAATGACTCGAATCTGCGAAGCAGCTAGTTTAAATACTCACCGCTCGACTCACTCCGCGCACTCCAACAGCTGAATTCACGCCGAAAAAGCAGAAGGAGGGATTTCATTCTTCAAATGCGATGATAGTGTGCGATACATAAATAAGGATCCTCAATGTGACTGCAAACAACCACAGAAGTGCCCATGACTCATTTGTCCTTTCAAATTTAATGTTACACTGGTCCATGACACATCACCTGAAATAAAGGATGATTACTGGGTGATATGGGATACCCATTGAGAACATGGCTTATGACACCATTCCAGAGGACCAACAATGAAGCACAGGAATGATACAACCATGCACATGAAGCAACACGTCAGGTGGTGGAGTGGACAATTGGCATTTTGAAATCACATTTTCGATGTCTGCACAGGTCAGGGGCACGTTACAGTATGCACCAGAGATAGTCTCGAAGATTATTGTAATGTGGTGTGCATTGCACAACTTAGCCTTGAGGGGCATGGACTGCCCATTCACCCGGAAAATGTCTTGACACCAGAAATGGAGGAGCTGGAGGAGGGCAATCTGGAGCCTGATGCCGACCTACCTCCTGGTGCAGGGGTGCAGGCGCAGGCTGAAGGAGACACACGGGCAGTTCGAGTTCGCTTGCCAGCTGCTTCTTTTGGACATTAAACCCTCCCAACTACCCCCTCCTCTCCTCTCCCTCTGCTCACCTCTCACCCCTTCAGGAAAGACAGAGAACGCTTGTGGCCACTTGCTGGGAAAGCAGTTAGATCACAGGATGCCAATCGGTGCCCGACGCGATTCTCAATTTTGGCTCTCCCCCAATCTAACCCCCATCACGCTCTCATTTAAGTGCAATGTGGCCATTAAATCCCGCCCTGAGTGTGCACATTTAGAAGGGAGAGTGAGTGAGTATGTGTGGTGAAAGAGAGAGTGAGAAAGAAAAAGAATGTATGTGACAGTCAGGGAGTGTGTGTGAGCACATGAAAGTGAAAGTGTGTGCACATGAAAGTAAGAGTGTGTGCAGGTGAAAGTGAGAGTGTGTACAAGTGAAAGTGAGAATGTGTACACGTGAAAGTGAAAGTGTGTGCACGTGAAAATTAGTGTATGCATGTGAAAGTGAGTGTGTACGTGAGAAAGAGTGGGTACACAAGAAAGCGTGTGTGCATGAAAGAGAGTGTGCTTGCGTGAGAGCGAGTGATGGCATGTGAGAGCGAGTTCGTGCACGCGTGAGAGTATGTGCACTTGAGTGTGATAGAATGTGTGCGTGTCATGTGAGAGTGTGTTTGAGAGCGTGAGAGTGTGCGAGCGAGTGAGTGCGTGTATTAGTACACGTGTATGTATGAGTGTCCCTGTGTGTGTGAGTGAGTATGCATGTGTGTGAGTGAGTGGCATGTGTGAGAGTGAGTGTGGAACTGTGATGTCACAAGGCATGCTGATGTAACCTGTTCCCAACTTGGAATATTGCACTGTGGGGTATATAGTTTTATTTTCTTTTGGTGTAAGGAGACAAGTGAAACCCAGTGAGAATAAATAGCCCAGTCGTCAATTAACAATTATTAATGACTATTAATTAAAGTAAAGAAAAGACAAATACATGCAAACAGGACTACTCTATTCTCACACAATTAAGATGCACAAATTACTAAACCCATTGCAGTTTATAAAAAACGTACGCCTTGTTACAAATTATATCTACAATGCCTGAACTCTGTTAGGCTTTCCGTTCCCCAAACACCCAAACTGAATAACCAGCTATAGTTACCACACAATACAGGGATGATGCTCAAATCTGGGAACCTTCTTTTCCTGGCCCAGCAAACATATATTAAAACTACTTTTATAAAGAATTTCAGATGTATTGTATTATATGTACCTGGTGCAGTAATGGTTAAAAGCCTGGGTTAGTGTGTGTATCTATCCGCTGCGTAAACGGTTTTCGAAATCCTGGTTTAAAACAGAGACAGACTCTGTGGCTTTAGAAGGGGTAATTAAAGAATGGTAAAAATGAGATCATTCTTGCTTCAAACCTTGCTTATGTGTAAAAGGACAAGCCTAATTGTTATGATTATTGGGGTGTAGATAGTTAGAGACACTGGGCGTAATTCAACGGGACAAAAACAGAGTCCCCTTTCAGTCGCATTTAGTGGGGTGTTTCTCGGTGTTGCACTTTGCCCTTTTTGTTGGCCTCAGCTGGGAACGCCCCATTGAGGCCGCACTTACATCACTTTCTGCACTGATAAGCTCAGCTCGCTAGTACAGGGAGCCGACTTGCGGATCGGGGTGCCTTTTGTAAAGGCCTTCACGGTCTTTTTACCCCCTAGGTATCCCACCACGGCCTCCAGACCCCCCGCCCCACTGCACCTAACTTACCCCTTCCAGGGTCCTCGAGCCCCCTCACTCCACCTCTTATGGGCAAGGCACCTCGGGCCCGGTCCCTGGCATGGGCAACCTGGCAGTGCCAAGATGGCACTGTCAGGTTGTCCAGGTGGCAGTGCCAAGTATCAGGCTTGCAGTGCCAGGGTGCCTGGATGCCAGTGGGAATGCCAGAGTGTCACCCTGTCCAGAACCCGACCACACAGGAGTCTCTAATGTTCTGGGAGGACCCCCTCCCCCAGGTGCTGTTACGTCTGGTCCACGGTTGTGTGGACCGTGCTAAAGGGCACCTTGGGGAGGCGCCAGGCATAGCCGTATGGTCCCGTGCACCGAGAAAATACTTATATTACCACCCCTTATCCAACAGCCTCCCGTAATTCAGCAACCTCCCCAGCAGGTGGTCACGTTGGCGCCGATTAGTACTTCTTTTGAAAAACGTGAACCTGACGAAAGGGCTTCTGTGGGGAGCCAAGGAGGTGAGTAGCCATCTTTGCTCACAGGCAGAGAGCCTGGGGGTTCTGGGATTGCCACTCCAGTGCTCGGGTGGTCGCCCTTTGCTGGGGGTGGGGGACCATTCACAGGGGTAGGCCGTCATGGGAGTGTGAGGGAAGGGGCACTGGGGAGCAACCAGGGGGCAACTGCATGCGGCACCACCATGCCAACCCCACAATCGTATGTCCTCATTCTGGGGGCAACGCTCCCCATCTGCCCCACCGACCACGCATAATCCCCACCAACTGCCGAGGCCTCTAGCCGTGCGGCTGAAGGCTATTGCTAATAGGGAATTGGCAATCGTGGTTAAGTGAGCATTTCACACAACCCGTGGATTCCCGTGGGTGGGCGGGCCATATTGTAGCCATCTGGGATAGCCACTTTCAGTATATAAAGTGGACACTCGCAGAGCCTATAGGGAAAATGGACAATGCAAAGCAACAAGCAGGCACAGAGCCTGAATGTCTATTTGGAAGACAGACTGTAGATGGAACCGAAACTCTCGGTCGATTTACATATTGATTGCCCATCTCCGGGAAACAAAGAACGAGTTCTCAGGTAGCCGATACAGTTCCAGACAGTCCGGCGCCGCTACCCCAGGAAGAAGACACAAACAAAACAAGGCCAACGGCCACTTAGGACACGCCCAGCATTCAAGGCACCCACCCCTTTATTGGGTTAGATCGATGACAATGATCAAGAAGCTGCCCAATTAATTGGGATCAAGTTTAAGACCTGCCTAAAAGCGTGCAAAGCCCCTCCAAGTATAAGAAGGAACCCCCGTGAAAGGTTCGCTCTCTGGGATTTGGCTCTCAAGAGGAGGGACCCTTCCACCAGCTGCACCAGAAGCAGTAAGTTCAACGCTCGCTACCAGACGGACTACCTTAGCTGTTCTCCTGTTACCGCTTCGAACTCAACAGCCTCAGATCCGAACAACGGCCATTGTTCCTCTGACCTAAGTGGGCACCCGAAGTTAAGTATAGGTGTTAGTGATAGATATAGTTTAGCCTGTGCATGAGTAAATCATACTGTGTGTAAGTAAAGTAGTATTGACTTTGAACTAACTAACTGGCGTATTGGCTCTTTGATCGGTATTTGGGTTGAACCTTGTGGCGGTATCGAGAGACACCTGGCGACTCTGAAAGTTTACTCATAATTAGAATTAAGAAAGGCGACCTTATTAACTGCCATATTTATAGCAAGTAAACAGAGCAACAATGTAACATGTGGGAGTCATTGCCTAGCATCCCAATCACACCTTAATGCCTGGACACCGTACCGGAGCACTGCGAGAGGCAACACCACACACGCAGCAGCCAACATCCAAACACCCAGGGGATGGGACACAGCTCCGGAGACATGTCCATGACCGGAGCATGGGTGGGTACAATGGGGAGGGGGAGACACCTGGAGAGATGGGCCAAGAGTTCGGACAGCGGCCCGCATTGCAGAAGAAAGTGATAGAGGCATCACAACAGTTGTGCACAAAGGTGTTTATTGCGTGTAACAAAGCCCCACTCTCCCAATGATGCCACCCTCCCAGCCCCCTCCTTTCCAGTAACTACCACCCTACCCATTCCCCTGGTACCCTCAATGATCCTCAAAGTGCTTTGCCCTCCTAGCTCTACCGCTAGGTCCAGGTGTGTCCCCAAGAGGCACATCAGAGGTGGAGGCAGACAGCTGCTTATCTTGTCCCATAGACTTTGATCCTCTGGCAGGCATCCTTTGGGGGTCCTGGGGCCAGAGGGCCAGGCTCATGTGTCGGTGGCACATGCACAGCCGTGCTGCCCTGTCCCATGTGCTGGCCCCATCTCGCAGCCTCATCAGAGGGATGGAACTCTGAGGAGCTGGTGCCCACCCTCGCCACACCATGGGCTGGATCCGGGTCGGCACCCAGCGCCTTCTGACCACCCACTCGGTGCCCGTAGGGACCTGGGGTACAGCTTGAGATGGAGGGGTAGCTAGTTCAAGCCCCTGCTGCCTCTGCATCATCTGGCTCTGCCAGCCCTGGTGGTTCCCCATGGTCTGCACCATCGTGTCAACACCGTCGGTGATGCTCCTCAGTGATAGGGCCATGTTCTGCAGTGCCTCGGAAATGCCCACCATGCGACTGGGACAAGCTCTGCAGCGCCTCAGCCATTCCCATCTGAGAAGTGGACATGTCCCACAGAACCTCATCAAGGTTGGCCTGGTACTGGGTGATACCCCCCAGTGAGTCGGATATTCTGCCGAAACCCTCAGCCATGGCTCACACAGGAAAAATACAAAGTTGTCGAGGCGAATACTGAGATACAGGCTACTAGACTAGAAGGGCTTGAGGTTCATAAGGAGGAGGTGTTAGCGATTCTGGAAAGTGTGAAAATAGATAAGTTTCCTGGGCCGGATGGGATTTATCCTAGGATTCTCTGGGAAGCTAGGGAGGAGATTGCTGAGCCTTTGGCTTTGATCTTTAAGTCATCTTTGTCTACAGGAATAGTGCCAGAGGACTGGAGGGTAGCAAATGTTGTCCCTTTGTACAAGAAGGGGAGTAGAGATAACCCCAGTAACTATAGACCAGTGAGCCTTACTTCTGTTGTGGGAAAAGTCTTGGAAAGGTTTATAAGAGATAGGATGTATAATCATCTGGAAAGGAATAATTTGATTAGAGATAGTTAACATGGTTTTGTGAAGGGTAGGCCGTGCCTCACAAACCTCATTGCGTTCTTCGAGAAGGTGACCAAACAGGTGGATGAGGGTAAAGCAGTTGATGTGGTGTATATGGATTTCAGTAAAGCGTTTGATAAGGTTCCCCACGGTAGGCTATTGCAGGAAATACGGAGGCATGGGATTCAGGGTGATTTAACAGTTTGGATCAGAAATTGGCTAGCTGATAGAAGACCAAGAGTGGTGGTTGATGGGAAATGCGCTGACTGGTGTCCAGTTACTAGTGGTGTGCCACAAGGATCTGTTTTGGGGCCGTTGCTGTTTGTCATTTTTATAAATGACCTGGTGGAGGGCGTAGAAGGATGGGTGAGTAAATTTGCAGATGGCACTAAAGTCGGTGGAGTTGTGGACAGTGCAGAAGGATGTTACAAGTTACAGAGGGACATAGATAAGCTGCAGAGCTGGGCTGACAGGTGGCAAATGGAGTTTAATGCAGAAAAGTGTGAGGTGATTCATTTTGGAAGGAATAATAGGAAGGCAGAGTACTGGGCTAATGGTAAGATTCTTGGTAGTGTGGACGAGCAGAGAGATCTCGGTGTCCATGTCCATAGATCCCTGAAAGTTGCCACCCAGGTTGAGAGAGTTGTTAAGAAGGCGTACGGTGTGTTAGCTTTTATTGGTAGAGGAATTGAGTTTCGGAGCCAAGAGGTCATGTTGCAGTTGTACAAAACTCTGGTGCGGCCGCATTTGGAGTATTGTGTGCAGTTCTGGTCGCCACATTATAGGAAGGATGTGGAAGCATTGGAAAGGGTACAGAGGAGATTTACAAGAATGTTGCCTGGTATGGAGGGAAGATCATATGAGGAAAGGCTGAAGGACCTGAGGCTGTTTTCGTTAGAGAAGAAGGTTAAGGGGGGGACTTAATTGAGGCATACAAGATGATCAGAGGATTAGATAGGGTGGACATCGAGAGCCTTTTTCCTTGGATGGTGATGTCCAGCATGAGGGGACATAGCTTTAAATTGAGGGGAGATAGATATAGGACAGATGTCAGAGTTAGGTTCTTTACTCAGAGAGTAGTAAGGGCGTGGAATGCCCTGCCTGCAACAGTAGTGGACTCGCCAACACTAAACGCATTCAAATGGTCATTGGATAGGCATATGGACGATAAGGGAATAGTGTAGAGGGACTTTAGAAGGGTTTCACAGGACGGTGCAACATCGTGGGCCGAAGGGCCTGTACTGCGCTGTAATGTTCTATGTTCTATGGCCGTCACCGACTGCGCGATGCCTTGAACACCTTCACTCATGGTGCCGACATCGTGACCAGGCTCTCCACTAAGTTTGTCACCCTAGCAGTGTTGGCCTCAGTGCCACACATTGCCGGCAACATCTCCTGCACCCCTAGCCTCTGGAACTCCTCCAAACGGCTGTGGATCTGCTGAAGTGTTGTGACATCCCTCTCTATTTGCCCTGACTGCTCCCTATCATCTCTATCAGCTCCGGGATGACCTTTCCATAGGCTCAGAATCAGGTTGGGACCAGGTTGGGTCCTGGGATCCAGCAGACCTCCGGCTGCTGTCTCGCCTGGGGATTCCTGCCTCTGTCTGATGTGCATCAGCAGCTGTGTGGTGCTCACCCGATTGTGCCCCAGATGCCTGACCACTGACATTTCCCACGAACATGCATATATCTGCACTGGTGGAAGGTTGGGATGGCAGCTGTGATGCCTCAATCGTGGCATCCTCAGAGTTCTCCTGGGAAGCAGGAGAGGGGGCCACCCGGGATGGGCCGGTGCCATCAGCTGGAGGACCTGTGGGAGAATGGACATGTGGTCAGTGGGAGGGATAAGGCAATAACAACTCACATTTGACAGGTCCTTTGGCTGGAGCCTGGTGGTTCCTCACCTCTGCGGCTTCCGCCAGCCTCCGCGCTGGAGACCACTCTGTCCTTGGCCATCCCCGTCACTTCCAGGTGCGTTCCTCAAAGGTGGTGAAGATTCTTATACCTGGCACACCACCGCCAGTCTGGGTCCTCTGCCAACGATTGCGGGAGAGCTTTTCCTGTGGAGACACAGAGAGGGCATCTTTATCGCAACACGTTGTTCACAGTGTTGGGGATTGTTGTGAATGAAGGTTTGGGGGGGTTGAAGTGAAGGGGGGTTGTGAATGACAGGTTGGGGGGGGTGAAGGGAAGGTTGGGGGTCGCATGGAGAGTTAGTGTGGATGCTCACATGGGGACGGAAAGGCCTCGGGGGGGAGGGGGGAGGAGGGGGCTTTGGTGCCTCCTCACTCATGCTGCCCACTGTAGGACTGGATGCCAGTTCCCCTGGTCACACAGCCGCTGCCACCTCATCCCAGACAGCACTGACTGCCCAATGGCTGACCCTCGGGGACCCTCGGGAGAACAGAACATCTGTCCTGGCCTCCCCAGATCTGGATCCCTGAATCTTAGGGCCGTTCTCCTGGGTGCCATTGTTGTGAGCTGGCTGGGGTTGGCTGAGCAAGTGCAGTTTAAGTGCTGCTCGGCCTTGTTTGTGGGGGCTGACGGGCACGGTGCTGGCGAATCAGCTAGCGAGCCTACATTTGCGATTAGAAGCCAGTGGGGCCTCGTAAAGTAGACCAATTAACGTTGAATATTGTTTCCAGCATGGCTGGGCTGAGTGCCGGGAAACTCGCGGCAATTCCCACTCGCGACAACATCTAGAAATCTTTCCGGAGAATCGCACCCATAACCTCACCCACTCTCACAGTGGGCGATGGTAA
This sequence comes from Scyliorhinus canicula, assembly GCF_902713615.1. NCBI lineage: Eukaryota > Metazoa > Chordata > Chondrichthyes > Carcharhiniformes > Scyliorhinidae > Scyliorhinus > Scyliorhinus canicula. Next base: position 46,992,458 of record NC_052153.1, read on the forward strand.
GTGAGTAAACACCCTGCGACTGGGAGTGAGCCATGCACACGCACTTCATCTCTTACACTCTAATGGGCACTGTTATTAATTACTTTTTAAAATAATATATTGTCATGTGAGTCCCTTTAAGAAAAGTGTGTTTTATCAAATGGCTGCAGTGATGTCATTCTGGGGGTGGAGCTGGAATGTGATTCTTGCTTTTTACTTTCGTTTTGAGCTGGAAGCTGTTTTGGCTCTGTGTTTTAGTTTTGTTTTCATTTGGAGAGCTGCATTCAAACAAAGCAAATGTATATTGGTCTATCTCTCTGTATGGTAAACAAGTGTTTTGATCACTTGATAATTTAAGAGGACTGATGCACTATCAATTACGACGAGACGAGAGTAGAGCGTAATCGAGGCTTTATTACGCAGAGATGTGTAGCCTCCCGCAGCTGCTGACGAAATGGCTGCAGCTCGGAGAGCCCACACATTTATACTCCACCGACTGGGCGGAGCCAGCAGGCAGGGATCTACCCCCGTACCTGTAGTACAGGGGCCTTACCGTAATACACCTCATATGCGATATATACAATACAACAGTGGTGACTACCACATTCACCCCCTGTTAAGAAAAGAGTCCAGCGGGGGTGGTGGAAGACTATTTACATGCAGATGTTTAACATTTTAGGAAAAGTTTACAAATTCAGACGATCGGGAGCCTTGATCCTTCATTGCGAGCGCCGCAGTCCCGATGGTGATCCAGGTGTCGGTTCGGTCGCCGGTGACTCCGGGAGCGTGTTGACCTGATCTTCATCCCCGCGTGGGACCAAGGGGAGGACGGATCATCCTGGAGCGGGGGCTGAGGTGGGGTGCGCTGGGGGGAGGAAGGGTGTCGCCTGGGCAGAGGGGGGGTGGGGACCCAGCTGGTGCCAGGTCCCTGAGGGAGACTGTGTCTTGGCAGCCGTCGGGGTAGGCATACTGCGGGTTTGCGTGAAGCAGCTGTACCCTCTCAACCAACGGGTCCGCTCTGTGGAGCCGCACGTGCTTGCGGAGGAGAACGGGTCCTGGAGCTGCCAGACATGTTGGGAGCGAAACCCCGGAGGTGGACTTCCTGGGGAAGGCAAAGAGACGTTCATGGGGAGTTTCGATAGTCGCAGTACACAGGAGCAACCGAATGAAGGGCGTTGGGGAGGAGCCTCCTGCCAGCGGGAGGCCGGGAGATTTCTGGACCATAGGGCCAGCTGGACAGCCTTCCAGACCGTCCCATTCTCCCGCTCCACCTGCCTGTTTCCCCTGGGGTTGTAGCTGGTCATCCTGCTCGAGGCAATGCCCTTGCTGAGCAGGTACTGGCGCAGCTCATCGCTCATAAATGAGAATCCCCGGTCGCTGTGGACGTAGGCGGGGAAACTAAACAGAGCGAAGATGATGTTGAGGGCTTTGATGACGGTGGCAGACATCGGAGCATGGGACGACGAAGGGGAATCTGGAGTATTCGTCGACCACGTTAAGAAAGTACATGATTCAGTCGATGGAGGGGAGGGGCCCTTTGAAATCCATGCTGAGGCGTTCAAATGGGCGGGAGGCCTTCACCAGGTGCGCTCGGTCTGGCCGGTAGAAATGCGGTTTACACTCTGCGCAGACCTGGCAGTCTCTGGTGACAGCCCTAACCTCCCCGATGGAGTAGGGCAAATTGCGGGCCTTTACGAAGTGGAAAAAAATGGATGGCCCCTGGGTGATAGACATCATCGTGCAGGGTCCGGAGTCAGTCCACTTGTGCGCTGGCACATGTACCTCGAAATAGGGCATCGGGGGGCTCGTTGAGCTTACCGGGGCGATACAAAATCTCGTAATTGTAGGTGGAGAGCTCGATCCTCCACCTCAAAATCTTATCATTTTTGATCTTGCCCCGCTGTGTGTTGTTGAGCATGAAGGCACCGACCGTTGGTCAGTGAGGAGAGTGAATCTCCTGCCGGCCAGGTAATCCCTCCAATGCCGCACAGCTTCTACTATGGCTTGGGCCTCCTTCTCGACGGAGGAGTGCCGAATTTCGGAGGCGTGGAGGGTGCGTGAAAAGAATGCCACAGGCCTGCCTGCCTGGTTGAGGGAGGCGGCCAGAGTGACATCTGATGCATCACTCTCAACTTGGAAGGGTAGACTTGACTTCCGGGCGGCGAGCGAGGAGGTCGCAGGGAGAGGGGCTCCCGCAAGCGGCAGACAAGAAGAACACCCCCCCCCCCCCCGACAGGCCGGACGGCGGAGGAGGAGCGCCGGCAGAGGAGCCGGAGCGGGAGCGGAGGAGCCGGAGCGGAGGAGCCGGAGCGGGAGCGGAGGAGCCGGAGCGGAGGAGCCGAGGAGCCGGAGCGGGAGCGGAGGAGCCGGAGCGGGAGCGGAGGAGCCGGAGCGGGAGCGGAGGAGTCGGAGCGGAGGAGCCGGAGCGGAGGAGCCGGAGCGGAGGAGCCGGAGCGGAGGAGCCGGAGCGGAGGAGCCGGAGCGGCAGCGGAGCGGCGACAGGGGGGCCCAACAGCAGCAGGTCCATCCCCTCTCCCTCCCCCCCCCCCCACGCGGGCCAGGAGCGGTGCGGCGGCGGCGGCGGCCCCTCTTCTCTCCCCCCCCCCCCCACGCGGGCCAGGAGCGGTGCGGCGGCGGCGGCGGCCCCTCTTCTCTCCCCCCCCCCCCCACGCGGGCCAGGAGCGGTGCGGCGGCGGCGGCCCCTCTTCTCTCCCCCCCCCCCCCTCCACGCGGGCCAGGAGCGGTGCGGCGGCGGCGGCGGCCCCTCTTCTCTCCCCCCCCCCCCCCCACGCGGGCCAGGAGCGGTGCGGCGGCGGCGGCCCCTCTTCTCCCCCCCCCCCCGCCAGCCAGCAGCGGGGACACCCCCCCCCCCAGCCAGCAGCGGGGGCACCCCCCCCCCCAGCCAGCAGCGGGGACACCCCCCACCCCCCCCCCAGCCAGCAGCGGGGACACCCACCCCCCCCCCCCCAGCCAGCAGCGGGGACACCCCCCCCCCCAGCCAGCAGCGGGGACACCCCCCCACCCCCCCCCAGCCAGCAGCGGGGACACCCCCCCCCCCCAGCCAGCAGCGGGGACACCCCCCCCCCCAACCGGCAGCGACCCCCGGCCCACTCCCCCCCCCCCCCCCCCCCCCAACTGCTGTGACCACCACGTGGCAAAGACAAAGGGACTCTCTCTCTCTCCTGGTTGAGTGGGGAAAGAAGACAAAAGAAAAAAGAGACTTGTATTTCTGTTCTTCCCAAAAGAAAACTGGTAAAGAGAAAAGGGGTAGGGGAAATAAATTTTTTTTAAAAAAATATATATATATATATATATATATATATACATATATAGATATATAATAATAAATAAAATAAAAATAGGGTGCGGAAAAGGGGGAAAAAGAAGAACAAGGAGAGAAGAAAAGATGAAGGGGAAGGGGGAGAAAAAAGTGCCAGAAGGGAGCCAAGAGAAAGGGGGCACCGGAAGTAGACTGGGCAAAGGGAAAGCCAGCTCGGGCGAACGAGTCAACACGCGAAGCGGCGGGAAGGATGCTTCGCCGCATCCAGAAGAGCTGGACGGGCGGGCAACCTCTCCCCTGGGGTTAGAGGGGGGCGTGAATTGGAAGGAAGCCTTTGCCGAGGTGGTGAGGGAGCAGCTGCAGGCAATCAAGGCAGAGTTAAAAGCAGACGCAGAGGCCGCAGCACAGGCAGCAGTGACCAGGGCCATGTCAGGGGTGCAGCAGGTTCTGACCAGATTGGAGAAGAAAGTGGATGCCCAAGGGAAGATACTGGAAGCCCAAGGGAAGATACTGGAAGCCCAGGGGGCAACCATTAAAGAGCTGGAGAAGGCAGCGACTGACGCGAGCGACCGGGTCATATCCCTGGAGAGGGGAATGGTGAAACTGAGTGCAACACAGGGGAGCCTGAAGGGCAGGGTAGACGACCAGGAGATCAGCTCGAGAAGGCAAAATATTAAGATAGTGGGCCTGCCAGAGGGGATAGAGGGTAGAAATCCCACAACATTCGTGGCTGCGATGCTGGGCTCCTTAGTGGGGTGGGAAAAGTTTCCCGCCCCACTGGAAATGGACAGAGCTCATCGGTCACTGCGCCCGAAGCCCAAGGAAGGGGAAAAACCGAGAGCAGTTATAGCCAGACTGCACCGGTACCGGGATAGGGAGACAATCCTGCGCTGGGCCAAGGAGAATAGAGCCTGCAATTGGGACGGGCACGCCATCCGAATCTACGAGGATTTTGGAGCGGACATAGCTAAGAGACGGGCGGAGTTCAACAGAGCGAAAGCAGCTCTCTATAAGAACAAAGTACGTTTTGGTATGCTGTACCCAGCAAAACTCTGGGTCACATACCAACACAAGGAATATTTCTTTACAGCCCCTGCCGAGGCGAATAGATTCGTCGAGGAGCACGGGCTGGAAAAACGCCATGGGAAGTAGGGACGAGGGGCCCATGGCAAGGAGATACGTCATGCCGACGGGGGGGTGGGGAGGGGCGAGGCAAAGCCAGCCCCCTCCCCCCTGGCAGGAACACCCAGAACGGAAAACAACCCAATGCCCAAGGGCCCGCTCCAGGTGGGAGGCCAGGCCCCGGCACGAGGGAACGGGAGTACTGGAGAGGGGAGAGGGGAAGCGGGACAGCAACCTCCGAGAGGGGAGCCACCATGCTAGCAGGAAAGCTAGCGAAGGGGGCGCGCAACAGAGCAGGGCCGCAGCGCACCCCCAACAGGGGGGAAGGCGCCAGGCAGGGGAGGGGGGGGATCACCCATCAAAGGTGGGAGAGCAAATGGGGGAGAGAGGGGCAATGGAGGGGTACACAGGGGTATCCCCGAAAGGGATAGAGCGGGGGGGGGGCACTCGGGGGGCGAGAGACCAGGGAGGGGAAACGCAGGGACGAAGGGACAAAAGAGGCCAGTAAGGGAATAGGGCCACAAAGTGCCACAGACAAGGGCTCGAAACAGGGAACTGCTGCAAGCACCCACCCAGTACGGTCTGTGGGTGAAGGGGCCCCCCGGAGTGCAGGGGACTACCCGCGTGGCGGACACAAAGTGGACGGCCATGGCAGGTGTCCCCGGGACAAGGGGGAACCCCGGAGCGCAGGGACCCGACCGCATGGGGAGAGCAGTGATAGTGGACATCCTGGACGGCCCCCTAACAAAGGGAAACCCCAGAGGGCAGGGGCGCGTCCACCGGACAAATATGGTTAACCCCACAGGAGCAAGGGGGCAGAAGCCCCCCACCAGAATAGTCACCTGGAACGTAAGGGGACTTAACGGCCCAGTGAAGAGATCTAGAGTCCTCACCCACCTTAGAAACATGAGGGCCGACATAGTCTTCCTCCAAGAGACGCACTTGAGGGAGCAGGACCAACTGCGGGTAAGAAAGGGCTGGGTGGGACAAACCTATCATTCCTGTTATGGGGCAAGGGCCAGGGGGGTGGCGATCCTGATTGGCAAGAGGACAATGTTTAGGGCGACAAAGACGGTTACGGACCCAGGGGGACGGTATGTCATGGTCAGCGGGGCCCTGGATGGGGCGCCGGTAGTTCTAGTTAACGTGTACGCGCCCAACTGGGACGACACGAGCTTCATCCAAAAGACCATGGCAGAAATCCCGGACATAGCGACGCACCGACTAATCATGGGGGGGGACTTCAACTGTGTACAGGACCCAACGACGGACAGATCAAACCCCAGAACGGGAAAACCTCAAACATGGCAAGGGAACTCAGCCACTATATGGAGCAGATGGGAGCAGTAGACCCCTGGAGATTCGCCCACCCGGGGGAGAAAGAATTCTCTTTCTTCTCCCCAGTACACAACGTGTACACCAGAATTGACTTCTTTGTGGTGGGGAAAACGGTGCTTCCAGAGATAGACAAGGTGGAATACTCCGCAATTGTGATATCAGACCACGCTCCACACTACATGGATGTGCGGCTAGAGACGGGAAGGGCCCAGCGCCCCAAATGGAGGTTGGACGGTGCCTTACTAGCTGACAAGGCCTTCAGCGAAAGGATAGCGCAGGCCATAGCGGAGTACACTGAGATCAACCAAAACGGGGAGGTCTCACCCTCCACGTTCTGGGAAGCGCTTAAGGCCGTACTAAGAGGGGAAATCATAGCCTACAAAGCGCAAAGAGATAGGGAGGAAAGGGTGGCTAGGCAGAAGCTGGTCGACTCCATACTGGAGGTAGACCATAAATACTCCGAGGCCCCGACTGTAGAACTCCTGGCGGAGAGAAAAGAATTACAAAGGAACTTTGACCTGCTCTCCACCAGGAAAGCAGTACACCAACTCCGCCAGGCACGCGGGGCCCTATACGAACACGGAGACAAAGCCAGCCGCCTGTTGGCCCACCAGCTGAGAAAGCAGGCAGCCAGCAGAGAAATTGCGCAAATCAGAGATACCAGAGGCACGTTGGAAACAGAACCAGAGAGGATTAACAAAACCTTCAAGGCCTTCTACCAAGAGCTGTACACCTCAGAGCCCCCAACGGGGAAGGCTGGGATGAACCGGTTTCTTGACGGACTGAACATACCAGTTGTGGGAGAGGGCAGAAAACGGGATCTGGAAGCACCACTAGCACTGGGAGAGATCATGGACAGCATTAGCTCCATGCAGGCGGGGAAGGCGCCGGGACCGGACGGATTCCCGGCGGACTTCTACAAAAAATTTGCGACAGCGCTGGCCCCGCACCTGCGGGAGATGTTCACAGACTCGCTAGCTAGGGGCACGTTGCCACCCACGTTAGCACAGGCCTCAATCTCGCTGATACCTAAGAAAGACAAAGACCCAACGGAATGTGGGTCATACAGACCCATATCTCTGCTGAATGCAGACGCCAAAATACTGGCCAAAATCCTAGCCAAAAGGCTAGAAGACTGTGTACCTGAGGTGGTCACAGAGGACCAGACGGGCTTTGTCAAAGGTAGACAGCTGACCGCGAACATCAGGCGCCTGCTGAACGTGATAATGACCCCCTCCGGGGAGAGAACACAAGAGGTGATCGTCTCCCTGGACGCAGAAAAGGCCTTCGACAGAGTCGAGTGGAAATACCTCATAGAGGTACTGGAGCGGTTCGGGCTTGGAACAGGGTTCACCGCTTGGGTAAAGCTCCTGTACAACGCTCCCATGGCGAGTGTACAGACCAACAATACCAACTCCCAATACTTCCAGCTGCACAGGGGCACCAGACAAGGATGCCCACTGTCCCCGCTGCTGTTCGCACTAGCAATTGAACCGCTAGCAATCGCGCTCAGGGCAGCAAAAAATTGGAGGGGGATCCGAAGGGGAGGTAGAGAGCACAGAGTCTCACTCTATGCGGATGATCTGCTCCTCTATATCTCGGACCCACAAAGCAGCATGGACGGAATCATCGCGCTCCTGAAAGAGTTTGGAGCCTTCTCGGGCTACAAACTCAACATGAGCAAAAGTGAGATCTTCCCATTACACCCGCAAGGGGGGGGGGGGGGGGGGGGGGGGCAGCACTAAAGGGGCTGCCGTTCAAACAAGCCCGACATAAATTCCGCTACCTGGGGATCCAAATAGCCCATGACTGGAAAGGGATCCACAAATGGAACCTCACCAGCCTGACGGAGGAAGTTAAAAAGGACCTGCAAAGATGGAACACACTCCCACTCTCCCTCGCGGGGAGAGTTCAGACGATCAAAATGAACGTACTGCCCAGGTTCCTCTTCCTGTTTAGATCCATTCCGATCTACATCCCCAAGGCCTTTTTCAAAGTGCTGGACAAACTCATCATGGCGTTCGTATGGGGGGGTAAAAATGCTAGGATCCCAAAGAAGGTCTTACAAAAAACAAAAACCAGGGGGGGGCTAGCCCTCCCGAATCTACAATTCTACCACTGGGCAGCAACAGCCGAGCGAGTAAGGGGATGGATCCAGGAGCCAGAAGCTGAGTGGGTGCGTGCGGAGGAGGCCTCCTGCATGGGAACCTCCCTCCGGGCCCTCGCCACGGCAGCACTCCCATCCCCACCCAAAAAACACTCCAGCAGCCCAGTGGTGACAGCCACCCTCCAATCCTGGAACCAACTGCGGCAGCAACTTGGCCTGACCAAAATGTCGAACAGGGCTCCCATCTGCAACAACCATAGGTTCAAACCAGCACTGACCGACGCCACCTTCAAAAGGTGGAGGCAGGACGGGGGGACACTGACAGTCAGGGACCTATACACGGATGACAGGATCGCAACACTGGACGAACTGACAGAGAAATTTCAGCTAGCTGGGGGGAACAAGCTACGGTACCTGCAGCTCAAAAACTTCCTACGAAAGGAGACAAGGACGTACCCACAACCGCCACGACAGACACTACTGGAAGACCTACTGGACGCAAGTATCCTAGAGAAAGGGAACTGTAGTGACATGTATGACCGACTGGTAGATAGGGACGACACCGTACTGGACGCAACAAGGAGGAAATGGGAGGACGACCTGGGGATGGAGATAGGGTGGGGACTCTGGAGCGAAGCACTGCATAGGGTCAACTCCACCTCCACGTGCGCAAGGCTCAGCCTGACGCAACTAAAAGTGGTACATAGAGCCCACCTAACAAGAACCCGTATGAGTAGGTTCTTCCCGGAGGTGGAAGACAGATGTGAGCGGTGCCAAAGAGGCCCGGCCAACCACGCCCACATGTTCTGGTCTTGCCCCAGACTTGTGGAGTACTGGACAGCCTTCTTCGAGGCTATGTCCAAAGTGGTGGGGGTGAGGGTGGAGCCATGCCCGATAGTGGCGGTCTTCGGGGTTTCAGACCAGCCAGACCTATTCCTGGGGAGGAGGGCGGACGCCCTTGCCTTTGCCTCCCTGATCGCCCGCCGTAGAATCCTGTTTGGCTGGCGGTCAGCAGCACCGCCCAGAGCTGCGGACTGGCTGTCCGACCTCTCGGAATCTCTCCAAATGGAGAAAATCAAATTTGCCATCCGAGGGTCGGACGACGGCTTCCACAGAACGTGGGAGCCATTCATGCAACTGTTCCGGGACCTATTTGTGGCCAATGTACAAGAGGAAGAATAGTCGGGGGAAGGTAGCGGGAGGGGGGGGGGCTACAGGTTCGTTACGGGGGTTCGATGGCTAGCTAAGGCCCAAAACCAAGCTAAATAAACATGTTGAGGGGGGGGGGGGGCGCAGTTACTACTACGAAGATGCTTACCTGTAAATATGTATGTTAATTTTTGCGTGTTTGTTTTTGTTTGTTTTTTTTTGTTTCTCTCTCCTAACAATTTGTAATTTGTTCAATATAAAATACGAAAACTGAATAAAAACATTTATAAAAAAAAACTTGGAAGGGTAGTGTCTCATTGACCGCGTGCATCGCAGCCTTGGCAATGTCGGCCTTGATACGGTTAAAGGCCTGGTGAGCCTCGGCCATCAGTGGGAAAATGGTGGAGTAAATGAGTGGGCGGGCCTTGTCCGCATAGTTAGGGACCCGCTGGGCGTCGTACGAGAAGAACCCTAGGCATTGTTTCAGGGCCTTGGAGCAGTGGGGAAGCACGAGTTCCATGAGGGGGCACATGCGATCGGGGTCGGGCCCTAGAACTCCATTTTCGACTACATAGCCGAGGATGGCTAATCGGTTCATGCTGAACACGCACTTCTCCTTGTTGTAGGTTAGATTGAGAAGTTTGGCGGTGTGGAGGAATTTGGAAAGGTTAGCGTCGTGGTCCTGCTGGTCATGGCCGCAGATGGTGACGTTATCCAAGTACGGGAAGGTGGTCCGCAGTCCGTACCGGTCAACCATTCGGTCCATCTCCCGTTGGAAGACCGAGACCCCGTTAGTGACGCCGAATGGAACCCTAATGAAGTGGTAAAGACGGCCGTCCGCTTCAAACGCGGTATACAGGCGGTCCGCCTTGCGAATGGGGAGCTGGTGGTAGGCAGATTTCAGGTCCACTGTCGAGAAGACCCAGTACTGTGCAAGCTGATTGACCATATCAGATATGCGTGGAAGGGGGTATGCGTCGAGCTGCGTGTACTGATTGATGGTCTGACTGTAGTCAACGACCATCCTGTTTTTCTCCCCAGTTATCACCACTACTGCTTGGGCTCTCCAAGGGCTGTTCTTGGCCTCGATAATACCTTCCCATAGCAGCCGCTGGACCACAGACCTGATGAAGGTCCTGTCCTGGGCGCTGTACCGTCTGCTCCTAGTGGCGATGGGTTTGCAATCCGGGGTGAGGTTCGCAAACACAGAAGGCGGGTCGACCTTAAAGGTCGTGAGACCGCAGACAGTAAGGGGGAATAGGGGTCCGCCAAATTTCAGGGTCAGGCTCTGGAGGTTGCACTGGAAGTCCAGGCCGAGTAGCAGGGCAGCGCAGAGGTTGGGGAGGACGTAGAGCCAGAAGCCGCTGAACTCTACACCCTGGATAGTGAGGGTGGCGGTGCAGTACCCCCGGATCATCACGGAGTGGGATTCGGAGACCAGGGAGAGTTTCTGGTTAACACGGTGTACCGTGAGGGAGCAGCGCCTTTCCGTATCGAGGTGGATGAAGCTCTCAGTGCTCCCGGAGTCCAGAAGGCATGACGTCTCGTGCCCATCAACCTTCACTGTCGTCAACGCGGTCACAAGGTTGTGCAGTTGGAACTGGTCGATCGTGATGGAGGCAAGACACGGCTGGTGTTGGAAGGCCCCTGGCTGGTCGGCGGCGGTTGCAGGTGATGAGCGGCCCAATGAAGTGCCCGACGAGCAGGGGTCCTGGGGCTGGGGAGATGGCGGTGCCCAGGGGGCGGACGTGGTGGGTGGCGTTAAAGATGGCGGTGCCCACAGGCGGCACGTGTCCTGAGGCAAGCAAGGAGGCGGCGCCCATGGGCTGCACATGTTGTGAGGCGAGCAAGCTGGCAGCGCCCACGGGCCACACGTGGTCTGAGGCGAGGAAGATGGTGGTGCCCACGGGCTGCACGTGGGGGGTGCAGGGACAATAGCGGCGATCGAGCAGGCCTGGCACACAGCAGCGAAATGCCCTTTCTCCACGCCGGGCAGCGCTGCCAGGGGTGTTTTGTCTGTCCGCAGAAATAGCACTTGGGTCCCCCCAGGGTTGGTTGGCTGCCGTGCGTCGCACGCCTGGGGTTGGCTGGGGGCAGTCACTGCTGGTGTCCACGATGGGGTGTTCGCTGGTGGAGTCCATGATGCCCTGGAGGGGTGGGCCGTGTAGTCCGGGGCGTACGCCTGTACATTGCGGGAGGCGACTGTGAGTGAGGTCACGAGTTTCTTGGTCGCCGCGAGGTCGAGGGTAGCCCCTTCTAAGAAGCGTCTCTAATTAGAAGTTCAGAATATTCAACGGCCGAAATGGCCTGGCAATTGCAGTGCCTCTCTAGAGACTCAACCCAGGGAGTTGATGCTGCGTGGACAGGAGGTGCCTGGCGTAGATTTTGTTGGTCTCCTGAGCGTAGTTCTCCTTCAGTAGCACCATAGTCTCAGCGTAGGTAGGCGCATCCCGGATGAGGGGAAAGATATCGGAGCTCAGCCGCGTGTACAGGATCTGGAGCTTCTGTGCCTCTAAGGGTGGTTCTGTCGCAGATCCGATGTATGCTTCAAAGCAAGCTAGCCAATGTGCGAAGGCTGACTTGGCATTGTCTGCTTGAGGGTGCAGCTGCAGGCGATCAGGCTTGATGCGGAGATCCATCGTTGTAAAATCGCTGCGTAATAAATTGATGCACTATCAATTACAACAAGATGAGAGTAGAGTGTAATCGAGGCTTTATTACGCAGAGATATGTAACCGAAATGTGTATGCCGAAATGGCTGCAGCTCAGAGAGCCCACACATTTATACTCCGCCTACTGGTTGGAGACAGCAGGCAGGGATCTACCCCCGCACCCGTAGTATAGGGGCCTTCCCATAATACACCTTAAATGCGATATATACAATACAACAGTGGTGACTACCACAAGTATAAAGACAAAAAGCGTCATGGTCGAAGGCTTGGTGTGGATCTATTTATATATGTCCAAGCATTGCCAAGGTTTGATGAGAAGGAGGTAGAAGCTTTTTTCATTTCATTTGAGAAGGTGGCTAAACAAATTAAATGACCACCTGTTGGTATTACTGATTCAAACAAAGCTCGTAGGTAGGGCTCGTGAAGTGCATCACTATCAGAGGAGATATCTGGGATGTATGAGGAGGTGAAAAAATCCATCTTAGGTGCATATGAACTAGTGCCGGAAGCCTACAGACAAAGGTTTAGAAATTTAAGGAAAGATCCTGGTCAAGCATACATGGAGTTTGAAAGGATCAAATAGAATAATTCTGATAGGTGGATGAGGGCTTTGTAAATAGACCAAACGTATGAAGCTCTCAGAAAAATTATACTTTTGGAGTTTAACAATTCAATTCAATTCCATGTGGAAGAGCAGAGGGTTAAAACTGCGAAATTAGCATTGTAATGGCAGATGATTATGAATTAGTTCATAAATCAAAGTTTGGTTTCCGACATCAGTTTCAGCCTGTGAGGGATAGAAATGGGGAAAAGAGAAATACTCAAGTGGTAAAGGTAAAGGAGATAATAAGGAGAGTGTACCTCAGATTAAAAAAGAAATCCAGGAGGGTAGAAGAGAAATGAAAAGTTTCAAATGTTTTAGAACATAGAACAGTACAGCACAGAACAGGCCCTTCGGCCCTCAATGTTGTGCCGAGCCATGATCACCCTACTCAAACCCACGTTTCCACCCTATACCCGTAACCCAACAACCCCCCCCCCCATTAACCTTACTTTTATTAGGACACTACGGGCAATTTAGCATGGCCAATCCACCTAACCCGCACATCTTTGGACTGTGGGAGGAAACCGGAGCACCCGGAGGAAACCCACGCACACAGAGGGAGGACGTGCAGACTCCACACAGACAGTGACCCAGCCGGGAATCGAACCTGGGACCCTGGAGCTGTGAAGCATTTATGCTAACCACCATGCTACCCTGCTGCCCCTACAGTTTTCACTGTAATAAACTAAAGTCAGTGTTGGGGGTTGAAGAAAAACACTGGGAAGGCAATGTGGTGAAACAGGATAAGTCAATGGGGTTTGTTCAAGTGGTGAAGGAAAGCCCAAGTGAAGCAAAGGAGGTGCAAAAGATTGTACAAAAGATTGAGCAAGAGGTGATTGATAAGAAGGTGGCAGATCGCTTTAAAGAATTTACTTGTGTGGGTAAAGTTTACTCGTGTCCTAGAAGGAGTAGGTAAAGAAGTCACAATTTTAAGAGGTACGGGAGCTAGTCAATCTTTGATGGTAAGAGATGAGGAGTTATGTAGTTTGGGAGGAATATTGCCAGAAAAGGTGATAGTATGTGGAATTGAGGGTGAGAATTATATAATTATGTAAGGCAAGGTTAGAAAGTCCAGTGAAGAGTGGTGAAGTGGTAGTAGGAGTAATAGACAAACTATCTTGTCTAGGAATAGTTTATCTTGGGTAATGATATAGCTGGATCGCAGGTGGGAGTGATGCCTACTGTGGTTGATAAGCCAGTGGAAAATCAGACAACTGAAGTGTTGAAGGAGGAATATCCTGGGATTTTTCCGGATTGTGTGGTAACAAGGTCGCAAAGTCACAGGATAAGACAAGAGGAGAAATCAAAGAGTGAAGATAAAGTTGAAGTGCAATTATCAGAAACGATTTTTGATCAGATGGTTGGAAAAGAACAACTGGAGGATGAAGCAGATATTTTTAGTTCAGGAAAATTGGCGGAGTAACAACAGAAAGATATCAAAATAAAACAGATGTATCAGAAAGCATACACGGAAGAGGAATCTGAGTGCATATCAGAATGTTATTACCGTAAAAATTATGTCTTGATGAGAAAATGAAGACCTTTACAAATGCAGGCGGATGAAAAGTGGGCAGAAGTTCATCAAGTAGTATTGCCGGTAGGGTATAGAAAGGAGGTGGTGCAAGTAGCACATGAGGTACCAGTGGGAGGTCATTTGGGAGTAAGGAAAACTCAAGCTAAAATACAAAAACATTTTTATTGGCCTGGACTACATAAAGATGTAGTTAAATTTTGTTGATCATGTCTCACATGTCAAGTGATAGGGAAACCTCAAGCAGTGATAAAACCAGCATTTGGGGAGCCTTTTACAAAGGTCTTAATTGATTGCATAGGACCGCTTTCTAAAACGAAAAGTGGGAATCAATGGGCGGAATTCTCTGCAGGGGGCCGAATTCGTGAAGGCCGTCGTGAACTCGGCCGAGGTTCACGATGGCCTCGGAGCCTGCTCCCCGCACCTAATTCACCCCCACCCGGGGGTCTAGGAGCGGGCCTCCGTCTTTCTCGGCAGCGAACTCGTCACGGTTCCAACCCGTGCATGCGCGGATGACTTCATCACACAGACGGCACGAACCCGTGCATGCGCGGTGGCCGTCTTTCTCCTCAGCCGCCCGGCAAGACGTGGCGGCTTGATCTTGCCGGGCGGCAGAGGGGAAAGAGTGCGTCCGATTTGGACGCTGACCCGACGATCGGTGGGCACCGATCGCGGGCCTGTCCCCTCCCGAGCACAGTCGCGATGCTCCTGTCCCAATCGGGCCTCTAGATGCCCCAAACGGGCATCTGGTGCCTGTTTCACGAATGCAGCAACCAGTGTGGTTGCTGCCGTGGTGAAACGGGCGTGAAGGGCCGGCCGCTCGGCCCATCGGGCTCAGAGAATCGCCGTTCGCCGTGAAAAACGGCTAGCGGCGATTTTTCTGAGTGGGGGGGAGAATCGCTGGGGGCGCCTGGGGGGCGTAAAAAATGTCGGGAGGCCCTCCCACGATTCTCCCACGCCACGTGGGGAGCGGAGAGTTCCGCCCAATATCTTTTGACTATAATGAATGTGTCTACTAGGTTTCCAGAGGCCGTTCCAGTACGCAATATTACAGCTAGGAAGATTGTGGAGGAGTTACTTAAATTCTTTACTAGATATGGACTACCCACAGAAATACAATCAGGTCACGGATCAAATTTTACCTCAAGGTTATTCAAAGAAGTTATGGATAGTTTAGGAATAAAACAACTTAAATCAACTGCGTACAATTCAGAATCGCAGGGAGAATTAGAAACGTGGCATCAGACATTAAAGACAATGTTGAGAGCTTATTGTCAAAATTATCCAGAGGATTGAGATAAAGGAATTCCATTCGTACTGTTTGCAGTTAGGGATGCACCTAATGAGTCAATCAAATTCAGTCCTTTTGAACTAATTTTTGGTCATGAGGTAAGAGGACCACCTAAATTGATTAAGGAAAAATTGGTGAGTGAGCAGTTGGAACTTACATTATTGGATTACGTGTTATATTTTAGGGAACAATTAAATAGAGCAGGGGAATTGGCTAGACAACATTTAAAAGTTGCACAACATGTGATGAAACGGGTAGTGGACAAGAAAACAAAAGTTCGTAGTTTTGCCAGTGGAGATAAAGTTTAGTATTGTTACCAGTGGTAGGTGAAACTTTAAAAGCAAGATTTTGTGGATCTTATCAGAATGAACGAACATTAAGCAAGGTGAATTATGTGGTAAGAACGCCAGATAGAAGAAAAACTCATCGAGTGTGTCATGTGAACATGTTTAAAAGATACTTTGAAAGGGAAGGAGAGCAAAAGGAGAAGGTTTTAATGATTCTAAATCAAAGTGAAGAACCAAATCCAGATGACTTTGAATTTGGCATCCCTCAAATTAAATTGGAAAACGAGGATTGTCTTAAAAATTGGGATAAATTGTTGAGTCACCTTCCAGAGGAAAAATGAACTGATCTGAAAGAGTTATTGATATCACATGGGCAGGTTTGTGGAGATAAGTTGAGAAATACTAAAATGGTTATAAATGATGTAGATGTGGGAAATGCTGTTCCAATTAAACAACATCCATATAGGCTTAACCCTTTACAATTGGCAGAGGTTAACAAAGAGATTGAGAGTATGCTTAAAAATGGCATAATTGAAGTGGGTTGCAGCCAATGGAGCTCACCCATAGTGATGGTACCTAAACCAGACGGTACCCAACGGTTTTGTGTGGACTATAGAAAGGTTAATGCAGTTACGAGAACAGACTCTTATTCTATCCCAAGTTTGGAGGATTGCATTGAGAAAGTGGGACAATCAGCTTTTATTTCCAAACTGGGTTTATTTAAAGGTTACTGGCAGGTACCTTTATCCGAAAGGGTGAAGGAGATTTCAGCTTTTGTGACTCCAGATGGTATATACCAATTCAAAGTTATGCCATTTGGCATGAAAAACGCCCAGCCACATTTCAACAGTTCACTAACAAAATTGTTTCAGTTTACCTAATTGTGCGGTAACGATCTGGTAATTTTTAGTCAGACATGGAAAGAACATTTGAAGCATCTGAAGGAGTTATTCGTTCGACTTCAGGAAGCAGGTTTGGTGGTAAACCTAGCCAAAAGTGAATTTGGAAAAGCCCAAGTCACTTTCCTTGACCATACAGTTGGACAGGGTCGAATGGTCCCAAGGGATATGAAAACAAAACTTATTGGGGAATTTCCAATACCCTCGACATGAAGGGAACTAATGCGATTTCTTGGCATGAGTGGATTTTACTGGAAATTTGTGCCGAACTTTAGCAGCGTGATTGGTCCAAAGAAGGACTTGCTGAAGAATGTCGCAAATTTCAGTGAACAGCGGAGTGTCAACATGTATTTGACGGCCTGAAAGTTGTGTTAACCACTGCTCCTGTGTTAGCCATCCCAAATTACACCAAACCATTCAAAATGGCTGTTGATGCGAGTGATGCGGGCGTAGGTGCAGTGCTTTTACAAGAAGATGACAAACGACTAGAATGTCCTAATGGCTATTTTTCAAAGAAATTAAATAAGCACCAGAAGAAGTATTCAATGATTGAGAAGGAGACTTTGAGCTTGCTGCTGGCTTTACAACATTTTCAAATCTATATTACCTGATATCCGTCTGACACAGTTATATACATTGATCATAATCCATTGACATTTTTGGAGCGATTCTGGAATAACAATGCAAGACTGTTTTGATGCAGTTTATTGTTGCAACCATTTAATTTAATAATTATACATGTGGCAGGATAAGAAAACGAGATAGCCGATGCTTTGTCACCAATGTGATGAAGCGAAGCAAGTTCGGTGGAGGAAGAACTAAAATGGACTACGTTATTATAAATGTTTGCGTGTTTTGTTTTGTTAAACAAAAAAGTATGTTTACTGTCACTGTTGTTTAAATGAAAAATGAAAAGGTGAAAAATGAAACCATCTTCAAGTTTTTGGGTTTTTTTTTTCTTGGGGGAGGTGTCATGTGAGAGACCCTTTAAGAAAAGTGTGTTTTTATCAAATGGCTGCAGTGATGTCATTGTGGGGGTGGAGCTGGAATGTGATTCTGGCTTTTTACTTTTGTTTTGAGCTGGAAGCTGTTTTGGCTTCCTTTTCAGTTGGAGAGCTGCATTCAGACCAAGCAGATATATATTGGTCTATCTCTCTGTATGGTAAACAAGGTGTTTAGATCACTTAATAATTTAAGAATGATAACTGTTCTCAGTGGAGAATTCAAACCTACTGTCCTTGTTTAAAAAGTGTTTTGGCTAATGGATGTTGTTAGGAAAGTTACTAAGGGTTACCTATCGAGTACTGTATCTTTGGAAGGTGTATCAGTGTTGGTAGTTGATAAGATGTTTACTGTGTGTTTATAAATGTTAACTGGATTCACAGAATAAACATTGTTTTTGTTTAAAAATACTTTAACTCTCTGTTGCATCACACCAGTAAAGTGGGCCCTTGTGCTCTCCATAACCAAAATCTATTAAAAGTTGTGGGTCAGGTGAACTCCATAATATACTTTGGTGTTCTCTAAACCCTGGCCCATAATGATATATTGATTTTGACATTGCTTTATTTTTTCTCAGAAAGTTGTTTTTCTTCATACTTAACTGTTTTTGAAATTCATGTATTTTTCTGAAACCTCTCATTGGTCTCTGGAGTGAGGAAAAAATGGAAATGTGAGCCCCCAATGCAATAAGTTTGGACAAGCCTGCTATAGGAGATCTTACTGTAGATTCTCCATGAAGGGACAAATAGTTTAATTCTGTCTGCAAATTTTTCAAACATGAGGTGATCCAATGAACCATGTCCTTTTTATGGAACTCCTTTCTCCACATCATAATGCACATTAACAATTGTTGAATTTCCAAATATTTCAAAGATAGCCTCATCAGTGAGCTCCGCAGGATGTAATTTATAATGTTTGACATCCAATTGTACCTTTATTTTGTTTAGAATACCTCACCTTGAATGACTTATTTCACTGGATGATGGATCCCTTTTCCACATTTACTAATTGATCCTGTTTCAATGTGCACACATATATTTCCAATTACTGAATCCTTGAGTTTTCACTTTTGCTCTCTCACCTTGTGACAGTCCTGAATAATGAGGCTTTCGACTGTCGCCTGAGTTAATTGCAAAAAGGAAATATTTTGCAAAGTGAAGGCCCACAGAAAGTATCACTTCGGAGCTCTTTTTATTCTTCTCATCAAAGCAGCTCCCTGAACTAAAAATGCAAAAATTAAGGAAAAGCTTCACTCCATGGACACAGGAAAAATGTTTGGCTCATTGACATCTGAGTCACCTGAAATTTAAACAGATTTCATAGGATATTTTATTCCTTAAACAAGGTTTTCTGGGCATTTGTTGATAGAACAGCAAGTCTCGACTAGTTGTCCTGATATATCACCAGTGGCATGCAGCTGATGAGAACTAATATAATCTTGGTAGCAATAAGGATGGGTTAGTAGGTTAAATGCAAAAGGAAAAAGATGCCAAAGTTTATTATGTTGAAGTAAGATGTGTTCAGTCCCTTAAGTGATATCTGCTTCAGCAAGTTTGGAATGACATTGCAATTTACCTCCAGTCAATTCGGTTGCAGACTTTGAGAATTGCTTCCTATTGCAATTAATGTTCTTCAGGGTGTTAAGTCTTTGCTAATGAGAAAAGGCCACAGCAAGGGTTTCTAGCTCAAGTATGTGTAAGTAGCTTTGAAAAGATTATGGACACAAACATTTGCTGGAAATGGAGCCACAGAAGCCAGTCTGGGAGTGCATGCTGTGGCTTCAGCTTCCATTGGTGTGGTGAGCAGGGTGTGTCATGTTGAGAAGGGTGTTAACGTGGATGTGGCAGTAAACATGAGAAAGCATCCAAACTGTTCCTACCATGGCATCATCCTGAATAAGGTGTACAAGGGTGCCAACACTGTGGAGAGATTGGGAATAAATCCACCATAATAGTTTCACCATTCCTAAAAAGGATTTCAATTTCAACATATTTTTGGGGGCTGGTGCAGCTTTAATCGTTTGATCTTCTCCTCCATTGGGCGCAGCCCTTTGGTGTCTACCCTCAATCCTAAGTGTTTTACTTCCCAAGCTTGGAAGGTACTCTATTCGTGTTCTCGCCTTCTTAAATCTCTTTAAGACTTATTTGAGATTTGTGAGGTGCTCCTCTTCAGACACTCCTATGATTAGCCTTTATTTAGCCTTTGTTGGTGTTTATGGTAACAAAGGCCCTGGAAATTTCATCTAACTCCAATTGTTGGTATGCATAACTCATTTCAAGTTTGGTATAAGTTAAACCTCCTGCTATTTTGGCAAATAAATCTTGGTACCAGTCCAATTTGGCTGCCTGATTCAATTAGTTTGTAGTACTCACATATCCTGGTTCCATGTGACTTCATAGATCATAGAACATACAGTGCAGTAGGCCATTTGGCCATCGAGTCTGCACCAACCCACTTAAGCCCTCACTTCCACCCTATCCCTGTAACGAAATAACCCCTCCTAACCTTTATGGATACTAAGGGCAATTTAGCATGGCCAATCCACCTAACCTGCATATCTTTGGACTGTGGGAGGAAACTAGAACATCCCGAGGAAACCCACACCTACACGGGGAGAACGTGTAGACTCGCACAGACAGTGACCCAGCGGGGAATCGAACCTGGGACTCTGGCGCTGTGAAGCCACAGTGCTATCCACTTGTGCTACTGTGCTTCACCTCTGGCATGACAGGAGTCGCCTACTCCGAAAACAGTACCGGTTTGATGATACCCTAATTCTTCTAGTCGCTTGAGTTCAGACTCAACATTCTCTTTTAAGGTGTAGGAGACAGGTCAAGTTCTGAAATACTTGGGTCCAAAGATGTGCGGGTTAGGTGGATTGGCCATGCTAAATTGCCCTTAGTGTCCCAAAAGGTTAAGTGGGGGTTACTGGGTTACGGGGATAGGGTAGATCCGTGGGCTTGAGTAGGGTGCTCTTTGTAAGGGCCAGTGCAGTCTCGATGGGCCGAATGGCCTCCTTCTGCACTGTAAATTCTATGATTCTATGGCTGTAGCCTCCAGATTCACAGAAATATTTGCTTTCAGCACCTGTATCTTGCCTAACTCATTTTGTTCAACCTCCTGATAATTTTTTTAATGTCATGAAGACCTCCTTTGCTTATTTGAAAGACCACCAACTGATTTAATTTAATTTGGCAGAGCCAACCCTGGCCCATCAGACTTGACCCTTGGCCCTCCCCCCATCACTATCAGAGTAGTTGTGCTGATTGGTCCTGGTAGATTATGGGCATTGTGGTCATTCCTAGGATTCTTGAAGTTTCCCATGTATATGTGGCTAGCCTGGCGGACTGGAGACTTCCAATGGCAGCCATGGAGAGGTAGTTCGCACATTTGATAGCTCCCGCCTGTCACGGACATTTGGACCTTTTTCCCCCGGTTTTGTTCGGATTTTATGGGATAAATTAGTGAAGAGTGAGAAAGTAAGGAGAAACCCCCTCTGGTGTATGGAGAATTGAACCAGAAGTGGCATGGTGAGACGACAAAGTCCTATAAGGGTGAAGCAAGCAGAGCTGGTAACACGGGACAGCATAGCGGAGGGCAAGGGCCGCGGGGGAGACGGCGCAGTGGTTGACGGAGCAGCTGGTGAAGTTTTTCGAGGATTGCTTCGCCAAGCTGAAGGAGGACACCCTGGACCTGATTAAGGCTTTGATTGATCAAGTGGCTCAGAATCAGGAAACCCACGGGAGAGCGATCCAGGAGATGGAACAAAAGTTATCCGAGCATAAGGAGTACATACCCGTGCTGGAAAGCAAATTAGGGATGATGAACAACCACAAGAAAAGAATGCAGGAGAAGCTGGAGGACCTGGAGAATAGGTCCAGGAGGCAGAATCTCAGAATTGTCGGCCTCACTGAGGGATCGGATGCGAGGGCCTATGTGACGGACATGTTGGAGAAGTTGATGGGGGCTGGGGCATTCCCTCGGTCTCTGGAAGTGGACAGAGCGTACAGAGCTATCGCGAGGAAGCCCAGAGCGAACGAGCCGCCGATTGTCATGCTGGTACATTTTCACCATTTCATGGACAAGGAACACGTTTCGCGGTGGGCCAAGAAAGAACGGAGCAGCAAGTGGGAGAACTGTGAGTTGCGTATTTATCAGGACCTGGGAGCGGATTTGGCCAAGAGGCGAGCTGGGTTCAATCGGGCAAAAACGACCCTCTTTATGAAGGGGGTGAAGTTCGGGATGCTGTACCTAGCCCGTCTGTGGGTCACACATGAGGAACGGGACTGTGGTGATCACAAGTTAACTAGATGCAATACAACTGAGTAAACACTAGAGGGGGCACGGGAGAGCCATATAAATAGACGGGGACAGGAAGTGAGGACACACTTCACAGAGGGCAGAACTTGGAGCAGGACACACACACACACGCCAGCTGGGAGCACTGAAGGTAGCCTTAGGTAACAGCTCTGAAGAGAGAACGAACTCACAATAAAGCATCTTCTCCACATTTGAGACTACGAGCTTTATTAAGACACGAGTAACAACACATGGTACCCAGGAGTGGCTTCAGACGCTTACTACAGGACAACTCAGTGGCAGACACAGAAAGAACAAATTGGCATGGAAATCTCCTACTGGACATTCGACTTGGGAAGGCATCGCTGATGGGAGGAAGTGCCTTGGATTCACACTTCAGCTGGACACGACTGGAAATGTAAAAAGTGTCTGGGAAAGGTTTAAACAATGGTTCGGTTACGGTATCATAGCAAATGATGCAGCAGCAGCCTCAGACAAAATTAAAATAGCAATTCTCATCGAAGGACATGAAGCTACGAAAGTTTATAATGGATTTAAATACTCAAAAGGTGAAGACAGAAACAGCTTACAAACGGTACTAAACAAATTTGAAGAGTACTGTGAGAAATTTGAACAGCAAGGCATGCTCAGAGTCCAAACTGCACAGAGACTGAGTGATGCAAAACTTAAAAAATCACGAAAAGAACAAGAAATCGCGAATGAAAAGTACAGATCAAAAAGAAGAAATAACACGAATTTATCACAAAGCCAAAACGCTGAAACCCAGTCCAGATCGGGAAGAGAAGGTAACTTACAACTTTTAGAAATCCAGTCCAGATGGGACAGAAAAATCGCTGAAATCCGCGAAAAAATGGCGTTGGAGCACATTTTGCAGTCTCCGGTAAGCAAAGAACTACAAATTGCGTCTGCGCATGCGCCGGAACCAGAAGCCGCGCATGCGCAGTTTAAAAAATATCGCGGTGCCGATCGTTATGCGCATGCGCAAGCCGCGCATGTGCAGTCAAAAAAAGTTTTGGTCGCGGATCGTAATGCGCATGCGCAAGCCGCGCATGCGCAATGGAAACAAAACCGCACAGTGAAGGAGGAAGGCCGATTTGCGCATGCGCAATGCATTCCTGCGCGTGACGTCATGACGTCTGAGCATCCCGACCACGCCCACTTAAAAGGGAAATGCCCGAAAATTGAAAACAAGACACTTAAAGTGGTAAACACAAATTTTCTTGCCTCAGAACACAGAAAAACGCCTGAACTTAAACCAACAGTTAAAAACAACTTGCACAACACCCTGAAAAAAGCAGTCTGCACCACCCAAAGTGAAGAGAACAAAAAGAATTCCGAAACAACAAAAGATGATTTGTTTTTCGAAGATTACCTCTCAGACATGGTTGAGTCAGTCGGACATGCTTATCACAGCATCAGCGACACGGTCGCAAAGCACAACACGAACCAACTCGTGGTAGATGAATCCAACCAAGATGATTTGGTTTTCAAAGAATACTACTCAGACATGGCTGAGTCAGTCGGATATGCTTATCACAGCATCAGCGACACGGTCGCAAAGTTCAACATGAATCAACTCATGGTAGAAGAATCCAACCAGGATGATTTGGTTTTCGAAGAATACTACTCAGACAGAGCTGAGTCAGTCGGATATGCTTATCACAGCATCAGCGACACGGTCGCAAAGTTCAACACGAATCAACTCGTGGTAGAAGAAGCCAACGAAGATGAAATGGGTTTCAAAGAATACTACTCAGACATGGAGGAGTTATTTGGACATGCTGATCACAGCATCAGCGACACCGTTGCAAAGCTCAACACGACTCTACTCATGGTAGATGAATCCAACACCATGATGCCATGGCAGCTCGTCGATACATTGGATGACAGCAATACCCTATACGAAGACGACGCCACACAGAGAGCACAGGAAGACTCCACAGAGCGAGCGATGACAGGCTCCATAGTGCGAGTGATGAAAGACTCCAAAAGGGATGCAAGCAAACACTCCCTGCCGAACACCATGCATGAACAAGACCATGAAGGTAAACCCGCTGTATCTGAGCAACCGCAAGCAGACTATGAAAGTCTACCAAGCTCACAGGAACAAGAAGAAGACAACGTACATCTAACCACTGACACCATGCATGCACAAGACCATGAAGGTCAACCTGCCGTATCTGAGCAACCACAAGCAGACTATGAAAGTCTAACAAGCTCACATGAACAAGAAGAAGACAATGCACCTCTACCCACTGCATGCGAAGACAGTGACAAGGTGATCACACTCGACGTACAGGATCACAGCGAGACTGACAGTTCTCAGCTTGTCTGTACCGAAGCACAGAGCGAAAACAGTAACAAGGTGATCACACTCGACGTACAGGATCACAGCGAGACTGACAGTTCTCAGCTTGTCTGTACAGAAGCACAGAGTCGGGCCACCCAACAGTCCAGAGAGACGATGCCGAAAGAAAACATGCAGATTTTGACTCCAGAAGAGGAGCACCTGGAGTCCAGAGAGACAACGCCGAAAGAAACCATGCAGATTCTGACTCCAGAAGAGGAGCACCTGGAGTCCAGAGAGACCACGCCAAAAGAAACCATGCAGATTTTGACTCCAGAAGAGGAGCACCTGGAGTCCAGTGAGACAACATCAACAGAAATCATGAAGATTTCAACTCCAGAAGCGGAGCACCAAGAGTCTAGAGAGACCACGTCAAGTGAAATCATGCAGATTTGGACTCCAGAACAAGAGCGCCAAGAGTCCGGAGACACCACGTCAACTGAAATCATGCAGATTTGGACTCCAGAAGAGGAGCGCCAGAAGTCCACAGACACCACGTCAATTGTAATCATGGAGATTTTGACTCCAGAAGAGGAGCGCCAAGAATCCAGAGACACCGCGTCAAATGAAATCGAGAAGAATTTGACTCCGGAAGAGGAGCACCAAGAAAGCAAAGATGAGGAATCCAATTCTCCACAAATGATTGATGTCACCTGCACCGATGCAACATCAGATCATTCGCACCACTCTCGAGACAAAATGCTCAATGACTCAAATTATCCACTCGGGACACGAATAGAGTATAACAAGAAAAACAAAAGTCAAAAGAAGCACAGCAGAAACGGGACAAACAACAGCAAGAACAAAAGCAACATGAAGCGCGACAAGACCAACAACAATAGCAAGAAGCACAGCAGAAACGAGAACGTCAACAGTAAGAACAAAAGCAACATGAAGCGCGACAAGACAAACCACAAAGTCAGGCACAAAGATAGCGACAACGACAGAAACAGAAACAACAAGAACGGCAACGAAAACAACAAAGTCAGGAACAAAGATAGCGACAACACCAAAGACAGAAACGACAAAAACCGCAACAAGTACGGCAACGAAAACAACAAAAACAGGAACGACAGAAACAACAGCAATGAAACAACGACTTGTACACAATGGTACTACTCGGCACATGAAGGACAATGCCACAGCACACTGCAAAACGATGACAAGACCACAAACATGTCATGGGATGACAACGAATCGCACAAACTCACGTCTGCTCCAGAACGAGCAAGCACACCAGCATCCAAGGCGGATGAGACAATAAATCAATACCACAAGCACAGAAAAAAGTCCATGCCAGTCAACATCAGTGAGGTGACCATGCAAACACCTCGGGATGATGCATTGGGTACTTAAAATAACAAGGAACACCAACAACATTCACAGCGGACTTGCAATATCAATATCACCACGTCATCAACAACAAAAAGAAAAAAAGCTCTGAACAAATTCATCAAGTTTGGACTCATAAATGTTTTTATTAAGATTGGACATATAACTACATTGGCTTTGTAAAATATGCAATAGCACCATCACCTGTATAGATACGCATATCATAAGTAACTGTTTTCTATAATTTTCTTTAACGATGTACAGCAAATATGTAAAGAGAAAAAGGGGGATGTGGTGATCGTAGATTGACTAGATACAAAACAACTGAGCAAACACCAGAGGGAGAGCTATAAATACACCGGGACAGGATGTACAATTTTCTTTAAAGATGTACAGAAAATATGTAAAGAGAAAAAGGGGGATGTGGTGATCACAAGTTAACTAGATGCAATACAACTGAGCAAACACTAGAGGGGGCACGGGAGAGCCATATAAATAGACGGGGACAGGAAGTGAGGACACACTTCACAGAGGGCACGAGCTTTATTAAGACACGAGTAACAACACAGGGACTTCTACTTCGAAACACCAGACGAAATATGGACCTTTATTAAAGAAAAGAAGCTGGAGGCGAATTGTAAAAATGTAAGTAGTTGTGTGTGAAATAATGGGCTGTGTGGGTGGTTAAAGGTTGTTTTGTCTTGCAGAGACCTTGTTTGAGGAGGGGATGGACTTTGAATTTAGTTCTGCTTTTTGGGTGACTATTTTTCTAAAGTGTTTGTTTCTTCACTGGCATTTTTTTCTGTTGTTTGTTTACTGGGGAATGTGATGCTGTTAAAATATTTATTCATGTGGGGGGGAGAGGAGTGAACAATAGGGAGACAGACTGCCTGGTGCCAGGGCTGGGAGCTATCGAGTCAGCATGGGACAGCTGACTCTCGGAAGCGCAGTGGGGGTGGACAGGTGTTAAGCTGGAGCTTGACTTGGGGGATTGGATTTTTAGTGTTGCTAGGGAGGGAGGGAGGGGGGAGCTGCTTTGCTGACAGGGGACGAACTGTTATTAGTGGGGCAAATGGGAGGTGGGAGGTCAGGAACGGCGACAGCCCAAGAGGGGACTCGAGGGGCGCGAGCTCGAGGCTGGCCTAAAAAGGGTGATGGCTAGTCAGCTGGGAGGGTGGGGGGGGGTTTGGAAGCACCCCCGGTTGGAAGCCCCCCCCCCCCCCCCGTCCAGGCTGGAACTTGAGAGGACTGAATGGGCCGGTCAAGAGGGCTCGCGTGATTGCGCATTTGAGGGAACTGAAGGTGGACGTGGCAATGCTACAAGAGACACACCTAAAGGTTACAGACCAGACGAGATTGAGGAAGGGATGGGTTAGCCAAGTGTTCCACTCAGGACTGGAGTCAAAGACCAGTGGAGTAATGACTTGATCAGCAAACGAGTGGAATTCGAGGCTGGAAGAATCGTGTCAGACAAGCGGGGTAGGTACATAATGGTGAATGAGAAGCTGGAGGGGGTGCGAGTGGTACTTGTGAACATATATGCTCCAAATTGGGACGATGTGGAATATATGAGGCGGGTTTCAGGTAAGATCCCAGACTTAGAGTCACATAACCTGATCTTGGGAGGGGACTTCAACACAGTCATTGATCCGGAATTGGACCGGTCAATATCCAGGACAAGGTTGAGGCCGGCTGCGGCAAAGGAATTGAAGGGTTTTATGGAACAGATGGGGGGGAGTAGACCCATAGAGGTTTGCATGGCTGAGGACAAAGGAGTTTTCCTTTTTTCCTCATGTCCCCAAGGTATACTCTCGCATCGACTTTTTTGTTCTGAGCAGGGCGCGAATACCGAAGGTGGTGGATACTGAATATTCGGCTATTGCAGTGTTGGATCATGCCCCGCACTGGGTGGATCTACAGGTTAGTGTGGGGAGTTGTGGGGTTGCTAGCGGACGAAGCAGTTTGTGGGCGGGTTAACAAGTCCATCCAGAACTACCTGGAAACAAATGATACCAGGGAGGTCTCTGCAGCGACGGTCTGGGAAGCTTTGAAGGCAGTAGTCAGAGGGGAATTAATCTCGATACGGGCTCACAGAGAAAAGGTGCAATGGGCTGAGAGGGATAGATTAATGGAGGAGAGTCCACTAGGAGAGTCCAGGTGGACAGGTGATACTCGGAGGCCCTGGAAGCAGGGCTCCTGAGGGAGCGGCGGAGGTTACAGGTGGAGTTTGGGCTGTTGACCACAGGGAAAGCAGTGGAACAGATCATAGATCATAGAACAGTACAGCACAGAACAGGCCCTTCGGCCCTCGATGTTGTGCCGAACAATGATCACCCTACTCAAACCCACGTATCCACCCTATACCCGTAACCCAACAACCCCCCCCCTTAACCTTACTTTTTAGGACACTACGGGCAATTTAGCATGGCCAATCCACCTAACCCGCACATCTTTGGACTGTGGGAGGAAACCGGAGCACTCGGAGGAAACCCACGCACACACGGGGAGGACGTGCTAGCCGGCAGGGGCTTACCGGAGGAACCTGTATTACAGGTACAGGCATACACCCCCCTACTGCAAGTACACATCACTACAGTGGTTATATCACCATGGCTGTAGCCCATGACCATCCTGTGCTTCCCCCCGGTCTTAACCACTACCACCTGGGATCTCCAAGGGCTGTTGCTGGCCTTGATGATACCCTCCCGAAGCAGCCGCTGGACTTCGGACCTGATGAAGGCCTTGTTCTGGGTGCTGTACCGTCTGCTCCTGGTGGCGACGGGCTTGCAGTCTGCGGTCAGATTGGCAAAGAGTGAGGGAGGCTCGACCTTGAGGGTCGCGAGGCCGCAAACGGTGAGGGAAGGTAGGGGTCCGCCGAATTTGAGGGTGAAGCTCTGGAGATTGCACTGGAAATCCAGGCCGAGTAAGAGTGATGCGCAGAGGTTGGGGAGAATGTACAGACGGAAACGGTCGAATTCCACGCCCTGTACAGTAAGTTTAACCAGGCAGAAACCCCGGATTGGAACACAGTGGGACACGGAGGCGAGAGAGATCTGCCGGTTGGCGGGATGGACCGCAAGGGAATAGTGCCTTACCGTGTCCGGGTGGACGAAGCTCTCGGTGCTCCCGGAGTCGATGAGGCAGGAGGTCACGTGGCCGTTGACCAGCAGCGATGTGGAAGAGGGTGCCAGGTTGCGAGGACGAGACGGTCGAGCGTAACGGAGGCTAGTAGCAGGCGATCGGCGGTCGAATCACTTGAGTCCGGCGAGGAGCGGTAGCGACCCGTGTCCCGTGGCCCCGTCCCGGGGGAGGACAAAATGGCGTCGCCTGGAGTACCTGTGGGTAAAATGGCGGCGCCCATGGAGCGCACATTGTGGCGTTGGGACAAAATGGCGGCGCCCATGGAACGCACATGGCGGTGGTGGATGAAGATGGCGGCTCCCATGGAGCGCACGTGGCGGGGCGGCGAAAGGTGGCGGCGCCGACTGATCATACGTGGGGTCGGGGGAAGCGGCCGGCAGGGCCCATTGAGCGAGTGGCTGAGGCGAGGGGACCGGGGGCGTGATAGCGGCAACCGTCCAGGACTGACACACCGCTGCAAAGTGGCCTTTCTTGCCACAAGCTTTGCAGGTCGCAGTGTGGGCCGGGCAGCGCTGGCGGGGGTGCTTCTGCTGACCACAGAAGTAACAGTGGGGACCCCCAGGGAGCGTGATGCGGCGAGCAGCGCAGGCGTAGTGCGCGGGGGGGCGTTTGCGGGGTCCGCGAAGGGTAGGACGGGTGGGCCTGGGGGGCCGTTTGCGGGGCCCACGAGGGGTAGGATGGGTGGGCCGAGTGGCTAGCGGAGTAAGATCGCGCACTACGGGAGGCGGCCGTCATGGAAAGCGCCAGGGCCTTTACGGTCGCGAGGTCGGGGGCGGCCCCTTCCAGCAGTCGTTGCCGGATGGTGTCCGATACAATGCCTGTAATAAAGGCATCGCGCATGAGTAAGTCAGAGTGTTCCGTGGCTGTGAGGGCCCGGCAGTCGCAGTCTCGTACCAGAGGTATAACGGCCCTCCAGAAGTCCTCAATCGACTCACTCGGATGCTGGACGCGAGTAGAGAGTTGATGCCTCGCAAACAGGGTGTTCGCCGACTGTGCATAGTTCTCCTTGAGCAGTTCCATAGCTGTGGTGTAGTCAGTCGCATCTCGAATTAGCGGAAAGACACTGGAGCTAAGTCTGGAGTACAGGAGTTGTTTTTTCTCATCCTCCGTCGGGGGAGGGTCTGCTGAAGAGGTATAGGCCTCGAAGACTGCCAGCCAGTGAACGAAGTCTTTTCTGGCATGAGGCAACTGCGGATCCAGCTGCTGACGGTCAGGTTTGATTCTGATGTCCATGGTGAACGGAAAATCACACAGCAATAAATTGTAGCGCTAACAATTATACTCAAAGACGAGAGAATAGTACAATAGAGGCTTTATTGCTGTGCGATGCTATTCCTCCATCTGCAACTGTAGACTAGGGTCTGAGTGACTCACACGCATATTTATACACAAGCTCCCTGTGGGCGGAGCTAGCCAGCAGGGGCTTACCGGAGGAACAGGTACAGGCATACATCCCCCTACTGCAAGTACACATCACTACAGTGATTATAGAACATGGAACAGTACAGCACAGAACAGGCCCTTTGGCCCTCGATGTTGTGCCGAGCAATGATCACCCTACTCAAACCCACGTATCCACCCTATACCCGTAACCCAACAACCCCCCCCCCCCCCTTAACCTTACTTTTTAGGACACTACGGGCAATTTAGCATGGCCAATCCACCTAACTCGCACATCTTTGGACTGTGGGAGGAAACCGGAGCACCCGGAGGAAACCCACGCACACAGGGGGAGGACGTGCAGACTCCGCACAGACATTGACCCAGCCGGGAATCGAACCTGGGACCCTGGAGCTGTGAAGCATTTATGCTAACCACCATGCTACCG
The DNA here is from genome assembly GCF_902713615.1 of Scyliorhinus canicula. Lineage (NCBI taxonomy): Eukaryota > Metazoa > Chordata > Chondrichthyes > Carcharhiniformes > Scyliorhinidae > Scyliorhinus > Scyliorhinus canicula. The sequence goes on from NC_052153.1 coordinate 47,022,687, forward strand.
TGCTGCCCACACTATCATATCACCACACTACCTTAAATTGTATCAGGCTAAGCCTGACGCACGATGAGGAGGTATTAACCCTGCTTAGGGCATCCGCCCATAGACCCATAAACTTATCCCTGTCGCTGTCGAGCCCGAAAGGCAGTATATTGGCCAGGCATCAGTCAGGATATCGCCAACACGGTCCTCAATTGCCCAACGTGTCAAAGGTTTCAGCCGTTTCAGCCTAAAGAGACTCTACAGCCGCATGAACTGGTGTCCTCCCCATGGTCCAAAGTTAGTATTGACCTCTTTCATGCAAAGGGCCGAGACTATGTCCTCCTCGTGGGCTACTTTTCCAACTACCCCGAGGTGGTCAGACTGACTGACCTCTCATCAGCAACAGTAATCAAGGCATGCAAGGAGACTTTTGCCTGTCATGGCATTCCGCTTACAGTTATGACTGATAATGGCCTGTGCTTCATCAGCCAGGAGTGGACGGATTTTGCCCGGCTGTACAATTTTAGGCATGTCACTTCAATCCCACACTACCCCCAGTCGAATGGGAAAGCTGAAAAATGGGTCCACATCGTTAAAAGACTGTTTTGAAAAGCTGCTGACTCGGGTTCGGATTGCAACCTGGCGCTGTTAGCCTACAGGGCGACTCCTTTGTCCGCTGGCCTGTCCCCAGCACAGCTCCGGATGAACCGCACACTACGGACGACGGTGCCGGCTATCCACATCCTGGACCTTGACAATTTTCCGGTCTCGGGCCCAATGCAAGTCGGCGTACGACGCCCACGCCACAGATCTCCCTGCTCTGGTCCCTGCTGACCGAGTTTGTGTTCAGCTACCCGACGGTGGCTGGTCTGCCACAGCTGTGGTGGTTAAGCAAGTGGCCCTGAGATCGTTCCTCGTTCACATGCATGATGGCTCCTTTCTTCGGCGTAATAGGCGGGTACTGCGGCTACTTCCACGCCCGCTACCTGAACGTGATGTCCCGCGTCGCACGCTGGTTCCTCAGGACGCGCCCTTCCACGAGGCCACCGATCTGCCAGTTCTTTTACCGACCTCTACATTGGAGGCAGTTCCGCCCGTTCCAGTGCAGGCGGCCCCTGACCCACCCTTGCAGCGGTCAACCAGAATTTGTCACCCGCCACAGAGACTGAATTTATAGACTGAATGTTGCATTACCTTGTGATCCGATTACACATCTCTACATATTGTTTCTTCCTAATTTGTTATCTGCCCTCTATCTGCACTAGACACCTTCCCATGTAAATACGTTAACATACTTTGTACATAGTCAGGGTCCTGTACACACACACTCACTATTTACTGACCGACACACATTTTTTTTAAAGTAAAAAAAAAGGGGGGAGATGTCATAATATACACACAGGTATATGATGGGGCACAGACAGGCAGTGATTGACACACAGGATGACCAGTGAACACACAGAACACAGCAGCCAATCACCAGACAGAACACGACCACTATAAAGCCAGAGGGCACTAGTTTTCCTGCTCTCTTGGGATCCAGCCTCTGAGACAGTCAGAGCTCATGAGCAGCAACTAGAACATACACCATGTGGTAGTAAGATAGTCTGGTCAGGTTAGCCTCAGGTCTCCAGTCAACTCAGCATAATGTCAACTCACAGTTAAAGTATGATAGTTAAGAGTTCAATAAAATCGAGTTGCATTTCTTCAAGTGCTGGAAGCCTGTCTCTCTCTCACTACTACAGTGAACGCAGTCCTCGGAGACCCAGCTTACTCAACACATCACGTTTTTTTTAGATGGGCTCTCCGGTTCTGGAATTTCATGCTGAAGGTAGAACCATTACCTCATCATTCCCTTCCACTTCGTAAACACAGGTTATCGTCTCCTCGTTCTTTGCAAACAGAATCTTCTGATAACGTAAATGTCCATTATGGTGGCAGCTGCATCCCTGGCATTGTCTCCCAGCTCTGCCAAAGCTAAAAAGAAAACTTGAGTGATTCTTCAAGGCCTCCAGCTTCTTTGCTGTGCCTGTATTCTTCTCATGAGATTTCACCTTCACTTGTTTTAAAAGTAAGCCTATTGATACATTTTGCCCGTTCTGGAGTATCACACCCATTCTCATCAACCATGCCCAACTGTTCAGAAATTCCGTACCGACACCATCTACTCTGACAGTAAAATCCATCAGATGGAAAAAGAACTAACTCAACAACTAAACATGGAAACAATGCGAAGTAGGTGAGAACGGAAGGGACCACTAAAGAATATATAATTATCTTAATTCAGCTATGTATTTCTTTCTTTCTTATAAAATAAATTTTGTATTTAAATGTATTTTGAGTTTTTTGTATGGACTAGTTTATTTTGTATTTTGATAATGTATTTTTGCACTTGAGACATGGCAGTATTACAGATAATAAGTGAAATATTGTAATGTTGGGGATTTAGACGGTCTGCCTGGGACCCCCGTGTGGTGGTATGATTAACATAGCTGCCTGCCATTGGTGCAGAACACCGGCTTACCATTGGCCCTGGTTGGTCATGTGCCTCTCGACCGATTGGTTGAGACCAGTCATGTGACGGCTCCCCGATTGGTCGAGAGGCTGAGTTAACCCCGCCTCCAGGGCGAGGTATAAATACCCAGCACGCTTGGCGGTCGGCCATTTACTGTACCAAATCGGTCACTGCTGTACCGCGCAGCGACTGGGGATCCCCCCCCCTACGGGCCCTTGCGGGCCCTTCAAGCACACCACGCCAATCTCTCCCCCCCGCCACCGGGCCCCTGCGCCCGGCCTGCGCGCCTCCCCCTCTCCTCCGAGCCCTTCCAGCGCACCGCGCAAATCTCTCCCCCCTGCCCCTGCGCCCGGCCTGCGCGCCCGCTCTCAGCCACTCCGTTCGTCCCGCCAGCACTGCTAACCCCACCCCCAGCAACCACGAGGGCCCTGCGGGCGCCACCATCTTGGGCCCCGGACGCCACGTGCGGGTCCTGGGCGCCGCCATCTGGGGGCGCCGACTCCACGTGCGGGTCCTGGGCACCGCCATCTTGGGGCCCCGACTCCACATGCGGATCCTGGGCACCACCATCCTGGCCTGGCACGCATAATTCTGCCAGCACCTGCTCGGCCGACGACGACTACGACGATGGTTCTTCTCCACGGCTCGCGGCCATTCAACTCGACCAGTCATGGCCACGCATGCTCGCCAAAACAATGACGCTGATCCACCTCAACGGCCACGAGACGGGCTGCCTGCTGGACTCCGGGAGCACGGAAAGCTTCGCTCACATTGCCACGGTAAGAAGCTGCGCGCTCCCTGTCCATCCTGTAAAACACAAAATCGGGTTAGCCTCAGGTTCGCACTCCGTCCGCATCACCGGCTGCTGCATCGCGGACCTCACGGTCCAAGGGAAGGTTTTTTAAAATTACAAACTCCTTGTCTTCCCTGACCTTTGCACACCGGCACTCCTAGGACTGGACTTCCAGTGCAACCTGCAGAGCTTGACCTTCCAATTCGGCGGCCCTATACCCCCCCTCACTGTCTGCAGCCTCGCGTTCCTCAAAGTGGACCCCCCCTCCTTGTTTGCTAATCTCACCCCCGATTGCAAACCCATCGCAACACAGAGCAGACGGTACAGCGCCCAGGACCGGACCTTCATCAGGTCCGAGATCCAGAGGTTGCTGAAGGAAGCGGTCATCGAGGCCAGCAACAGTCCCTGGCGAGCTCAGGTGCTGGTGGTCCGGACTGGGGAGAAAAACTGGATGGTCATCGACTATAGCCAGACCATCAACCGGTTTATGCAACTGGACGCGTATCCTCTCCCCGTATTTCCGCCATGGTAAACGATATCACGAAATACAAAGTCTTCTCCACTGTGGACCTCAAGTCCGCCTATCACCAGCTCCCCATCCGCGCGAGTGACCGCAAGTACACCGCGTTCGAGGCTGATGGGCACCTCTACCACTTCCTTAGGGTTCCATTCGGTATCACAAATGGTGTCTCGGTCTTCCAACGGCTACCTTCCCGTACCTCGATAATGTCACCATCTGCGGCCACGACCAGCAGGACCATGACACCAACCTCCGGAAATTTCTCCAAACCGCAAAACTCCTTAACCTCACTTACAATAAGGATAAGTGAGTGTTTAGCACCGACCGTCTAGCCATCCCACGGGAGAGCTTGGTCACGGTTGTGTGATCTTATTCATTGGATCAAGAGGACGGATGGTGGTCAAATGGCTATCAGCCTGAAAAGGTAGGCCAGATACAGAATTGGACAATCTAAATTAAACAGCAGCCAAGACCTTGAGCCGCCAGGCCTGATGGGAATTCGGACAGGCCAAATAAACACGGACACTGGTCAGAGGCAAACAAGGGCAAATCTGGACCTGTCTTGGTAGCTGGGACCAGAGGTGCTCGATCTTGACCAAATAAAGACATTATTTTGTGCATTTGCCAGTATCGGCCACACTCACAGGCACCTCAGTTCCAGTATCGGCCAGATTGGATTGGATTGGATTTGTTTATTGTCACGTGTACCGAGGTACAGTGAAAAGTATTTTTCTGCAAGCAGCTCAACAGATCATTAAGTACATGGGAAGAAAAGGGAATAAAAGAAAATACACAAGGTACACAATGTAACTACGTAAGCACCGGCATCGGATGAAGCATACAGGGTGTAGTGTTAATGAGGTCAGTCCATGAGAGGGTCATTTAGGAGTCTGGTAACAGCGGGGAAGAAGCTGTTTTTGAGCCTGTTCATGCGTGTTCTCAAATTTCTGTATCTCCTGCTCGATGAAAGATGTTGGAAGAGTGAGTAAGACGGGTGGGAGGGGTCTTTGATTATGCTGCCCGCTTTTCCCAGGCAGCGGGAGGTGTAGATGGAGTCCATGGATGGGAGGCAGGTTTGTGTGGTGGACTGGGCGGCATTCACAACTCTCTGAAGTTCCTTGCGGTCCTGGGCTGAGTAGTTGCCATACCAGGCTGTGATGCAGCCCGATAGGATGCTTTCTATGGTGCATCTGTAAAAGTTGGTAAGGGTTAATGTGGGCATAACAAAGTTGCTTAGTTTCCTGAGGAAGTATGGGCGCAGTTGTGCTTTCTTCGTGGTAGCGTCGACGTGGGTGGCCCAGGACAGATTTTTGGAGTTGTGCATCCCTAGGAATTTGAAACTGGTAACCATCTCCACCTCGGCCCCGTTGATGCTGACAGGGGTGTGTACCATACTTTGCTTCCTGAAGTCAATGACCAGCTCTTTAGTTTTGCTGGCATTGATGGAGAGATTGTTGTCGCTGCACCACTCCACTAGGTTCTCAATCTCCCTCCTGTATTCTGCTTGTCGTTATTCGAGATCTAGCCGACTATGGTCGTATCATCAGCAAACTTGTAGATGGAGTTGGAACCAAATTTTGCCACGCAGTCGTGTGTGTACAGGGAGTAGAGTGGGCTAAGTACGCAGCCTTGCGGAGCCCCGGTATTGAGGACTATTGTGGAGGAGGTGTTGTTGTTCATTCTTACTGATTGTGGTCTGTTGGTCAGAAAATCGAGATCCAGTTGCAGAGTGGGGAGCCAAGTCCTAGGTTTTGGAGCTTTGATATGAGCTTGGCTGGGATTATGGTGTTGAAGGCAGAGTTGTAGTCAATAAATAGGAGTCTGATGTAGGAGTCCTTGTTGTTGAGATGCTCAAGGGATGAGTGTAGGGCCAGGGAAATGGTGTCTGCTGTGAACCGGTTGTGACGGTATGCGAATTGCAGTGGATCAAGGCGTTCTGGTAGTATGGAGGTGATGCGATTCATGATCAACCTCTCGAAGCACTTCATTACGACTGAAATCAGGGCCACCGGACGGTAGTCATTGAGGCACGTTGCCTGGTTCTTCTTTGGCACCGGTATGATGGTGGTCTTCTTGAAGCAGGTGGGGACCTCGGAGTGGAGTAGGGACAGGTTAAAGATGTCCACGAATACCTCTGCCAGCTGGTCCACGCAGGCTCTGAGAGCACAACCAGGGATCCCGTCCGGGCCTGTCGGCTTCCGAGGGTTCACTTTCTGGAAGGCCGATCTGATTTCGTAAGCTGTGGTGGTGGGTTGGGTGAGTTATGGGCTGCTGGGGCACTCGGCAGCAGATTGTTGGTTACCTGCTCAAACCGAGCATAGAATGCATTGAGTTCATCGGGGAGGGGGGTGCTGCTGCCGGAGATACTGCTCGGCTTCGCTTTGTAGCCCGTAGGGGCACTAATATCCTGGGGGTGAAATTTGCTAATGCTCTTCGGGAGGGTTTAAACTAGTTCAGCAGGGGATTGTGAACCTGAATTGTAGCACCAGTATACAGGAGATTGAGAGTAGTGAGGTCATGAGTAAGGTTTCAAAGTTGCAGGAGTGTACTGGCAGGAAGGAAGGTGGTTTAAAGTGTGTCTACTTCACTGCCAGGAGCATCCGGAATAAGGTGGGTGAACTTGTGGCATGGGTTGGTACCTGGGACTTCGATGTAGTGACCACTTCGGAGACATGGATAGAGCAGGGACGGGAATGGTTATTGCAGGTGCCAGGGTTTAGATATTTCAGTAAGCTCAGGGAAGATGGTAAGAGAGGGGGAGGGGTGGCATTGTTAGTCAAGGACAGTATTATGGTGGCAGAAAGGACGTTTGATGAGGACACGTCTACTGAGGTAGTATGGGCTGAGGTTAGAAACAGGAAAGGAGAGGTCACCCTGTTAGGGGTTTTCTATAGGCCTCCAAAAAGTTCCAGAGATGTAGAGGAAAGGATTGCAAAGATGATTCTGAATAGGAGCAAAAGTAACAGGGTAGTTGTTATGGGGGACTTTAACTTTCCAAATATTGACTGGAAACACTATAGTTCGAGTACTTTAGATGGGTCCGTTTTTGTCCAATGTGTGCAGGAGGGTTTCCTGACGCAGTATGTAGATAGGCCAATGAGAGGCAAGGCTGTATTGGATTTGGTACTGGGTAATGAACCAGGACAGGTGTTAGATTTGGAGGTAGGTGAGCACTTTGGTGGTAGTGACCACAATTTGATTACGTTTACTTTAGTGATGGAAAGGGATAGGTATATACCGCAGGGCAAGAGTTATATCTGGGGGAAAGGCAATTATGATGCGATGAGGCAAGACTTAGGATGCATCGGATGGAGAGGAAAACTGCAGGGGATGGGCACAATGGAAATGTGGAGCATGTTCAAGGAACAGCTACTGCGAGTCCTTGATAAGTATGTACCTGTCAGACAGGGAGGAAGTGATCGAGCAAGGGAACCGTGGTTTACTAAAGCAGTTAAAACACTTGTCAAGAGGAAGAAGGAGGCTTATGTAAAGATGAGACGTGAAGGTTCAGTTAGGGCGCTCGAGAGTTACAAGTTAGCTAGGAAGGATCTAAAGAGAGAGCTAAGAAGAGCCAGGATGGGACATGAGAAGTCTTTGGCAGGTAGGATCAAGGATAATCCTAATGCTTTCTATAGATATGTCAGGAATAAAAGAATGACTAGGGTAAGAGTAGAGCCAGTCAAGGACAGTAGTGGGAAGTTGTGCATGGAGTCCGAGGAGATAGAAGTGCTAAATGAATATTTTTTGTCAGTATTCACACAGGAAAAAGACAATGTTGTCGAGGAGAATACTGAGATACAGGCTACTAGACAAGAAGGGCTTGAAGTTCATAAGGAGGAGGTGTTAGCGATTCTGGAAAGTGTTAAAATAGATAAGTCCCCTGGGCCGGATGGGATTTATCCTAGGATTCTCTGGGAAGCTAGGGAGGAGATTGCTGAGACTTTAGCTTTGATCTTCAAGTCATCTTTGTCTACAGGAATAGTGCCAGAAGACTGGAGGATAACAAATGTTGTCCCCCTTGTTCAAGAAGGGGAGTAGAGACAACCCCGGTAACTATAGACAAGTGAGCCTTACTTCTGTTGTGGGCAATGCATTGGAAAGGTTTATAAGAGATAGGATGTATAATCATCTGGAAAGGAATAATTTGATTAGAAGGGTAGGTCGTGCCTCACAAACCTTATTGAGTTCTTTGAGAAGGTGACCAAACAGGTGGACGAGGGTAAAGCAGTTGATGTGGTGTATATGGATTTCAGTAAAGCGTTTGATAAGGTTCCCCACAGTAGGCTATTGCAGGAAATACGGAGGCATGGGATTCAGGGTGATTTAGCAGTTTGGATCAGAAATTGGCTAGCTGGAAGAAGACAAAGGGTGGTGGTTGATGGGAAATGTTCAGACTGGAGTCCAGTTACTAGTGGTGTACCACAAGGATCTGTTTTGGGGCCACTGCTGTTTGTCATTTTTATAAATGACCTGGAGGAGGGCGTGGAAGGATGGGTGAGTACATTTGCAGATGACACTAAAGTCGGTGGAGTTGTGGACAGTGCAGAAGGATGTTACAAGTTACAGAGGGACATAGATAAGCTGCAGAGCTGGGCTGACAGGTGGCAAATGGAGTTTAATGCAGAAAAGTGTGAGGTGATTCATTTTGGAAGGAATAACAGGAAGACAGAGTACTGGGCTAATGGTAAGATTCTTGGTTGTGTGGATGAGCAGAGAGATCTGTCCATGTACATAGATCCCTGAAAGTTGCCACCCAGGTTGAGAGTGTTGTTAAGAAGGCGTAAGGTGTGTTAGCTTTTATTGGTTTCGGAGCCATGAGGTCATGTTGCAGTTGTACAAAACTCTGGTGCGGCCGCATTTGGAGTATTGCGTGCAGTTCTGGTCGCCGCATTATAGGAAGGATGTGGAAGCATTGGAAAGGGTGCAGAGGAGATTTACCAGGATGTTGCCTGGTATGGAGGGAAGATCTTATGAGGAAAGGCTGAGGGACTTAAGGCTGTTTTCGTTAGAGAGAAGGTTAAGAAGTGACTCAATTGAGGCATACAAGATGATCAGAGGATTAGATAGGGTGGACAGTGAGAGCCTTTTTCTTTGGAGGATGATGTCTAGCACGAGGGGACATAGCTTTAAATTGAGGGGAGATAGATATAGGACAGATGTCAGAGTTAGGTTCTTTACTTAGAGAGTAGTACGGGCGTGGAATACCCTGCCTGCAACAGTAGCGGACTCGCCAACACTAAGGGCATTCAAATGGTCATTGGATAGACATATGGACGATAAGGGAATAGTGTAGATGGGCTTTAGAGTGGTTTCACAGGTCGGCGCAACATCGAGGGCTGAAGGGCCTGTACTGCGCTGTAATGTTCTATGTTCTATGTTATGTTGTTTAGTCCTTGCCACAATCACTGAGAGTCTGTCTGTGACTCTAGCTTGGTTTGATGTTCTCTCTTGGCATCTCAGATGGCTTTGCGGAGGTCATAGCTGGATTTCTTGTATAGGTCAGGGTCGTCTGACATGAACGCCTCAGACCTGTCCTTCAGTAGGGAGTCAATCTCGCGATTGAGCCATGGTTTCCGGTTGGGGAACATACGTATTACTTTGGCATGCAGTCATCCACACATTTGCTGATGAAGTCTGTAAGGTGGTGCCATACTCATTTAAGTTGGTCGCTGAATTCTTAAATATGGACCAGTCCATTATCTCTAAGCAGTCACGTAAGAGCTCTTCTGTTCCCTCGGACCAGCACTGCACGACCTTCTTAGCTGGATTCTCCCGCTTGAGTTTCTGCTTGTATGTCGGGAGAAGGAGCACTGTCTTCTGGTCTGATTTCCCAAAGTGCAGTCGGGGGATGGAACGGTAGGTGCCCTTGATTTTTGAGTAGTAGTGGTCAAGAATGTTGTCGCCCTGGTGGGGCAGGAGATGTACTGGTGGAATTTTGGCAGTACACTCTTGAGGTTGGCCTTGTTGAAGTCTCTGGCCACGATGAACAAGGCCTCGGGTTGTTCTGTTTCATAGTTGTTTATAACTGTGTACAGTTCGTCCAGCACCTTCCTCACTTCTGCCTGCGGTGGGATATAGACCGCTGTGACAATGGCTGAAGTGAACTCACGTGGAAGATAGGATGAGCGGCACTTTGCAGTCAGGTATTCCAGGTCCGGGGAACAGTAGGTCGCCAGGTCGCCACATCCAAGCACCAGGAGGAGTTGATGAGGAGGCAAACCCCTCCACCCTTCGCTTTGCCTGATGACATGGTGCAATTCGCCCAGTGAATTGAGAAGCCTTCAGGTTGTATGGCACAGTCCGATGAGGCAGGGGTGAGCCATGTCTCTGTGAAACAGAGCACACAGCAGTCTCTTACTTCCCTCTGAGAGGTACGTCTGGTGTTAAATTCATCCAGCTTGTTTTCGATCGCTTGGACGTTTGCCAGGGGTATGCTGGGGAGAGGGGTCTTAAAACCACGTTGCTTCAGTCTAACCTGCAGACCACTGCGTTTCCCTCGCTTCCTCAGTCGGCGACTGCGGCTGGATGATTCTGGGATCTCATGGGACCAGACTCAATGGTGCCTCAGTTTCCATATATGGAAAGGGCTACGTGCCCTGTGGATGGACTCCAAGCGTCTTCTACATATAGAATGGGCAATCACATTGGGTTCTGCAACCCTCAATAACTTAATTGGCTTGAAGATTAAGAACTTTCCAGAAGGGTACAAAAGAGACCAGAGGTATAAGAAGAGTCACCTGGAAGCCACTCCCAGAAAAGACTCCACCCCGAGTGAAGACTCCACCCCTGCAAAGAATCGACCTTGAGAAGGTACGACAATAATGGAAAAGGGCATGCGAGATCAACGTTCGCGAAAAAGACCCTGGGTTCAGAGGCAAGGTTATCGGAATTGGCAGAGCTCAGTGAAGAGTTGTAGCCGGGGGAACAGCCTGGTCAAGCTCAACTGGACCGGTAGTATCAGAGTCTCAGACAAATAGTACAGTATTTTAAGGATTAATAGTTGTTTTTGTTAATAGAGTTTGGATAATGACATTTGTAATGAAATCAGGTGAACCACGAATCACTCTTGTCCTTTGTTCCTCTCATGAGTAAGAGCACCTGGGACTTCTGATGACGGGGATGTGCTGAGCAGTCGCACATCAGCTGGCTCTCCTCCAGAATACAGTGACATGGCTATTAGATGAATTTAACCTGAAAATTCAGACTTAATCTACCCTTAAACAGAAAAGGAAGAGAAAAAGAGCAATATGCCAGCAAGCCGTAATTCAAGAAACCAGAGGGCAGCCAGAAGCAGTGGAAAAGGGCAGGAGCAGCAAGCGAGGGAGTTTGCGGACCCACAAGATGAGATTTCGCCAGCCACCCCTAGAGAGGGAGACAGACAACCCGAACAACAGGCTCCCCTCACCACCCCCCCCCCCCCCCCCCCCAAATCTGGAAAGGGATGGAAGAAATTCCTAACCAAGGAATTGACCATAATGAAGGAAAAGATCAAAGTGGAGATCACAATTGAACCCCTGCCGATTGCCCTGCGAGACGCGAGAGGTTGAAAGGGCATCCGAAAAAGAGGTAGAGAGCACAGAGTCTCACTCTATGCGGATGATCTGCTTCTACATCTCGGACCCACAAAACGACATGAACAAAATCATGAAGTTCTGGAAGAGTCTGGGGCCTTCTCAGGCTACAAACTCAACATGGGCAAAAGTGAGGCTTTCCCGGTGAATGCGAATGGGGGGCAGGGGATGGGCAGAGCTGGAAGGGCTCCCATTTAAACTAGCCCAAAACAAATTCCACTAGCTGGGGATCCAGATAGCCCACGATTGGACTCGGATCCACAAGTGGAATCTGACTAGTATAGCAGAGGAAATATAAAAGGACCTCCAAAGATGGGATGCACTCCTGCTTTCCCTGGCGGGAAGGGTGCAGACCATCAAGATGAACGTAGTGCCCAGGTTCCTCTTCCTGTTTAGATCCATATTGATCTTCATCCCCAACGCCTTTTCCCAAAAAATAGACAAAATGATTATGGCGGATAGGGGGGATCCAAGAATCCCTAAAACAACATTGCAGAGGAGCAGAAGCATGGGAGGCCTGGCCCTCCCGAACTTGCAATACTACCATTGGGCAGTCATGGCTGAGAGAGTGAGGGGATGGGTAAAGGAAACAAACACGGAATGGGTGAGGATGGAGGAGTCCTTCTGCACGGGAACGTCCCTTCGAGCTCTCGCCACAACAGCACTCCATCCCAGCCGGCAAAACACTCAACCGGCCCAGGGATAGTAGCAACACTGTGAGAACCTGGAACAAGATGAAACAACACTCCGCTTTAACTGAGGTTTCCACGATGGCCCCCATCTGCAGCAACCACAGGTTTCCACCAGCTATGCTAGACGTCATCTTTAAGAGGTGGAGACAGGACCGGGGGATGCTAGCAGTTAGGGACTTCTACATAGGGGACAGGTTTGCGACTTTAGAAGATCTGACCGAGAGACTGGAATGACTGAACGGACAGAAACTCAGACATTTACAAATCAAAAACTTTCTCCGCAAGGAGAGGACAAGGTACCCTAGGGCCCAGAGATACACAGGCTGGGATTCGCCAACCCAGCGGTGGGTCGGAGAATCCCTGTGGGAGGGGGGGGGGGAAGAGAATCGGCGGGCAGGCTGGTTCCATGGGGGCCTACTTTACTCCGCACCGGGCCCCTGTAGGGCTCCGCCATATTGTCCGGGGGCCGGCGCAGAGAAGGAAACCCCCGCGCATGCACGGAAATACGCCGGCCGTTCCGCATATGCTGGAGCTGTGTGGACCACTCCAGCAGCAACTTAGCTGAGAAGTACTCACTTTCGGGGGCCATTGACGCCGGAGTCGTTGGCGCCGGTTTTCCCGCCAGGTGGGGACATAGCCCCATTTTTAGAGAATACCGCCCACAATGGTGGACACGGACAGTCTGGAAAAAGGGAACTGCGGGGATAAATACGGATGACTTTTATAATAATAATAATAATCTTTATTGTCACAAGTAGGCTTACACTGCAATGAAGTTACTGTGAAAAGCCCCCAGTTGCCACATTCCGACGTCTGTTTGAGTACATAGAGGGAGAATTCAGAATGTCTAAATTACCTAACAAGCACGTTTTGATGGGTCTAGCATGCCGGCGGCGTAGAGCATCCGGCTCCAGCTGCTGATGCGGCCCAAAGAATTACCGGGTCCGTGGTCGCACATACGCACGTCTGCGTATTGCAGCGGCCGCGCCATGCTACATGGCGGAGGTCGCTCGTGGACCCGGCCCGCTAAATAGTGCTCCCCCTGTGGTAGTCACCACTGTTGTATTGTGTATACTGCATACAAAGATATTACGGTAAGGCCCCTGTGCTACAGGTATGGAGGTAGATCCCTGCCTGCTGAGTATAAATGTGTGGGCTCTCCGAGCTGCAGCCATTTCGGCAGCAGCTGCGGGAGGCTCCACATCGCTGCGTAATAAAGCCTCGATTACGCTCTACTCTTGTCTTGTCGTAATTGATAGTGCATCAATTTATTACGCAGAGATTTTAAAGCGATGGATCTCCGCATCAAGCCTGATCGTCTGCAGCTGCACCCTCAAGCAGACAACGCCAAGTCGGCCTTCACACATTGGCTAGCTTGCTTTGAGGCATACATCGGATCTGTGACTGAACCACCCTCAGAGGCACAGAAGCTCCAGATCCTTCACACGCGGCTGAGCTCAGACATCTTTCCCCTCATCCGGGAAGTGCCAACCTACGCTGAGGGCATGGTGCTCCTGAAGGAGAACTACACTCAGCAGACCAACAAAATCCACGTCAGCCACATCCTCTCCACGCAGCATCAACTCCCCGGTGAGTCTGTGAAAGATTTCTGCCGTGCCCTGCAACTCTTAGTGAGAGACTGCGATTGCCAGGCCATTTCAGACGCTGAACATTCTGACCTGCTACTTAGAGATACATTCGTTACGGGCATAGGGTCGGCCTACATCTGTCAGCGACTCTTAGAAGGGGCTACCCTTGACCTCGCAGCGACCACGAAACTAGCGCTCTCGCTCACAGTCGCCTCACGCAATATACAGGCGTATGCCCCCGACCACACGGCCCACCCGTCCTGGGCATCATGGACCCGCACCGGGCCCCTGTAGCACTTGGGTCCCCCCCAGCCTACACCAGGCCTGTGCCGCGCGGCAGCCAAACAACCCCGGAGGACCCAAGTGCTACTTGTGCGGAGAGTCAAAACACCCCCGTCAACGCTGCCCGGCACGGAGCGCGCTCTGCAAGGCCTGCGGTAAGAAAGGACAATTTGCTGCTGTGTGCCAGGGTCGCTCAGTCGCCGCTGTTGCCCAGCACCCCCCCATGTGCGACTCACGGGCACCGCCATCTTCCTCGCCTCAGACTTTGTGCGGCCCATGGGTGCCGCCATCTTCCTCCCCTCACAATACGTGCGGCCTGTGGGCGCAGCCATCTGCTCGCCTCACACGTGCGGCCCGTGGACACCGCCATCTTGCCTGTCTCAGGACACGTGGGGCCCGTGGGTGCCGCCATCTTCCTCGCCTCAGGATCCCTGCTCGTCGGGCACCTCATCGGGCTGCTCATCACCTGCAACCACTGCCAACCAGCCACGACTGGCCTCCATCACAATCGACCAGTCCCGACCGCACAACCCCGCGACCGCAACGACGATAGTGAAGGTCAACGGGCACAAAATATCCTGCCTTCTGGACTACGGGAGCATTGAGAGCTTCATCCACCCCGATACGGTAAGACGCTGCTCCCTCACGGTACACCCCACCAACCACAGAATCTCCCTGGCCTCCGGATCCCACTCCGTGGCGATCCGGGGGTGCTGCACCGCCACCCTCACCATCCAGGGCATAGAGATCAGCGGCTTCCGGCTCTACGTCCTCCCCAACCTCTGTGCTGCCTTGTTACTCGGCCTGGACTTCCAGTGCAACCTCCAGAGCCTAACCCTGAAATTTGGCGGGCCCCTACCACCCCTTACTGTATGCGGCCTCACGACCCTTAAGGTCGACCCACCTTCCCTGCTTGCAAACCTCACCCCGGATTGCAAACCCGTCGCCACCAGGAGCAGACGGTACAGCGCCCAGGACAGGACCTTCATCAGGTCTGAGGTCCAGCGACTGCTGCGGGAAGGTATTATCGAGGCCAGCAACAGCCCCTGGTGAGCCCAAGTGGTAGTGGTGAAAACTGGGGAGAAAAACAGGATGGCCGTTGACTACAGTCAGACCATCAATCGGTACACGCAGCTCGAAGCATACCCTCTCCCTCGCACATCTGATATGGTCAATCAGATTGCACAGTACCGGGTCTTCTCGACAGTGGACCTGAAATCTGCCTACCACCAGCTCCCCATTCGCAAGGCGGACCGCCAGTACACTGCGTTTGAGGCGGAAGGCCGCCTTTACCATTTCCTTAGGGTTCCCTTCGGCATCATTAACGGGGTCTCGGTCTTCCAACAGGAGATGAAACGAATGGTTGACCGGTACGGACTGCGAGCCACTTTCCTATACCTGGATAACATCACCATCTGCAGCTACAACCAGCAGGACCATGACACAAACCTTTCCAAATTCCTCCACACAGCCAAACTCCTCAACCTAACGTACAACAAGGAGAAGTGCATGTTCAGAACGGACCGATTAGCCATCCTCGGCTGTGTGGTCCAGAACAGAGTTCTAGGGCCCGACCCCAATCGCATGCGCCCCCTCATGGAACTACTCCTCCCCCACTGCCCCAAGGCCCTCAAACGATGCCTGGGGTTCTTCTCGTACTACATCCAGTGGGTCCCTAACTATGCGGACAAGGTTCGCCCACTCATTCACTCCACCGTTTTTCCACTAACGGCCGAGGCTCACCAGGCCTTCAACTGTATCAAGGCCGACATCGCCAAGGCCGTGAAGCACGCAGTCGACGAGACGCTACCCTTCCAAGTCGAGAGCGATGCATCAGACATCTCTCTGGCCGCCACCATCAACCAGGCAGGTAGGCCTTGGCATTCTTTTCCCGCACCCTCCATGCCTCCGAAACTCGGCACTCCACTGTTTGAAAGGAGGCCCAAGCTATTGTTGAAGCTGTGCGGCATTGGAGGCATTACCATTACCTGAGATTCACTCTCCTCACTGACCAACAGTCGGTTGCCTTCATGTTTAACAACACACAGCGGGGCAAGATCAAAAATAATAAAATCTTGAGGTGGAGGATCGAGCTCGCCACCTACAATTACGAGATTTTGTATTACCCCAGTAAGCTCAATGAGCCCCCCGATGCCTTGTCCCGAGGCACATGTGCCAGCGCACAAGTGGACGAACTCCGCACCCTGCACGACGATTTGTCACCCAGGGGTCACCCTCTTTTATCACTTCATAAAGGCCCACAATCTGGCCTACTCCATCGAGGAAGTCAGGGCTATCATCAGAGACTGCCAGGTCTGCACGGAGTGTAAACCACACTTCTACCGGCCAGACCGTGCGTGCCTGGTGAAGGCCTCTCGCCCCTTTGAACGCCTCAGCTTGGACTTCAAAGGGCCCCTCTCTTCCACCGACCACAACACATAATTTCTCAATGTGGTCGATGAGTACTCGAGATTCCCCTTTGCCATCCCATGCCCCGACATTACGTCTGCCACCGTCATCAAAGCCCTCAACACTATCTTCGCTCTGTTTTGTTTTCCCGTCTACGTCCACAGTGACCGGGGATCCTCATTTATGAGCAATGAGCTGCACCAGTACCCGCTCAACAGGGGCACTGCATCGAGAAGGACAACCAGCTACAACCCCCGGGGAAACAGGCAGGTGGAGCGGGAGACTGGGACGGTCTGGAAGGCTGTCCAGTTGGCCCTACGGTCCAGAAATCTCCCAGCCTCCCGCTGGCAGGAGGTCCTCCCGGACACCCTTCACTCCATTCGGTCGCTCCTTTGCATTGCGACTAACGATACTCCCCATGAACGCTCTTTGCCTTCCCTAGGAAATCCACCTCCGGGGTTTCGCTCCCAACATGGCTGGCAGCTCCAGGACCCGTTCTCCTCTGCAAGCACGTGTGACTCCACAAGGTGGACCCGTTAGTTGAGAGGGTACAGCTGCTCCATGCGAACCCGCAGTACGCCTATGTAGCGTACCCCGACGGCCGCCAAGACACAGTCTCCCTCAGGGACCTGGCACCACCTGGGTCCCCACACACATCCCCCCCTCTGCCCCGGCGCCACCCTCCCTCCCCCCGGCGCATCCCACCACAGCCCACGCTCCAGGACGATCCGCCCTCCCCTTGGTCCCACCCATGGATGAAAATGAGGTCGACACGCTCCCGGAGTCACCGACGACCGAACCGAAGCCTGAATCACCACCACAATTGCGGCGCTGGCAACGACGGATCAAGGCGCCCGACCGTCTAAATTTGTAACCTCTTTCTTAAATTTTAAACAACCTGTATGTAAATAGTTTCCACCACGCCCGCTGGACTCTTTTTTTTAAACAGGGGGTGAATTTGGTAGTCACCACTGTTGTATTATGTACACTGCTGGGGAGAGTATTACGGTAAGGCCCCTATACTACAGGTATGGGGGTAGATCTCTGTCTGCTGGCTCCGCCCAGTAGGCAGAGCATAAATGTGTGGGCTCTCCGACCAGCAGTCATTTCGGCGGCAGCTGCGGGAGGCAGGCCTCAGGCAATGTCCTGAGGCCGTCAATATGCGGCGCGGCGTACTTGCAGAGGGGGAGGAGCATCACGAAAGCGACGGCGCCCACTATTTTGTTGGAAACTTGGATTCTCCGGCCGATCGCCGAACGCTATTCCGGCGTCGGCATGGAGAATCCAGCCCAATATCTCTTGCTCATGGTCATGTAGCTACATCTTTCCTGGCCACCAGATGGGGCTGCATAATCTTCTCATCATCAAAATACTTTCTGAAAATAAAATATTGTGGATGCTGGAAATCTGAAATAAAAGCAGAAAGTGGGAATAAAACTCAGCAATCCAGTCAGCATTTGGGGAGAGAAAAACATAATTAACATTTCAACTCAAATTTTACTCTTATTTAGAACTGTAATTCTGAAAATATTTGTCCTGCCATATTTTCTCAGCAGAAATTCTTCATGTCAAAAATAATTGAAGAAAGAAAATATAAATTAAAAAACATTATCACGATCAGGTTTGGCTGCCTACTCCTGTTCTTCTCCTCTCAGAGTGTTCAGCTGCTGGTGCTGCTTCTTCTTTCGGCTTCCCCATTTGATGTTGGATTGCCACAATGGTGCTAGATCACTCTCAATCTCCTGTCAATTATCGATATCTCTTCCAATCCCACTGCACTTAAATCTCTCACCATCTGGTCTCAGGTATTCCTCTTCTCCTTCCTCCTGGCAGCCCCATCTCTGTCATTTACCTCACGGCGTGCCCGCTCTCAGTCTGCAACAGATGACCATAGCATTTCAATCTCGGCCACTGTCTTCAACGTTCCCACAATCTTCAGTATGTGCTGGATGCTGTTCTCATTGCTCCGCACGTTCATCTCAATATCCACAACTCATAAACTGACGTCCAGTTGCCAGCTGCTGCCCCGCTCCCAAATGCCTCTCAACCTCGGATTCTGGACAGCCTCACCTGTCTCACAGATACTGACTGTTCCTCTCCCTCTACTGCAGATACCAACCATTCTACCCCTTTCTCTGCTCCAGATGCTGACTGCTGGTCCTCCCCCGGTATTCTGGATCAATCAATGTTCCCCTCCATTTTTAAAAACTTATTCTTTCTGAGTATGGGGTGCCACCATGTGTTACCCATTGCTGACTGCCCTTGAACTGAGTGGCTTGTCAGGCTATTCCAGAGGGCAGTCAACCACATAGCTGTGGGGAGATTCAAAGTATAGAACAAGCCAGACAAAGATGCCCCTTGATTGATTGAGTTTAAATGCCACCAGCTCCCACAGCGGGATGTGAGCACATGCCCACAGAGCATGAAGCTCGGTATTACCAGCCCAGTGACATTGTCACCGTCTCCCATTGGCACAGGCTTGTTAGTACCTCCAGATGCTTAGTCCCAGAGCTCTGGAATGACTGGGAGCTCTGGAATGACTGGGAGCTCTGGGATGACTGACTGGGAGCTCTGGGATGACCGGGAGCTCTGGGATGACGGGGAGCACTGGGATGACTGACTGGGAGCACTGGGATGACTGGGAGCACTGGAATGACCGGGAGCTCTGGAATGACCGGGAGCTCTGGGATGACTGACTGGGAGCTCTGGGATGACTGGGAGCACTGGAATGACCGGGAGCTCTTGAATGACCGGGAGCTTTGGGATGACTGACTGGGAGCTCTGGGATGACTGGGAGCACTGGAATGACCGGGAGCTCTTGAATGACCGGGAGCTTTGGGATGACTGACTGGGAGCTCTGGGATGACTGGGAGCTCTGGAATAACCGGGAGCTCTGGAATGACTGACTGGGAGCGCTGGGAGTACTGGAATGACCGGGAGCTCTGGGATGACTGGGAGCACTGGGATGACTGGCTAGGAGCGCTGGGATGACTGGGAGTACTGGAATGACCGGGATCTCTGGGATGACTGGGAGCACTGGGATGACTGACTGGGAGCTCTGGGAGTACTGGAATGACCGGGAGCTCTGGGATGACTGGGAGCACTGGGATGACTGGCTAGGAGCGCTGGGATGACTGGGAGTACTGGAATGACCGGGATCTCTGGGATGACTGGGAGCACTGGGATGACTGACTGGGAGCTCTGGGAGTACTGGAATGACCGGGAGCTCTGGGATGACTGGGAGCACTGGGATGACTGGCTAGGAGCGCTGGGATGACTGGGAGTACTGGAATGACCGGGATCTCTGGGATGACTGGGAGCACTGAGATGACTGACTGGGAGCTCTGGGATGACTGGAAGCACTGGAATGACCGGGAGCTCTGGGATGACTGGCAGCTCTCACACTTTTCAAATCCGGCAGTTGGACAGAGACGAGCTCGAGTACAATCACTTTGCTCCAATCAGAGCTGTCAGCCAGTCGACCAATAGGAAAACAAGTCAGTCACGGGGTCGCGTTGCGTGGGCCGATGGGAGGAAGGTCAGAGGCCATCTTGTTGTCCCTCCCGGGCGGCAATGGCGCATGCGACTGCCCGATGTTTTCTCCGCCGTGCCCTGTGCGCCAGCCGGCGACCATGTTCCGGCCTGGCGCCTGGAAGGCGGCCGGCGGGCTGGCCCTACGCGGCGGTGGAGCCCGAGAGGCCGGAGGAGATGGTGTTCGTGGAATACGGAGGCGTAGCCGAGGAGGAGAAGGCGGCTGCGGAGCTGTCACTGGGCAACAAGACGGTGCTGAGGAAGGACGCAGCCGGCCCCAAGGCCTCGGCCTCGCACTGGGCTCTACGCCGCCAGCTCTCGGCCTTGGAGGCGCTCCCGCTGGCCCCAAAAGCGGAGCCTCAAGTGATCGATCTGGGCTTCACAGCGCCCGAGCTGCCGTCCCGGAAGAAACGGCGGGCGGCCCCGCGCCAGGAGCGGCGGGTGTACGGCACGGCCGACCCCCTGGAGCCGGCCAGCAGCTGCCCGTGCTCGGGCTGTGGTGCCCTGCTGCACTGTGTGGACCCCTCTCTAGCTGGTTACTTACCGAGCGAGAAGTACAAGCAGCTGCTGCAGGCCGGGACCTTGCAGCGCTCCGTGTGTCAGCGCTGTTACCTGCTCGTCCACTACCAAAAGGCGCTGGAGGTGAGGGTGCCGGAGGGCGAGTACCGGCGCCTGTTAGGTCGCATTGCCCAGGAGCGGGCCCTGGTGCTCTACATGATGGACCTGCTGGATCTGAGCGGCAGCCTCATCCCCGACCTCCGGAGGCTGGTGGGTGAGCGGAACCCCGTCCTCGTGCTGGCCAACAAGACCGACTTGATCCCCGCAGACTGCCACCAATACCTGAAGCGGCTGCGGCACCGGGTGCTGCAGCACTGCGGCCAGGCCGGTATTTCCCCCGAGGACCAGGGCCGGGAAATCGTGCACTTGATCAGCGCGAAGACCGGCTACGGCATCGAGAAGCTTATCTCCCATCTCCAGAGCTCCCGGCGGTACAAAGGGGACGTGTACGTGGTCGGCCACACCAACGTGGGGAAGTCCACCCTCTTCAACACCCTCCTGCAGTCCGATTACTGTAAATCCAAAGCCTCCGATGTCATTCAGAGAGCTACAATTTCCCGCTGGCCTGGTGAGTTCAGCGGATTTCAGTGTGAATGTTAGGTACTTTCAGGGCTCTGGGGGTGCTTCGCTACAGGAGCCCTTCCGTCTCTATAAGTTACAGTAAGAAGTCTTACAACACCAGGTTAAAGTCCAACAGGTTTGTTTGGAATCATTAGCTTTGGTGTGCAGCTCCTTCAGGTGACTCAAACTCACCTGGTATTGTAAGACCTCTGACTGTGCCCACCCCAGTCCAACATCGGCATCTCCACATCATCTCTAGAAGTTGAGCATTGGTGGGCTCCCACTTCAGAGAGTTTAATATATAATCCAGTCTAGCAAGTGGGCAACTTTCAGATGAAATATTAAACTTGAAACTGTCTGCTGTCTCGTGTGTGTGTGTGTAAAAGATCCAGCGACACAATTTGGAAGACGTGCAGGGAAGTTCTCTTCTGTGTCCTGGTCAATATTTATAACTCCATGAAAACCTAGCACAGATTATCAATTCATTATCCCATCACTCTGGGAATTTGTGCACAACTGAACAACTGCCTTTCACTGCATAACTAGGACTGCATTTCAGAAATACTTTGACTTTGTCTCGATATTCAAATTGAATAGGGTTGTCTCCTTGACAATCTTATCAATCTGCACATGTCAATGATTTAGCTGTTCCATTCGCCAAGCAACTGTTCTTCAATTTTGAACAGTCACATTTCTGAACAATAATAATCCAAGCAAAGCAAATATTTCCCATTGCATGGTGTGCAAGCTAGTTCAGTCAGCTACATGTATTGATCCTCACTGTCACACAAACATTGGGATTCCATCAACTGGCTGGCACATTTTTGAATCGTACATAAAATTGCACAAAAACTTCAACATTTTGCCATTTTCCCCTTAACTTTTGGTTAACAAACATTTATCAATCTCAGATTTGAAATTAACAATGATCTAGCATTAACTACCATTTGTGGAAGAGTTATAGACTTATAGAACCCCTACAGTGCAGAAGGAGACCATTCGGCTCTGAAAGAGCACCCTAACCAAGCTCCCACACCATTCCTGCAACCCTGTAACCTCACTTATCCCGCACATTCTTGGACACTTAAGGGGCAATTTAGCATAGCCAGTCCATCTAACCTACACATTTTCTGGACTGTCGGAGGAAACCCACGCAGACATTGGGAAAACGTGCAAACACAACACACACAATCATCCAAGCCCGGAATTGAACCTGGATCCCTGGCGCTGTAATGCAGGAATGTTAACCACTGTGCCGGCCCACTTCTGCCACCCTTCGCAGCTTCACTCCTGAAAGACCTTAATCTGCTAAATTAGAACCCTAGTTTGTATCATCTCTGTAATTTAACCGTTGGTGTTCAGCTGTTAGTATTTTTGATTTTTTTTTGTACTTGTCCAGGACATTTCAGTAATCTATTTAAATGGAACTCTAAATCTCTTTGGACCACCACTATTTCTAGTTTTGTATCATTTAGAAAGTGCCCTTTTAGGTTCAAATTGGATATCCTCACTTGCGTACATTGAAAGCCATTTGCCACAGCTTTGCTCATTCATTTAATCTGGTCAATATTTACACTGCTTACAATGTAGCCTTTCTTTGCTATTGCTTGTTATTCCTTCATTTAAGTTGATAATAAATAAAGTAAATATTGAGGCACCAACACGTTGCTATTGGTCACCACTGGTCACATCCTTCCAATTTGAGTACCTGTTCATTATCCGTATCATCTCCTGCCAGTGTCCTAACCAGGTCAGAGTTTCCATTCATTCCATAAACTTCAACTTTAGTGCACAGCCTCTTATGAAGGGCTTTGTCAGATGCCTTCTGGAAAAGTCCATATAAATAACAACCATACACTTTATCTTGTCCATGATTTAGTCATCACTTCACTTCAAAAACTTCAGTCAGGTTCATTAGGCATGACCTATACTTTACAAATCCATGCTGGCTCACTGATCCTCAAGTTGGGTAGTTATAGATTACAGTAAGTCACCATAATTGGGTTTTCATAAAAAATTGGACAGAATCGGTGAATTAGAACATAGAACAGTACAGCACAGAACAGGCCCTTCGGCCCTCGATGTTGTGCCGAGCAATGATCACCCTACTGAAGCCAACGTATCCACCCTATACCAGTAACCCAACAATCTGTCTTATTCTGTAAAGTCTTCAAAATGTAATGGTCTAGAAATGAAAGCTAGATTGTATGCGCTGACTAGCGCATTCACCGATGTGCATGTGTGACTGTGTTCTAGTTAATGTCATTGTGTAAGTGCAAATTCTTTTGTTGGCCAAATGCATTTTTAGATTGTGTAATTTTTTTATTGTTTCAAAGGAACTACATTAAACCTCCTCAAGTTTCCAATTATAAATCCCACGCCGTACAGAATGTTTCGAAGATTAGAAAGACTGAAGACAGATAAGTCACAAACTGAAGCTGACCTCAGCGAAGAAGAGTTGACACATCTTCACCGACTGAAGAAACAAGGCTACTTGATTGGTGAGCATTTTATTACTAGCAGATTGATCAAATCTATCAAAAGGGCAACAGCGGTTTAGCTGCAAACAAATATTTGCAGTCAATGGTTAACTCACCAACCAATGATTGGGGGCGGGGAAACTGAATGGATCTCCAAATTGAAACACTCTGACTGATTTAGTGTTGAATTTTGTTCAATATAGTCCCAAATGTAAATGAGAGAATAGACGAAAACACAGAAACTATTAGATAATTTATTCCATCTGACGCTTTGCTTCATTTGCACCACTTGCCAGCTCATTATTAATGCACAAGGTTGGATCACACGGGGTTGGGGGTAATTAATTAGTTTGCATAGATGACTGGCTGACAGAAAACAGAGTGCAAATAAATGTTTTTGTTTCTGGATGACAAGATGCAACTAGTGGGGTGCGATAGGATTCGGTCCTTGGACCCCAACTATTTACAACCTATATTTATGACTTGGAGAAACAAGGTTCTGTAGCCAAATTTGCAGATGACACTAAAATAGGTGGGACAGTAAGTTGCAATGAGGAAATAAGGACCTAACAATTGGATATAGTTAGGTTAGGTGAGTGGGCCAAAATATGACAGATGGAGCTTAACGTGGATAGGCGTGAGGTCATCCATTTTGGTCGCAAAAATGGAACGAAAACTTATCTGAATTGGGAGAGATTTTGGGGTGCTGCGGTGCAGAGGGATGTGGGTGTCCTTGTGTGTGAATCGCAGAAATCTAGCAGGTACAATAGGTAATAAAGCGAATGGAACGTTGGCATTTATAGCTAAAGAAATGGAGTATAAAGCAAGGAAGTGTTGCAGCTCTAGAAGGCATTGGTAGACAGCACCAGTATTGTGCACAGTTTTAGTCCTCTTATTTGAGGAAAGATGTAGTGCCATTTGAGACTGTTCAGAGGAGGTTCACTAGATTTATTCCAGAGATTAATGGTTTCTCTTATGATGAGAGATTGAGCAGTTTAGGCCTTTACTCTGTGGCATTTAGATGAATGAGGGGGGATCAAATTGAGGTATACAAGTTGATAAAAGGTATGGAGAAAGTAGATGTGGATGGATGCTTCCCCTTGTGGGGCATTCTAGAACAAGAGGTCACAGTCTCAGGATAAGGGGTAGCAAATTTCAAAAGGATGATGAGAAACTACTTCTCCCGCAGGGTCATGAATCTGTGGAATTCGCTACCCAAGAGTGCAGTGGGTGCTGGGCCAGTGAATAAATTTAAGAAGGGCGTCTACAGCGTTTTAATTCGTAATGGGTTGATGGGTGGCATAGGACGGTAGTGTAGAGACCGTGATGAGATCAGCTATGATCATATTGAATGAAGCTAAATTGCCTACACCTGTTCTTGGTTTTTGTGTTCTAAGGAAGAATAATTTTGTTTAATTCCATCTTGCAGTTCTTGGTCCGTAGCCCTGAAGGTAAAGCACCTCAAGCATAAATCTAGTGTTCATGATTAATATGGGGATTTCTTGATTAATAAGGGGATCGCCTTATGGGGAGAAGGCAGGAGAATGGGGATGAGGAACATATCAGATATGATTGAATGGCGGACTCAATGGGCCAAATTACCTAATTCTGCTCCTATATCTTATGGTCTTATTATAGTTGGAGATTTTGTTATAAATTTAAAGTACCCAATTCTTTTTTCCAATTAAGGGCAATTCAGCGCGGCCAATCCACCTACCCTACACATCTTTGGGTTGTGGGGGTGAGACCCATGCAGACACGGGGAGAATGTGCAAATTCCACACACACACAGTGACCCAGGGAGGGGATCGAACCCGGCCCTCAGCGCCGTGAGGCAGCAGTGTTAACCACTGTGCATCGTGCCGCCTCTGCATAGTTGGAGATTTGAGAAAATCTGGACACCTAACTGAGTAAGCCAATCAGAATGATATCCAGCGTTTGATGTGTGTACATTGATATGAAACTTGTATAGTTAGAAATAATTGGGTTTTTTAAAAATTCAAACTTGAATTTCAGTTGGTCTTTGTTATTGCATTTGCCCATGTGATAACAGTGCTCACAATTAAAAGTAAGTAATAGGCTGTGAAACCCATTGGTGATGTTCGAGGGTGTGAAAGGTGGTGGTGATCGAGGATGTGAGAGGTGGCTTAGGTGTTCTCATTCTTTTTTTTTTCTTTAAATTGGGCCAGAACAATCTACTACACATTTTGCCATTTAAGTACCGGCGCTAGCTGACCATCGCAACCCACCATTTTCGTTTATCTTTAATGCGATAGGTGAGGCTGCTTGGTCCTCGTGATCTCACTCCAATCGGGTTCAGCGGGAAAGGGCAATGTGCATATCGGGTGCAGGTTCAGCCAGTTCCTTTGAGCTGTCTTCATCTTTGTGAGGAAGGAAATTCCAACTTCGTACATATAGGTCGTAGTGAAGGGCAGTAGCAACAAAAAGCTTGCTTTACTCGGCTCTAGATATTCCTGTCGGAGATGCTACTCCAGAATGCTGACACACTCGGGCTTGTGATGTGTTTTTAATGTGCTGTCACAGGTGAGGTGCAGAAGTTTGGAGTCAGTTGCGAGTTAATAATTGACTCGGGTCTCAAACTCAAAAGGATTTTTCACCCACCTCTTTCAAAATCTGAAACTTCTCTGGAAAGTAGTAACAAAAACTGTTGACCAGCACAGTTAGATGCAACTGAATACAGCTTGCCAGTCCATTAACAGTTCTCTTACTGACACCGTTTTCTTCGATGTGTCGTAGCAGTATGGACAGCATTTATAATTTTGGCTTTGTACTCGCATTCCAAATTTTCAACTACTTTTGGAAAGCATCTATTTCTTCACAGCCAAAAACAATCTTCATCCTTCCCTTGCAATTTGAGGTTCCGTTCATTTAGAATTGAAAAATGGCTGCACGGTAAGATATAGTTCGCATCCAACTCTCATTTGCCAGTACTTCTCTGCATATAACACACCGGCTTTGCATCCAGAAAGCCTTTAACAAGGTGCCACAAAAAAGGTTGCTGCATAAGATAAAGATGCATGGCATTAAGGGTAAAGTAGTAGCATGGATAGAGGATTGGTGAATTAATAGAAAGCAAAGAGAGGGTTTAATGGGTGTTTCTCTGGTTGGCAATCAGTAGCTAGTGGTGTCCCTCAGGGATCATTGTTGGGCCCACAATTGTTCACAATTTACATAGATGATTTGGAGTTGGGGACCAAGTGCAATGTGTCCAAGTTTGCAGACGACACTAAGATGAGTGGTAAAGCAAAAAATGCAGAGGATACCGGAAGTCTGCAGAGGGATTTGGATAGGTTAAGTGAATGGGCTAGGGTCTGGCAGATGGAATACAATGTTGACAAATGTGTGGTTACCATTTTGGTAGGAATAACAGCAAACGGGATTATTATTTAAATGATAAAATATTAAAACATGCTGCTGTGCAGAGAGACCTGGGTGTGCCAGTGCATGAGTCGCAAAAACTTGGTTTACAGGTGCAACAGGTGATTAAGAAGGCAAATGGAATTTTGTCCTTCATTGCTAGAGCGATGGAGTTTAAGACGAGGGAGGTTATGCTGCAATTTGGTTATGCTGCAATTGTACAAGGTGTTAATGAGGCCACACCTGGAGTATTGTGTTCAGTTTTGGTCTCCTTACCTGAGAAAGGACGTACTGGCGCTGGAGGGTGTGCAGAGGAGATTCACTAGGTTAATCCCAGAGTTGAAGGGGTTGGATTACGAGGAGAGGTTGAGTAGACTGGGACTGTACTTGTTGGAATTTAGAAGGATGAGGGGGGGGGATCTTAGAAACATATAAAATTATGAAGGGAATAGATAGGATAGATGCGGGCAGGTTGTTTTCACTGGCGGGTGAAAGCAGAACTAGAGGGCATAGCCTCAAAATAAGGGGAAGTAGATTTAGGACTGAGTTGAGGAGGAACGTCTTGTGAATCTATGGAATTACTTGCCCAGTGAAGCAGTTGAGGTTCCTTCATTAAATGTTTTTAAGATAAAGATAGTTTTTTGAAGAATAATGGGATTAAGAGTTATGGTGTTCGGGCCGGGAAGTGGAGCTGAGTCCACAAAAGATCAGCTATGATCTCATTGAATGGCGGAGCAGGCCCGAAGGGCCAGATGGCCTACTCCTGCTCCTAGTTCTTATGTTCTTATCGTGTTTTGCATTAGCACAATTAACACGCCATACCTCCAGAAATCATCTTTATGCTACTTTGTTTCCAATTTCAGTTTCTCTTGATGGGAAGTTCACAAGAGGCCCTGGAATACTCTCCAGCTCACACCAGCATTGCTTTGTTTGGCCTACTTTCCTGAGCTGTTCTCCCCAGAGATCCTGGCCTCTGTGTCTCTGGCCCTCTCTTCCTTATTGCAAAATGACCCATCTTCAGCTATTCACAGTACTGCTGCTTGCATTCTGGCAACTACAAAATGGAGGAATCTCCATTT
This sequence comes from Scyliorhinus canicula, assembly GCF_902713615.1. Taxonomy (NCBI): domain Eukaryota; kingdom Metazoa; phylum Chordata; class Chondrichthyes; order Carcharhiniformes; family Scyliorhinidae; genus Scyliorhinus; species Scyliorhinus canicula. The sequence continues at coordinate 47,050,624 of NC_052153.1, forward strand.
TCATGCCCATGATTTTGCTCCCAAAGCACAGGCTTACAGCGCGTGTGACATCAATGTGCGTGTTGAGTGCATGGCCTTTCTGGCGGGAAGACTCCAGTGTTCACATTGGCATTCTCAACTTAAAAGCCGGTTGAGCCGGTGGGTGCTTCTCCTGCGGCCTATTGCTCCACTCCAGAAGTCCCCCAGAAGGATGATCCTTTCTTCTGATGGGATGGTAGTGAGGACTACTTTAAAGTCTGAATAGGACTTTTCTTTAACATCATCGGAGCCAAATGGTGGGGTATAAGCGATGATGACATTAGCATATTGGTTATGGCGGAGCTGTAGATGATGTGTCATGGGTCTTTAATTTGTACATTTGAGAAATGTTAGTGTCGCAACCATGACCCTATTCTGGATGGCAAAACCAATTCTATGGAGGTGAGAGTCGCTGTCGGCCTTTCCAGTAGGTATATCCCCTGCTTGCTTCCACAGTTGTCACTCCTTGAAGGCAAGTAACCCAGCAGCGATGTCAGCTTGCGATCTTGATAGTCGGTGTGATACATTTGAGTTCATCTTTACATACGGTCAGCCTTGAGATTATCAGTGAATGGTTCTAACATTCCAAGTTGTAAGATTTAAAGTTTACTCAACTACAAAGATGGGATCCTGCTGGGTCTGGTTCCCCAGCCATAAGAAAGTGGAACAGCTCATTTTTAGGGCATGTTTTCTAGCCCCCTCCCCATTTGGAATGAGCATAGGGTATCCTGAAGTGGACTGTTCAGTCACAGATGCTGCTACCTAAAGACATCTCTGTCCCAACATGGATATCAAGCCACCTTCGTGCACCTGTCACCGGTATGCAGATTTAAGAGTAGGGACTTCCAGGGTCATTGTCCTGTCCCTGCCACCAGCCCTCTATCGCCTCAGGGCGTGGCAGATGGACGCCAGTAGCAGCCTGCCTGTGACTTAATTTAAAATGGTGACTTTGAGGTGACAACGTTGTCCATTTGATCCTGACGGGCCGGTGATCAGATTTTGGTGACATGCCAAACCACAATGACTGCAATCACCATGACCCCTACAGTCTCTTTCCAGCTTCACTGCCGGTATGGCTTTCTTTGTCTGTTCTGCCTTTGAAGACGTTTTGGACTGCGCTTTGTTGGACATTGCTTCAACCTTGCTGCCATGGGTTCTCCCACCAAGAGCAAAGATGGCATCACTTAGGAATTGTTGGAACATGCAAACCTCTCCTCCTCATCAAGGTGACAATTCACAAAAGTCAAATCCGGTAATGTGAATGAAGTTGAACCTCACCGTGCAATTAAATTTTGAGAGCCTGAACAAGGAATGACTTTACAGCATTGAGTGGTTGCTTCCACTAGTAACGTTCTTGTTAAATGTGTTCAAGTAACAGAATTACATTTAAATTTGTTATGCTCGCCTTTTGTACCGTTTCAGTCCATCTTTGGCAAAATTGGGCGATCGTCTATCTAAACTGCAGTTGAAGAAACAGTCCTGCACAGATTGGTGAACAGTTCAAATAGCTGTATACACAACTGTGTTGTATTGAAATTTTAATTCTCACAAAATTCGGAATCTTAATGTTAGCAAAGCAATTGAAATAAATGATTGATTCACAAGGGAGCCAGGAGTTATGGGGACAGGCAAGAAAGTGTTACTACGGCCGTAATCGCATTAGCTATTTTGAATAGCAGAGTAGGCTGAAGGGCCTATTGTTCCAATTTCTTATCAGCTTCACCTTAACCTTGATTTGGCAGGCATATAATGTTGGCTTTAGACTATAATAGCTTTAATTGGGTGGTATGGTGGCGCTCTGGTTAGCACTGCTGCCTGCAGCACTGTGGACCCGCGTTTGATCCCAGCCCTGAGTCACTGCCTGTGTGGAGTTTGCACATTCTCCCCGTGTCTGCGTGGGTTTCACCCCCACAATCCAAAGATGTGCAGGTTAGGTGGGTTGCCACACTAAATTGGAAAAAAATAATTGAGTATGCTAAATTTATTTTAATAAATAATAGCTTTAATTGATTTGATTTTGATCTTAATCACCTTCCATATTATTTTTGATTTTTTTTTTTTAATTGCACTTCGAAAGCCGAATTTTACTTGCTTTGGTCCATCGTGGAATCATTTATTTCGCCTTTTATTAAGCATATCACACTTGTGCCACTGCTTGTTCTTAGCTACTGTAATTTAATTGCCCTGTTCTTTTAATCACTGTTTTGATTCTGGGTTGGCAGTTGGGGTAGTTTCTCCTCCGACTCAATCTACAGGCTTTTGGTATCTATTACCTACGAATGTCAGTGCTCCAGAGTTTTCCTTAGATACACTCAGATTTTTTTTCCCTATCTCCAATTACTGTAATGTTCCTATCCATTTGTTAGTGACTCGGCTTTATAAAGATGTGTTTTTCTTTTAAGCGGATCATAGGTCATTACTCCTATTTTTCTCTATGCAGGAGGGGCTGGTTTAGCTCACTCGGCTAAATCGCTGGCTTTTAAAGCAGACCAAGCAGGCTAGCAGCACAGTTCGATTCCCGTACCAGCCTCCCCGGACAGGCGCCGGAATGTGGCGACTAGGGGCTTTTCACAGTAACTTCATTGAAGCCTACTCGTGACAATAAGCGAATTTCATTTCATTTCCCAATTGCTTTTAATTTTATTTTTTAAAAGTTCATATATCACTCTTTTTAGTTTTTACTTTTATTTGAAATATAATTGATTTCTTCCCTCCAGACTTGATGCGTTTCCAATATTTGTCACTCCTGCAAATGCTGGCAAACAAAATTTTTGCTTCCTTGGTTATCAAATTGTTTCTCTGTTGTTTAGGTAGAGTTGGCAGAACATTTCGTAATTCTCAAGTGAGTGGACAGCGAAACAAAGGGATAATCGAATGGAATCCAGATGAACTCTCCCTGAGTACAGAATCTGAAGACGTTACTCAAGAAAAAGTCTTGAACTCCCAAGAGGTGGTGGAATTCACATACAATGAACTAAAAGATGCCCACTGGTTTTATGACACACCCGGCATCTCAAAGCAGGATTGTGTAAGTGAAGTAGAACTAAGGGCATAGTGCAGTGGATGTTATGAATTGAAGATTGAAATGCTGATAAGCCACCATTTTGTATTTATGCTCCCAAGCATTTGACATGCAAAAATGCTAAACCTTCTATTTGTCTTAGTCTGCATAGAATACCAAAACAAGAAAAAATGAGCAATGTCTGGATACCCTGCCTTTTAATATTGATAACAAATAGTTAGCTCTCAAGCACCTTTTTTAATTTGGATAACGTTGTCCTGACCTCTGCTCTACTGGTTGAGGGAAAAGGAGAGTGCCCATCACCTAAATGTTCAGGGCTATCTTACACTAACATTAGTAGAGCTTTTGAAATAAGTAACCTAACCACTGTAAAATAAGTGCTGTAAAAGAAGCAAAGAAAGTTTTGTGATATAGCTAGGTGCTAGTACAAGCTCATTTGTCACCTTTACCCATAACATGATACTATGAGCAAAATATTGGTGCATCATTCGAAATAGCAGAAAATATGTCCATACCATTTGACTCAAAAGAACGGCCAACTATGTTGGTTATGGTGCCAGAATCCAGAATAGTCTTGCTTCCACCAGTGGTGGATTTCTTTCATTCTTACTAGTTACCATTCTGGGCTAGAAATGCTTTATCATTAATGCAGCACACGACCCAGTAGATTTGCTGCAATAAATCAACATGGGCTCTTCGCCTGGATCATGTGTATTTTTTAAACTGGTTCTACTGGTGACAGTCTAGTTGTAGTGCACATGGATAGCTCTGCATGGATATTTCTGCTGGTGTGGGAACATAGCTGCATTACTGAGGTACAGCAGGAATCTGGAAGCAAGAGAAGGGGTGTTAAAAAAAATTACTGCTGTACAAGGCTTCAGGATGTCCAGGTTAGATAAAGTATTCAGTTACATTCAACTGCTAAGAACATAGTGTCCTGCTTTACTTAGCTTGGACTTTCACTTCGCCTACCCCACACTTGTGTTTGCTGTAAATGCAGAAACTTGGGAACACGAAAGAGGTTATTGTTCATGAATATCAATTCCGATGGTCTGAGGCAGTTGGGGAAATGTGTGGGAAAGAGGAGAAATGTGCATAAAAGAGAACAGCTTGTCATTCGGGAAAAGAGACAGCTTGTCATGCGGGAAAAATGTTCTCCAGTATTTACAGGTCTTCTTGATGCCCGACTAAGTGAAGTGTGCTTTTCTTTGTTTAATCAGTAGGACTGGGAACAAAATTATTTGCATTCGTATAGCTCTGTTCATGTCCTCGAGCACCCAAAGCAGTTCCCAGTAAGTGTCACTAAATGTGGCTGTGGTTTTGCAAACGGCAACATCCTTTTTAAATGACTATTGTCTGATTTGGTGATGTTGGTTGAGGGAATGTATATTGACCAGCTCACGGCTGGCTGTATCTTTTGCTTTCAACGGAAGAGACGGACCAAGATCCATTTCAGCATAATCTCTGGAGAGCAAAAACTTTTGTCAGTGTGGTACTCCTTTAGTACAATACCATTCTATCAGTCTTGAATGAGTGCTCCTTTTAGAGAAAATAAATGCAAAACTTAACTGAAGATTTTCTCAGCTATTAGAAGAAATGTTGCTCCCATGTAGAACAAAAGTATTTCGTCCTGCCACCCAAGGTTTATTTTCCGAGCAATAGTTAGGGTTAATTGCTGTTCTAAGCAGTTTAATGTGAGCTCCTTATGAAATGAAAAGTTTGACTAAGGATCCATTTGAACCATTTGCTGGTTTCTGAGATATGGGGGTGAAAGGAGTTGGGTAACTTGTGGCTGAGGGTCACCTAATTCTTAAGCCCAGGCAATTCAGTCCTCAATTCCCAGGTAACTCTGGTTTACCCTGTTTCAATGTTGTGGGTCTGGGGATTTAGAAAAGACTGTTTTTGACACTGCATTCTCATTGACAGATAAATTCTCAATTTGAACACCAAGGTCTTTTAGTATCAGCAACTTCAAATGCCATTCACATTTCTAAAATTGTTGATTTGACCTTTGCACAGTGCTGTAAAGCTCCTGGGATTGCCTACTGCCTAAGAGAAAATCATGCCTTCGTATTTATTAAATCAATCTCTGAAATGTTTTGGCTGTGGAGAAACGTTGTTTCTCATGCCCTCCATTGGGTAACGTAGTTGAAGTAATTGAAACAAATTGAGTGTTATTTATTTTCTGTTAGATGCAATGTTTTAATGGTAATTCTTTACTTGAAGTAATAGAAATAAATAAGCGGAACAACTAGCAAGCAGCTTGGTAGTGAGATCCATAAGAACGTTTATTTTTGAAGTGCAACTTCTCTAATTTCCTCCTGTAACTCCAATATATTTTGCAGATTTTAAATCTACTTACAGATCAAGAACTGAAAGTTGTGATGCCATCATCAGGAATCATCCCCCGAACATATGTGCTACAGCCTGGAATGGTGCTATTTCTGGGTGCCCTAGGTCGCATAGATTTTCTGACGGTAAAGATCTAGAAATTGACAACAACTTGTATTCATATAGCACCTTTTTGTGCTGGCACAGGAAGTCACTTAATCTGTGTTTGTCTCGAAGCTGTTACAAATACAAAGGTTCGATTATATTTTTTGGCTGTCTATTTAATTTAAGGTAAAATTGAGGAATGATAGGGGTCATGTAACCTGTTCTGAATACTGCCTAACAACAAGCTGTAATGGCTTGGTTGTTAAAGGAAGGCCCAGATTGTTTAACTGGGAAAAAGGTGCAAGTTGTTCACCAGTAGACAATGGCAAGAGCATCAGTGCTGACTATTGGTAGACTGCTTGTTCCACAGGGAGGTGTGAGGAATGTCAGGTTCTATAAAATGTTATACTTTAAACCGTCTACTTAATTTCAAGGTAGAATATAATTTGGGGTTTAGAATACAGTTGATGAGCAATTCTACCTAAAACAAAGGCCCATGTGATTCATATTGCCATGGAGATGGACTTTGAGAAGGGAAGAGTCCATAGGAAGTCATTGTAGTATCTGTTTGCTTAAGAAATTCCTGAAATACTCAGCCAGGTCAGTCTGCATGTATCTGAGCCAGAGAGAGAGAGGCAGCCGGTCTCTCTCCTCTTCACGGCAGAATGTGGATAGGACCTCACGCATGGATTGAAGAGACTTAAGTTTGTAAGAATTTAAATGAGACTGGAAGATCTGTCTACCTGTGGATAGAGGGAGAGATCCCCAGGGCAGCCCTCGCCATGGAAGTCAGTTCAGGATTAAAATGATTATCTAACAGCAAAAGGGAAAAGGATGCAAGCCATCAAGAGTTGAGAATAGCTTTGGACTGTTTCCTGGTGAATGACAAGTGAAGATGATATACAGTCACTTTAAAAATTAAATGGGGGTTCTTTGCTGTCGTTCAGAGTAGAGAATATAAATTGCCGACTGAAATGGTGTTTAAAATTAATGTTGTTTTTAATTTGTGACAGTAAACGTCTTACAACTTGAAATCCTCTGATCCTTCCAGTCATTTACTGGAAATTTCAGATATCTTCAGATACCTGGCAGTTTCAATACAAGATTTATTCTCGTCGTAACCTTGGATCCAGTATTCTGATCTAGTATTCTGGCGATGCTTTGTTGTCAGTACGTCAATGTATGCTCAGAAGTGATGCCAAGCTATTTTGGCATTGGCTTGTGGGTGAGTGGTCGGCCACAGAACTGGACAGGAAGGTCTTCCTGGCCTTTTGAGTTGTTTAGGTGCAAGGCTGAAACAACAGTTTTGGCAGTGTTTGGTCAAAGTCTCTTATTTTCTGAAGCAGGCTTCCAACAAAGTTAGATATTCAGTAGGTGTTTTCTTAATGTCCTGAAGTTCTTTAGCCTAGAAAACCAGGACCAAGTTGTAGCATATATGAGCAGCCATGATTTTGTGGGAGGGAAATCACTGGAGAGCCAGTGTGATGACCGATCTGTGTGGGAGCTGTGTCCACAGAGGAAACTTCCTCAAAGAATATTGGCTGGCAGCTGATGAAGCACTCCCATTGACAGAGGGCATCAAACATAAATCACATGCAGTCGCCTGAAATCCTGTAGACCTGACTGGAAAACACTCTACAAACTGACGACAGCCCCAACTTTCAATGATGCATCTCCTGGTTGACTCCAAACATCACCAAGCATACCCTGGTAACTGAGTTGAGTGATTAAGTCCCTTCCACTGAAAATCTGGCCATCCCTCAACTGCTTAAGGGTCGACATGGGAAGATGCGGCCACTTGCTCCACAAGTGAAATGTGAAGTACAGTTCAAATTGTGAAAGTGTCCATCCAAGTCAGACCACCCCAATATTCTGAACTTCTGCCCTGTGATCTCCATTCCTGAGGACAGCACTGTCAGTTGAAGGTGTTTAGATATAGATGTAGAGAAATACAGCACAGAACAAGCCCACGATGTTGTGCCGAACTATTGTCCTAGGTTAATCATAGAATTTTGGACACTAAGGGCAATGTATCATTAACCTCAATATTGAACATAACTGGTTTCCCCAGCCATGTGGATTTTTAAAAATATCAAAGACACTTGCAGGTTTTATCAGACAAAATTTAACATAACCGTAGATGTTGGTATCTAAGTTCTTTGAAGCCTCAAAATCTTTCCAAATAAAGGGGGTCAACTCTTATGCAGAGTATATAAGTGAACTGCTGGTGTGAGTAGTTGCCAATGTTGAATGTCATCATTTGACAGAGTGGGTGTCAATCTTAAACTCCATGCATCCTCGCACAACAGCCCATATCACCAGCTTGATCACTTGTGCAGAGCTCAAATTGTAAAACAAGCATTTGTAGGCTAAACAAATTGAGGCTGACTAATGTGATATATCATGGCTGAAAAGTGGAGTGGATTCATATTTAAAAAAGTGAAGCCGCATCGTTCCAGATGACCATAGGCTGCTTTCCCTTTTGAGGGGGTGAGCTGACTAGTGGTGATTTAATCACACCTCGGACGAGGGGCAAAATTGAAAAGGTGGGCCTTCATGAATAACCTCAGCCAGTGTGGTATGCGCTGAAAGCCTTGCTCTGCATCACAAATCATTTGTCCAACCAACTGAGCTAAACCGGCCCAACATAAACACTGTATGCAAAAACATGATTTTTGGGGTCAGAAAAATGCTGCAATGTACAGTAGCCATTAAATACAGGCTCACAGGGCCATGTGGCTTGCTCTGCTTCCATCAGTTTCCATTTAATGTTCATATTTTAAGGAACATAAAAATAATTCATACTAACAAGATGAATTGTATTGTTGCTTAAGTTGGTATTCAAGTTTTGATTTGGGGGACTTTATAGAGGAGCTGACAACCTATTTACTGATAAGTTAGCTCATCTATTGATGTGTTGCTATATTATAATGTCCTATGCTTCACCTGTCTCTGCACACCCTCGCATAAGTGCTAAAATATTGTATGCTCCTCACTATAAATAATCCTTTTTTTAAATTCATTTATGGGATGTGGGCGTCGCTAGCTAGGCCAACATTTATTGCCCATCCCTAGTTGCCCTTGAGAAGATGGTGGGGAGCTACCTTCTTGAATAGCTGCAGTCCCTGTGGTGTAGGGACACCCACAGTGCTTTTAAGGAGAGGGAGTTTCAGGATCTTGACCCAGTGACAGTGAAGAAACAGTGGTATATTTCCAAGTCAGAATAGCTCGTGACCTGGAGGGGAACCTCAGATGGTGTTCCCACGTATCTGCTGCCCTTATCCTTCTAGGTTGTAGTGGTCCTGTGTTTGGGAGGTGCTGCCTAAGGAACCTTGGTGAGTTGATGGTGCATACTGCTGTCACTTTGCATCAGTAGTGGAAGGAGTAAATGTTTGTGGAAGGGGTAGCAATCAAGGAAGCTGCTTTGCCCTGGATGGTGTCAAGCTTCTTGGGTGTTGTTGGAGCTAAATGTAAGTTAGTCAGAATGCAGTATAGTCTGTAAGGCACTCACTGCGTAGATTTCCAGTAAATATAAGACCTGTTGCCTTATCAGTTTTACCACCCACAGTGGTAGAGCTGTAGAATGTCATGTCATATCATTTGTATTTCCTTGTTAAAAACCTTTATATAAACATTTATGCATAGTGTCTAGTGTATGAAGGTGCATGTTTCTATGTGCATTCACAAGTATTTTATTTTAATATTTATATATTTCAAGAATCTAAGCTGAGTTGTACTTTTTTATTTGGATGGAGATAGAAGGAAAAGATGGAGGCATAGGAGAGAACTAAATAAAACTGAAACTGCTGGAAAAGTACAGTTAGCTCACAGTTCTGAAAGGTGAAACAAATTCACAGCAAGACACTGATACAAAACTGATTTCAGCACATAAGAACAAAAAGGTTATTTGTAATTATTTCAAATTCTAGTTCAGAATAGTGCTGAAAATGATTCTTGGAGAAGATGAAAATTGGAACTGATGTTTGAGATTGCTGCTGCACTAAACTTGGGTTTAATTTCTAAATATAAATGACAATCAGAATTATGGATCTGAAGCGGCAATTTAATTTTACATCGACTGGTATCAGCTATCATGGAATTTAGAATCATAGAATTTACAGTGCAGAAGGAGGCCATTCAGCCCATCGAGTCTGCACCGGCTCTTGGAAAGAGCACCCTACCCAAGGTCAACAACTCCACCTTATCCCCATAACCCAGTAACCCCACCCAACACCAAGGGCAATTTTGGACACGAAGGGCAATTTATCATGGCCAATCTACCTAACCTGCACACCGTTGGACTGTGGGAGGAAACCGGAGCACCCGGAGGAAACCCACACGCACATGGGGATGATGTGCAGACTCCGCACAGACAGTGACCCAAGCCGGAATCGAACCTGGGACCCTGGATCTGTGAAGCGATTGTGCTATCCACAATGCTACCGTACTATGATCTATGTTTGATTCCGTATATTATCTTGCTCTTTCATTTCCTGTCATTGAAGTAGCTAGGAGTGTGCTCCTCGACATAGTGCTTGACATTAATCGGAGAAGTAGATGTGCGCCCATCTTTCCTGTATTCAATATTCTGTATTGTCTACCGAAAGTGCACTTGAGTTCAGGGGAAGGGCTGACAACTGAAACCCAACTCATCAGTTCTCTTGACAAATCGTGCCTAAATGTTTCCAGCATTCTGTTTTTATAATGGAGACTAAAGCATCTGCAGTTTGTTAACATTTTTAAACATGTGTTTTGAATCATTTTCATTTCATTCAGGGAGAAAAGTCGGCCTGGTTTTCTGTTGTTGCTTCCAACCAGCTTCCAGTCCACGTTACAAACCTTGATAAAGCAGATTCAATCTACCAGAAGCATGCTGGAAAAGCATTGCTTGGGGTAAGCCATCATTGTATCTCCGTATAGGAAAAGGTTGCAGCGTGTACACGGTTGAAATTTGAACTGGTAATTTTACTATAGATCAATGTCTATTTTGTATGTATGTGACCAAAATGTTCTATAATTTTCAGGTTCTGATGGGATTCTTAGTTATGTTGCTGATGTGTTGAAGTAATACAGTACTAGATTGACCTTAGATTAGGATAAATGGCCGGCACAACATAGTGGGCCGAAGGGCCTGTACTGTGCTGTACTGTTCTAAGTTATATGTCAGACAAAATCAAGTCGTGAAAATATACACATAGCCACTTAGATTTTCCCCCAAAAAACGCACTCCATATAAATGTTATGATGCATAAGAAAAGTTGCAATTCAGACAAAAGTATTTTGAGTCTTTGTATGGTATGCTTCATTGTAAGCTTTCAGTTGTAATTTTAATTCATGTAAACTGTATACCATCTTCAGCTGCATCAGCCCCAACCTTGCGCACGAGGTGGAGGCATTCACTCTCTGGAGCACCTCAGAACCCCTCCTCCATGTCCTCTCTCAACTCTTCCTCCCACTTTGCTTTGATCCCTTCCAGTGGTTCCTTCTCCTCCTCCAAATAGCTCCGTAGACCGCTGACACTACCCCCTTCTCCAGTCCCCCTGTCGTCAGCACCTCAAGCAATGTGGAGGCTGCTACTCCGGGAAGTTCTGTATCTCCTTTCTGGCAAAATCTCGAACCTGCATGTATCTAAAAATTTCCCCCTGCTCCAGCCATACTTCTCTTCCAGCTCCTTTAATCCTGCAAACCGACCCCTAAGAAACAAATCTTTCAGTGTCTTAATCCCCTTCCCTCATTTCCAAAAATTTCCATCCCAGTTCCCTGGCTCATATCTGTGGTTCCCCCGAATCGGCATTTCCCTTGGCCCTACCCCCATCCCGAAGTGTTGGAGAAACTGCCTCCAAATTCTCAATGAAGCTGTTATTACCGGACTCCCTGAGTACTTCCCTGGGGCTATCGGAAGCGGCGCTGTTGCTAGTGCTTTCAATCCTGACCCCCTGCACAAACTGTCCTCCATTCTGACCCACTGGGAATCAACCCCTCTGACCCAGCTCCGCACCTTCTCCACATTCGCCGCCCAGTAATAATACTTCAGGTTCTGAAGACCCAAACCCCCCTGCCTGCCTTCCCCTCTGTAGCAGCACCTTTCTAACTCTGGCCACCTTCCCTCCCCATATGAACAACGTAATCTTTCCCTTAATCTCTCTGAAAAAAGCCTTTGGCAGGAAAATCGGCAGGCATTGAAAAATGAACAGAAATCGCGGCAACACGTTCATTTTAACCACCTGTACCCAACCCGCCAGTGACAGAGGGAGACCATCCCACCTCGCCAGATCGGCTTTCACTGTACCCACCAAACTAGAAATGTTGTACCTGCGGAGCCCCCACTCCCAGGCAACCTGCACCCCCAGGTACCTAAAGTGAGTCTCTTACCTACGGAATGGCAGCCCCCCCCCCCCCACCACACCCGGCCGAGATACCACAAAATACTCACTCTTGTCTAGATTCAGCTTGTACCCCGAGAAAGACCCAAACATTCACAGCAGCTCCAATATTCCCCCTATCGACACACTCTGTTCCGACACGTATAACAGCAAGTCATCGGCATATAAGGACATCCTATGCTATATCTCTCTTCCCCCCCGCCCCGCACTATTCCTTTCCATAGCCCCAAACTTCTTCATGCGATGGCCAATGGCTCAATCGCGAGTGCAAACAGCAGGGGGGACTTAGGACATTCCTGCCTAGTCCCACGGTGGAGAGAAAAGTATCTCGAGCTGATGTTGTTTGTGCGGACACTTGCCGTCAGCTCCTTATATCATAGCTTTACCCAATTCACAAATCTTGGTCCAATCCCAAACCACTCCAGAACTGCCATCAAGTACCCCCATTCCACCCGGTCGAATGCCTTCTGAGCGTCCAATGCCACAGCCACCTTTGTTTCCTTCCCCTCTGCCGGTGCCATAACAACTTTCAATACCCTTCTAATGTTTAAAAAGAGCTGCCTCCCTCTCACGAACCCCGTCTGACCTTATCCTATCACCTTCGGGAGGCACTCCTCCAGCCTACCCGCCAGTACCTTGGCCAATACTTTTGCGTCCACATTCCGAAGTGATATGGGTCGATACGACCCACACTCTGTCGGATTTTTTTAGCAACAGGGAAATCTATGCCTGCCCCAAGGTTTGTGGCAACACCCGCTTCCCTATCGCCTCTTCAAACATCCCCACCATCAGGGGTGCCAGCTTATCCTTGAATTTTTTTATAATATTGCACCGGAAACCCATCCGGCCCTGCCACCTTCCCCGACTGCATCCTCCCGATCGCATCCTTTATCTCCTGCTATACTATCGCTTCTCCTAATGTAGCCCTGTCCCCCTCCCCTAACCTCGGGCACTCCAACCCATCTAGAAATTCCTGCATCTCTCGATCTCCCCCGGGTTGCTCTGACCTGTACAACCTCTCATAAAATTCCTCAAAAACCTTGTTAATCAGATCCGCGCCACCACCAACTTCCCGGCCCATCCCTCCCCTGCACAATTATCCTTGCAGCTGCTTCCCTCCAGAGCTGACCTGCTAACAGATGTCCCGCCTTATCTCCATGTTCATAAACTGCACCCCTTGCTTGCCTCAGTTGGCGCACTGCCTTCCTGGTAGATAGTCGGTTAAAGCTCGCCTGTAGTTACTTCCTCTTCTCCAGCTTTGCTGGGTCCCCATCCTCTGCAGAACTCCTATCTACCTCCAGCATCTCATCTATTACACTCTGCCGCTCCAACCTCTCTTTGTCCACCCTGGCCTTAAACGAGATCACCTCCCCCCTCACCACCGCCTTTAGAGCGTCCCAGGCGACTGCCTTTGACACCTCACCCGTATAGTTGAAACCTACATATTCCTTATTTACCTTTTCAATTTTTCACAAAGCACTTGGTCCCCCAAAAGTCCCACATCCAGTTCCCACCCGGCCTCTGCGCTACCCCCTTCTCCAGCACCATATCCACGCAATGAGGAGCATGATCTGACACTGCAATTGCCGAGTATTCCGACCCCTTAACCCCAGCCAACAAAGCCTTCCCCACCACGAAAAAGTCAATCCATGGATATACCCTGTGGACTGCTGAGAAAAACTCCCGCTCCCTTGGGTGCAGAAACCTCCAAGGATCTACCCCCCCCCCCCCCCCCCCATTTCCACCATTAGCCCAGCCAGCGCCTTCGCCCCTCCCACCCCCCCCTGAGGGGGCCAGCGAGCGCGGCCGTGACCTGTCCAGCCTTGGCACCTGCACCAAGTTCCAGTCCCTCCACACTATCAGTTTGCGTGTGTCCAAGTCGGGGATGGCCACAAACACCTTTGCAAATCCCACGTCGTCCCAATTGGGGCCATATATACTTAGCAGCGCCACTAACCTCCCCTCCAGCGCCCCTGTCACAATCACATATCTACCCCCTGATCTGCCACCACCTTCTCCATCTGGAAGCGTACTCTTTTGCTGACCATTACCACTACCCCTCAAGCCCTTCCGTCAAATCCAGAGTGAAACACCTGACAACCCAGTCCTTTTCAAAGTCTCACCTGGTCCTTCACCCTCAAATGAGTCTCCTGCAGCATTGCTATATCAGCTTTCAAACTTTTAAGATGCGCAAACACCCTTGATCTCTTGACCAGACCCCCTCACATTCCACATGACTATCCTAACTGGGGGTGTCTCTTCCCCCCCCCCCCCCCCCCCCCCCCCTTTAGCCACCATCATCATACCACCGGGTCCTGTCCCATAAGCCTGGCCCACTCCTATCCATTATTAACATTGAACCCTTTCCCAAAACTCCCTCCGACATTTCCTCTCAAAGACATCTCCCAGCATCAATTCCCCCCCCCCCCCCCGCTCGCCTCGTAGGCCCATCAAAACCTGCCAACCAGGCCCCAATGTCCGCAGCCCTCCTCTCACCTCACCTCGCCTCTGTTCACTAGCTGACTTTAGTTAGCTAGCGCAAAATGCATATATAACCGATGTCACTGTTTGGGCCAGAGGCTCGCAGAGTGCCTAGGAGAAAGGCATGGTGCTGTTTTCAAAGCCACTTATGGTTACAAATGACACGGCTGAGTTTGGTTCCTCAATTAAAGGGAGAACATAAGGGATGGAGCAGTAGAAGGCCGTTGGCTCCATTGAACCTGCTCCATCGTGACTGATCTGATCGATTCTAGTTTCCTGCTCTTTGGTAGAACTCTTTCCTGACTGTCCTGCATAAGCCTCAACTTCCTTATAGATCAAGAATCTGCTTAACTCAAACTTAAATATATTCAATGGCCAGCCTCCCACTGCTCTGTATGGTAGAGAATTCAAAGATTGACAACACTCCGAAGAAATTCCTCCCCCTTTCTGTGGTAACTGGGAAGCCCCTTGTCCTGCCACTGTTTTCCCGCACTCCCCAATTCTAGGTTTCCCACAAGTGGAACATCCTCTCAGCATTCAAGCCCTCCAGATCTTATGTTACAGTACGATCAGTTCTCAATCTTCTAAACTTTAACGTGTATCGGCCCAACTTTTTTAGTCTTTCCTTATGACAACTCCTTCAACCAAGGAGTTAGCTTAGTGAACCTTCTCTGAAATGCCTCAAGTACGAGTATTTCCTTCCTTGAATAAGGAGATCAAAACAGTAAACAGTATTCTAGCTATGGTCTCAACAATGCTCTGTACAAGACATCTCTACATCATCTCCCTTACGATAAAGGCCCAAGATTGCCATTTGCTTTCCCAATTCCATGCTGTATCTGCATAACTAATATTTTCTGATTCATATACATAGGAGTGGGATTGAATGGTTGAGGCCCCAGCCCTGATTCCTGAGGCACCCACTAGATACATTTGCCAACCTGAAAATGATCCATTTATCCCGAATCTCTGTTTCCTATTGGTTAGCCAGTCCTCCTATCATTGCTGATTTATTACCTCCAACACCGTATGCTCTTACCCTATCAAATGTCTTTTGGAAATCCAAATGCTCTACATCTACTGGACCACTTTGTTTGTTGCGTCCCCAAGAAACTCTAATTAATTTGTCAAAAAGGATTCCCCTTTGATAAAAACACGTTGACTGCGGGATTGGATTATGATTTTCTAAATGTCCTGCCACTACTATAATGCATTCTAGCTTTTTCCACAATGATGGATGTCAGACTAACATTCCTGTAGTTTCCTATCACCCTCCCTCCTTAACTAGGGTCGTTACATTTGGGGTTTTCCAATCTACTGGGACCTTTCCAGAATAGAGGAAGTCTTAGTTTACAGCCACTTCCTTTAAGACCCCAGGATGCAGGCCATCAGGCCCCAGGGACTTGTCAGCCGTTGGTCTCATTAGTTTTCCTAGTACTTTTTCTGGAGTGCTTGTTATTGTCCTAAACGCCTCCCTTTTCGTGTTGTTTTTCTACTGTTTTAGGGTGTTTTAATGTGAAGACAGATACAAAATCCTTTTTCCAAGTTGCTTCCTTTTCCTTTTTATATAAATTTAGTGTACCCAATTTTTTTTTTTTTACAATTAAGGGGCAATTTAGCATGGTAAATCCACCTACCCTGCACATCTTTTTTGGGTTGTGGGGCTGAGACCCACGCAAACACAGGAGAATGTGCAAACTCCACACAGACAGTGACCTGGGGCCGGGGTCGAACCCGGGTCCTCGGTGCCGTGAGGCAGCAGTTCTAACTACTGCGCCACCGTGTTTTTTTTATTACTGGGTGTGGGTGTCGCTGGTTGGCCAGCATTTATTGCCATCCCTAGTTGCCCTTCATACGGTGGTGATGAGCTACCTTCTTGAACTGCTGCAGTCCTTGGTGTAGGTACACCCACGGCACTTTAAAAAAAAATTTAGAGTACCCAATTCATTTTTTGCAATTTAGCGTGGCCAATCCACCTACCCTGCATATCTTTGGGTTGTGGGGGCGAAACCCACGCAAACAAGGGGAGAATGTGCAAACTCCACACGGACAGTGACCCAGAGCCGGGATCGAACCTGGGACCTCGGCGCTGTGAGGCAGCAACACTAACCACTGCGGCCCTGTGCTGCCCACCCACTGCGTATATATACTTATTTATTTTTGTAGAAACTCGTTAACTGTCTGCACAGTGATCAGTGAATACAATTTTCTTGGTGGGAACAAGCATATAATGTCACACATGAAAGAAATATTTGAAGCCCTGGACAGTAATGTGGCCGGAAGTGAGTCCTCTGAATTCATGTAGTAAAGTGACCAGAAGGGACGCTGGAGGTTTTGTCCGGAGAATGGCGGCAGATAAGGTTTTATGGAATCCTGATTAATGTGCTGGAAGCCAAACGTGAGAGGAGGAGGTGGGTGACATGGGGTCAAGGAAGAAGCATAAGAAACAGGTCAGGCCTCGTCAAGAGTTGAGAATCATTGCAGAGGAGAATCATTAGCTGAGGAGAGGAAATTTCAGCAGTTCCAGTGCAGCACATCGATTCATCAGCTGATTCACAGCTGAAATGGGAGCAAGAAATAAGTGACTATGGTTCTTGGTTGGAAGGAGAGAGGGGGGTGATGGTATAGGCACAACATGGGAAGAAGTTATTTTGCAATGTAGGGTCTGTAAAGAATAGAAAGTTTTCCAGTGATATCAAATTAGACTTCCATGTGACTAATGGGCAAGCCTACATACTGTCAAGGATGCTGAAGTGCTTGTGTTCTAATTTTACCTGTCTTGTCCATATTTTTACTAGGTTCCTATTGGCGGAGAGGAGAGGATGAAAGATTTCCCTCCATTGGAATTTCAGGACATTGAGTTGGATGGAATTGGTATCCTTGAGGCTGTCGCTGACATAAAACTCTCTTCAGCAGGTAGCGTCCTTTTCATCTAGTTTTGATATGTTCAGGACAACAGAATATCGAAATGGATTCGCAACTAGACTTATCAAATCAAGGCCAGTCAATATATTTCCAACATCTGTAATGTTGTATAGTGTCCAGCACATAAATCTGTCACAAAGAGAAATTTAATTCCCATTTTGATTCGTTATTCATGATCCATCTGAATATGTATTTGTACAAAAAATGTAACGTGTACCCATAAAAATTGTTACATTCACTGTAAATAACTATAAACTTTCCTGTAAAACCAGCCCCTGTTACGTTGAAAGTGCTTCTTGAGATGTTTCCCATCACAGCCCAGCTCTGCATTGTGATATCTGGTGATATGAGTTGTGCAGCATTTTGGGTCTGAATGGCAATCAAGGTGTGTCAACCCAGGTTCAACAGTGTCACTTTATTCGGATCACCATTTCAACAATGCTGCTCAAAGCTGCTTCAGCTTAATTCAATATGGCTTTGGACAGAGGGTGGAGCTTAGAGATGGAGGCTACTCTGAAAAGCTGGCCTAGTTCAACCTTAAATATACTCTGAAGGTTGAAATACACAAATCCGTTTTCTTATATAACCTGATGAAAATCAGATTTATATTTTCCCAGCATCTGCTTTTCACTGTAAATTGTGACCCCAATATTAATAAACCCCTCGAGATCCAGTGACTTTCATTTTAGGGTGGTCTCCTATCCTTGCTGCCATACTCTGCTCCCTGTCCCAGAATCCATGCTAATTACTGCTAGAACCCTGTGGGTGCCAGGTGACGTTTGAGCAACAACACAATTGTATTCCCATCTACAGCAATGGCAGTACAAATAGTGCTGCGTACTCGGGTTATATTGTTTCAAAATATGGATGTTGCACTAAGATTTAGTTTGTTTAAACTGCAGTGCCTGTCCATGTTTTGAGGGGTGAATTCTTGATGTATTAGTCTGATGTAATCCAAGGTCAAGTAAAGTGCAGATCTCTGTTGCCATGTGGCATCCTGTAATGGAAATAAACACTGGGTACAAAAGTTGTCATGTGGCATCCTGTAATGGAAATACACACTGGGTCCAAAAGTATCTCCTATTAATATTTACTATACTGTGTCAACATTTATTATTAGGCATCGCATAATTTCTTTATCACATAAATCTGAAATAAAATGCTCAACTCCAGAATATTGGTGAAACTGTTGGATTGTTACAAGAACCCACCTGTTTCATTAATGTCCTCCAGGGAGGAAATCTCCACCTGTTTCACTGGTGTTCTTCAGGGGATGAAATTTACCTGACCTGTATGTGATTCCAAACCCACAGCAATGTGGCTGACTTTAAAAAAAATAAATTTAGAGTACCCAATTCATTTTTTCTAATTAAGAGGCAATTTAGTGTGGCCAATCCACCTACCCTGCACATCTTTGGGTTGTGGAAGCGAAACCCACGCAAACACGGGGAGAATGTGCAAACTCCACACGGACAGTGACCCAGAGCCGGGATCGAACCTGGAACCTCGGCGCTGTGAGGCAGCAGTGCTAGCCCATGTGGCTGACTCTTAACTGCTCTCTCAGTTAGTCAGGCACGGCCCTGTTATTTCAAACTGCTATAGAAATTGGGTGAGCCCAGCACATCAGTGCAAAAGACGAGGCAGGAACATATGTGGATATAATCCATCTTGGCCTCCACTTGAAATCCCACCCTCCCCCATCAGAGATTCACTTCACATGGTATCGAGAAACTGCTGGAGGCCCTGGATACAGTGAAAACTGTGGACCTGACCCTGACAATATTGTGGCTTTAACACTGAAGACTTGTGCTCCAGAACTGGATGCATTCGTAACCAAACTGTTCCAGTACAGCTGCATTCCAAATCCTCGGCCTCTGCCATCTCAAAATATATGGATAAACAGACACATGGGGGTACCACCACCTACAATGGCAAGTCACGTGCCATTGTGACTTGAAACTCTTATCACACTGTCGCTGGATCAGGACCTTGGATCCACCCTCAACAGCACTGTGGATGTACCTACACCACATGGATTTCATTGGTTCAAGAAGGTGGCTCGCCATCACCTGAAGGACCATTGGGGATAAGCAACAACCTTGTCAGCGACTGTCCTAATCCATGCAACTAATGTGCAGATAATATGGTCACTGGAATTAGCAACATGCCCTTACCAGACAAGGAGAAAATGAATGGTTTTAATTACTGTGAACCTCTTCTGATTGATTAGTTTCAGAGCTATATTGGCAGAACCCTACGATTAGATTATATGTTTGCTATGACGTTCGGGGACGAGGAGAGTGTTGTCCAAATCTATTTTGGTGATATTTTTTACAGATCAATTAATATCCTCAAGTTTGACATTGTCTCTCAAGCTGAGAGAAACATTGGATTGGAGAACTTAGAAAGTTGAGAAATCAAAGATTCTACCTCTACTCATATTTTAAGTTGCATGGGCAAACTCAAATAACTGGTCAGATGTTATTGTTGTACTCTGTATTAGGTTCTTTTAGGTTGCTTTTAAACCTAGATGGAATAGCTAGTGTGTAATAAAGCAATTTGTTTTAATAACGGAGAATTCTAGTCAGCTCTTGTGACTTCAGTAACTGCAGGTAAGAAAATTCAGACCCTTGGGTATTTTGCAGAACTCTTCTAACAATTGTGCAACCTTTTTTCTTCTCTTTCTTCAGGCTGGATTGCAGTGACCGCTCATTCAGAGGATAAAATTAAGCTTCGGGCCTACACTCCTGCAGGAATTGGTATCATGGTTGAAAAGCCACCTCTTCTGCCATTCATCATCAGTGTTAAAGGGAAACGAATAAGAAAATCCCCAGCCTATAAATTTAAAAAGCCACTACCCATTGTGCAAAACCTGCGACCAGTAGCTACATCAAAAACATAGGCTGCTCGAAAAAGAATGATGAGGGGTATTTATAAAAGTGACCATACTGGGGTTTGTAATTAAATTTCACCAAAGACAGTTCTCTGCTGACTCTCATTGTGTACGCTACTTTGTCTTGCTGTGATCTTGCCAGGTAGCTGGCTACTTAATGAGCACAAGTCAGTAAGTTAATTCCGCTATTGCAGCATTTACTGGTTTCCAGTAGAATTTTACCTGAAAGCAGAAGTTTTTTTGAGCTGTACGGTGTGACAGTATTGAGAATGAATTTATGCACAAAATCATGTTTAGTGCATTGTCTTGCTGATTTACAACTGAAGAATAAGGCTAAACAGTCCACTTCACAGATACTTAATATTATTCCACATGAATATTGTGGTACTGTAAACAGGCTGGGAAGATGCATATAGGCCAAGAACAGAAACTGTCATGAGGCCCGGCTGGAATCGATACTGGCCATCTGCAAAAGCATTCTTTTTTTTTTCGTTTTTCCTGTTCACTTCTAACAGAACAATCATTTCCCCAGGCAAATTCATTTGTAGTGCCATTAAGAGTTTGTGTAAGCTACTGCAAGACGATTTTCCGATTTTGATTTTTTTTTTTCCCAACAATTATACTACAAAAGGAAAGAGCAGAAAATAGTTTGAATATTTATATGGTTCAAACTGTTTAACCATCAGGCAGATTTCCAATCATTTTTTCACTTATTACGTGTGCATGTAACTTGCATTGACACATTTTGTAAAATATGTTTATAATGAAAATTGTAACTTGAGGGGTCAGTTGAATTACTGTGAGTAAATCTCAGGAATTCTTTGTGTAACCTGTGTCCTTGCTTGATTACTGGTGTTGCCTCAACTCCCGAGCAGTGCTGCATAGCTACATGGACTGAAGCAGTTCACGAGGGCAGCTCACCACCACCTCCTCAAAAACAATTAAAGATGGACAACAAATACTGGCAATGCTCACATCACATGAATGGGTAAAAGAAAATCACGAACAGATGAACTGATATTATGTGCTGCTGGCAAGGCTACAGAATTGGGCACTATCCCAAGTGAGGGTGCAAGAAAAAAGGAGCACTAGGAGATTGCAGCCAATCCTGGATATTGGGCTCAAGTGGTTTACTGTACATACAAAAAACAAATAAGGAGATCTGATGCAAAACCTTTAGTACTGTTGTAAGGCATCTTGTATTTTCAGTGCAATTCTAATGTAGAAAAATAGCCTAAGGTGTTTCAGAGGCAAAAGCAAAAGATGCCAAGACAAAGAAGGAGATCATAGAATCCTTACCATGCAGAAGGCCAATCATCCCATTGATCTGCACCGACTCTCTGAAAGAGAACCTAAACCCACATTCATGCCCTTTCCCTGTACCACCATAACCCCACCTAACCTATACATCTTTGGACACTAAGGGGCAATTTAGCATAGCCAATCCACCTAACCCTATTAAAAAAATATTTTAAATTTAATTTACTAATTAATTGATGCAATGTCAATTAGAGGGGTGCAGTGCTCTGACTGTGAGATGTGGCAGGTCTGGGAAGGGTCGGTTGGAGCAGCAGTTGGGTGCACTTAGGAGCATGCAGGTGGCAGAAAGCATCATAGATAGTTATATAAATGTGGAATTCCGGTGGCGGCTGAGGGAGTAGGTCGCACATTTGGTGGCTCCCGTTTCGGTCGGACTTTTGGGCCTTTTCCCCCGACTTTTTTTGCGTTTTTGAGCACGGAACTGGAAAGCAATAGTACTCAGGCATAGGACCCATACAGAATTGTATGGACCTAAGAAGCTGGAGGGACCGTAAACAACAGAAGAAGTGGTCGAGTAAGGGCACAGTGGAACATGGAACGATACAGCGCAGTACAGGCCCTTCGGCCCACGATGTTGCACCGACATGGGAAGTCAAAAACTAACGGCCATCTAACCTACACTATGACATTATCATCCATATGCTTATCCAATAAACTTTTAAATGCCCTCAATGTTGGCGAGTTCACTACTGTTGCAGGTAGGGCATTCCACAGCCTCACCACTCTTTACGTAAAAAACCTACCTCTGACCTCTGTCCTATATCTATTACCCCTCAATTTATGGCTATGTACCCTCGTGCTAGCCACCTCCATCCGCGGGAGAAGACTCTCACTGTCCACCCTATCTCACCCTCTGATCATTTTGTATGCCTCTATTAAGTCACCTCTTAACCTTCTTCTCTCTAACGAAAACAACCTCAAGTCCATCAGCCTTTCCTCATAAGATTTTTCCCTCCATACCAGGCAACATCCTGGTAAATCTCCTCTGCACCCGTTCCAAAGCTTCCACGTCCTTCCTATAATGAGGCGACCAGAACTGTACGCAATACTCCAAATGCGGTCGTACCAGAGTTTTGTACAGCTGCAACATGACCTCATGGCTCCGGAACTCAATCCCTCTACCAATAAAGGCCAGCACACCATAGGCCTTCTTCACAACCCTATCAACCTGGGTGGCAACTTTCAGGGATCTATGTACATGGACACTGAGATCCCTCTGCTCATCCACACTGCCAAGAATTTTACCATTAGCCAAATATTCCGCATTCCTGTTATTCTTTCCAAAGTGAATCACCTCACACTTCTCTACATTAAACTCCATTTGCCACCTCTTAGCCCAGCTCTGCAGCTTATCTATGTATAGCTGGTGTTCAGAGCAAGGAGCCGACAGGCCAGCCCACAATGGAGCAGCTGCTGCAGACTATGCAGGAGGGCTTTTTGGCTTTGAAGCGTGACAACTTGGAGCCGCTTCAGAAGTCGATTGATCAGATGGGAAAAAGGCTGGATGATCAGGCTGAGAAGCTCCAGCAGTTGGAGAAGTCAGTGGAGGAGCAAGCTGACTTTCAAATGGTGGCAGATGTGGAAATTTGGAGGCTGAGGGACCAGCATAAAGTGCTTCTGGAAAGGCTGAAGGACCTGGACAACAGATCTCGCCGGCAGGACATGAGAATCGTGGGCCTCCCGGAGGGGGCAGAGGGGCTAGATGCTGCCGCATATGTGGAGGGTATGTTTCAGAAGTTGCTGGGGAGCGAGGTGTTCCCGTGCCTGCCGGTGATGGACAGAGCACACAAGAGTGCAGGTGAGGCAGCCGCAACAAGGGTGTCCCCCATGAGCTATGGTGGTACGCTTTCACAGGTACCTGGAGAAGGAACGGGTGCTGCAATGGGCAAAGAGCACACAAAGCTGTATTTGGGACACTACCACCCTGCGTGTGAACCAAGATTTGAGCGTGGAGGTGGCCAGGAGGAGGGGAGGCTACAGGCAGGTGAAGGAGATACTGTATAAAAACAAGGTGAAATTTGTGCTGCTTTTTCCGGCGCGACTGGGTTACGTATAAGGGTCAGCACCACTATTTCGAGGAACCCGAAGAGGTGATGGACTTCGTTAAGAAGCAAGGGCTAGCCCTGAGCTGAGGACGTTTGGACTTGTATTAGAGCTTTTAAGTATATGTGGTGTCTCCTGTTTTGGAATGTATATTTTCTTTCTTGTGTGGTTTTCCTGAATGTTTCCTGTTTGGGCTCTTTGCTTAGTTGGAGTTTGGCTGGGGGGATATTAATAAAGAAAACAGTTAAAAGGTTTGGGTTAAAATGGATGCTTCAGGGGAACTTTGTGCAATCTTTTTTCTTTGTCTATGGGTAGGACTGAAGAGTGCCTGTTATTTCTTATCTCTTTTTTTCTTGTTTAACTTGAATTGTGCTATTGTGGGGGTTGTTTCTGACTTGTATAGAGTTTGCTTAAGTGGGGAAGTGGTGTGGAGGGGTCGGTGGGAGGGGTGACTGGTGACTGGGAACAATGAGTGGGAGACGGGCTGGTGCCGAGGCTGGGAGCAGCTAGTCAACGGGAGCCGAGGTGGGGGTGTCCATGTAGTTAGATTAGAGCAGGGGTTAGGTGATAGGATGGTGTTGCTAGAGGAGGGAGTTGTTCTGCTGACGGGGATGTAAACTGGGCATGGTAACAGTGAGGAGGTCATGGGTGGAGACGGCCAGGAGGCGGGGCAGAGGAAGCACGACACATGGCTGGGGGGCTGGCCAAGGAAAGGGGGTGACTGATCGGCAAAGGGGGGGGAGGTGAAGTGCCTCCCAACCAGGCTGATCACCTGGAATGTTAGGGCCAATGAAGAGGGCGTGTGTGTTTGCGCATCTGCGTGTTCTGAAGGCGGACATAGTCTTGTTGCAGGAGACGCACCTGAAAGTGGCAGACCAGGTTAGGTTAAGGAAGGGCTGGGTCAGTCAGGTCTTTCATTCGGGGCTTGATTCTAAGACGAGTGGGGTTGTGATCCTGATTAATAAAAGGGTACAATTTGAGCCGGAGGGCACAGTAATGAATGGGGGTGGCAGGTTCGTTATGGTGAGGGGTAAGCTCAAAGGGATGAGAGTAGTCCTGGTCAGTGTGTATGCCCCTAATTGGGACAATGTGGATTTTATTAGGAGGATGCTAGGGAAGATCCCCGACTTGGACTCGCGTAAGTTGATCATGGGCGGGGACTTTAATACAGTCCTGGACCGGTCATGCTCAAGAATGGGCAGGTTGCCAGCGATGGCAAAGGAACTGAAAGGGTTCATGGAGCAACTGGGGGGAGCAGATCCTTGGAGATTTGGCCGGTCGACGGCGAGGGAGTTCTTGTATTACTCCCATGACCACAAGGTGGATTTCCAAATTGATTACTTTGTGGACCTGCTGGCCGGAATGGTGGGGGCAGAATATTCGGCAATTGCCATATCGGACCATGCTCCGTACTGGTTAGACCTGCAGTTTTGTAAGGACAGCTTTCAGCGCCCACCATGGAGGCTGGAAGTTGGACTACTCGCGGACAAGGCTGAGGAAATGCATGCAGAATTACTTGCAGGTGAACAATACTGGAGAAATCTCGGCAGCGGTGCTCTGGGAGGCACTGAAGGCAGTGGTGAGAGGGGAGCTGATTTCAATCCGGGCGTACAGGGACAGGACAGATAGGGCTGAGACGGACCGACTGATTAAGGAAATTCTGTGTGTGGACATGAGTTACGCGGAATCCCTGAGGCCAGAGTAACTCAGGAAACGACAGAGGCTGCAGGCCGAATTTGGGATGCTGACTACAGGCAAGGCTGTAGAGCAGCTTAGAAAGGTAAAAGGCATGATTTATGAGGATGGGGAGAAGGCCAGTAGAATGCTTGCACAGCAACTAAGGAAGAGGGAAGCGATGAGGGAAATAGGAAGGGTAGTGGATGGGGAAGGTAATCTAGTGGGTGATACAGCAGCGCTGAACAAGGTCTTTTGGGACTTTTATAGGAAGATGTACACTTCGGAACCACCCGGGGAACCGGGGGGGGATGAGGCGATTCCTGGACGGACTGACCTTCCCAAGAGTGGGGAGGGGGTTGGTGGGCAAACTGGGGGCCCTGGTTAGGATCGAAGAGGTATTTTGGGGGGGGGGGGGGGAGGCCTGAAGGTCAGGCAGTCGGGTAAAGCCCCGGGGCCGGATGGGTATCCAGTGGGGTTTTACAAAAGATTTGCCGGGATAGTGGGGCCGGTGCTGGTCAGGGTCTTTAACGAGGCAAGAGACAGGGGGACCTTACCCCCGACGATGTCGCAGGCCACCATCTCGCTCATTCTGAAACGGGATAAGGACCCGGAGGCCTGGGGGTCATACAGGCCGATCTCCTTGATGAACATAGACGGCAAGATTTTGGCGACCAGAATTGAGGACTGTGTACCGGATGTAATTGTGGAGGACCAAACCGGGTTTGTAAAGGGGAGGCAGCTGGTGGCCAAAGTAAGAAGGCTGCTCAACGTGATTATGATGCTCCCGGAGAGTAGGGAGGTAGAGATAGTGGTAGCCATGGATGCTGAAAAGGCTTTTGACTGGGTGGAGTGGGATTATCTGTGGGAGGTACTAGGACAGTTTGGGGCGGGGTTCATCGACTGGGTTAGGCTATTGTATCAGGCCCCGGAGGAGAGTGTAAGAATGAACAGGATGACATCGGACTACTTTAGACTGCACCGTGGGACAAGACAGGGCTGCCCTCCGCACTGCTGTTTGCGTTGGCCATAGAGCTGCTGGCAATTGCACCGAGAGCTAGGGGCTGGAAAGGGCTGGTCCGGGGGGGAGTGGAACATAGAGTCTCGTTATAGGCGGATGATCAGTTATATGTATCGGACCCAATGGTGGGGATGGACGGTATTATGGCAACCTTGAGGGAATTTGGCCGGTTCTCCAGGTACAAACTGAACATGGCGAAGAGCGAGATGTTTTTAATTCAGGCGAGAGTAGGCTGAAGGGGTTGCCGTTCAGGCTAGTGGGGGAGAGTTTCCGATATTTGGGGATTCAGGTGGCACGGGACTGGGGCAAGTTGCATAAGCTCAACCTGTCCCGACTGGTGGAACGAGTGAGGGAGGAGGTCCGGAGGCGGCATGCACTCCCGCTGTCTGTTAAGATGACGATTCTCCCGCGGTTCTTGTTTGTTTTTCAGTGTCTCCCCATCGTTATCCTGCGGTCCTTCTTTAAGAGGCTGAATAAAATTATTCTAGGATTTGTATGGGCAGGGAAGTCCCCGCGGGTGAAGAGGGTGATGCTTGAAAGGAGCAGAGAAGAAGGGGGACTGGCGTTGCCGAACTTCAGCAACTATAACTGGGCGGCCAACAGAGCGATGATAAGGAAATGGATGGTGGGTGCAGGGTCGGTTTGGGAGCGGATGGAGGCTGCTTCGTGCAGGGGCACTAGCTCAGCAGCCCTGGTCACGGTGCCTCTGCCACTTCTGCTGGCTCGGTACTCCATCAGCCTGATAATGGTGGCGGCTCTTCGGATCTGGGGCCAGTGGAGGAGGCATGTAGGGGAGGTAAGAGCATCAGTGTGGACCCCAATCTGCGGCAACCACCAATTTGCACTGGGGAACATGGATGGGGGTTATCGACTATGGAGGAGGGTGGGGATTGTGAGGATGGGGGATCTGTTCCTGGAAGGGAGCTTTCCGAGCATGAGAGCGCTGGAGGAGAAGTTTGGGCTGGCGAGAAGGAACGACTTTAGATACTTGCAGGTGAGGGATTTTGTAGGCAGACTGGTGCCGTCCTTCCCACGTCTGCCGCCGAAGTGGAGGCAGGACAGGGTAGTTTCTAGGGGAGAGGTGGGAGAGGGTAGAGTTTCAGACGTCTACAAGGAACTAATGAGAGCAGATGATACACAGACAGAGGACCTGAAGCTTAAGTGGGAGGAGGAGCTCGGGGTGGGGGTGGTGGGGGGGGGGGGGGGGGGGGGAGCTGGAGGACGGTATTTGGGCAGAAGCCCTGAGCAGAGTAAACACGACCACAACGTGCGCCAGGCTCAGCCTGATCCAGTTTAAGGTCGTGCACCAGGCCCACATGACGGGGGCCCGGATGAGCAGATTCTTCGGGCTGGAGGATAAGTGTGCTAGAAGCGCCGGAGGGCCGACTAACCATGTACACATGTTCTGGTCGTGCCCTAAATTCAGGGGGTATTAGCAGGGATTCGCAGATGTCATGTCCCGGGTATTGAAAACTGGGGTGGTCGTGAACCCGGAGGTGGCAATCTTTGGGGTTTCGGAGGACCCGGGAGTCCAGGAAGAGAGAGAGGCCGACATTCTGGCCTTTGCTTCCCTGGTAGCCCGGCGACAAATACTGTTAACATGGAGGGACTCAAAGCCCCCCGAGGGCTGAGGAATGCCTATTGCACATGGCGAGCTTTTTTGGCCAAGAGAAAGTCAAGTTCGCCTTGAGAGGTTCGCTACGAGGGTTTGCCCGAAGTTGGCAGCCATTTATTGACTTCTTCGCAGAGGAGTAAGCATCAGCAGGTAGGGGGGGGTGCAAGGGTAGGGTAGAGTAGAATAGGGGGATATTGAGGCAGGTCCGTGCATGAACAGAGCCGTGGTTTGCACTATGTTTAATTTGTAATTTGTGTCTTGACTTCTTTTTTCTGTACTGTACAATGTAACTTTTTCTATATACCTAAAATACCTCAATAAAATTGTTTGTTTAAAAGAAAACGTGAAATAAATGTGGTCACACCCAAGGTGCAGGCAGAGAAATGGGTGACCACCAGAAGGGGCAGGCAGTCAGTGCAGGAATCCCCTGTGGTTGTCCCCATCTCAAACAGGTATACCCCTTTGGATACTGTCGGGGGGGATAGCCTATCAGGGGAAAACAGCAGCAGCCAGAGCAGTGGCACCACGGCTGGCTCTGATGTTCAGCTGAGAGGGTCAAAGCGCAGAAGAGCAATAGTCATAGGGGACTCTATAGTCAGGGGCACATATAGGCACATCTGTGGACGTGAAAGAGACTCCAGGGTGGTATGTTGCCTCCTTGGTGCCAGGGTCCAGGATGTCTCAGAACGGGTAGCGAGCATCCTGAAGGGGGAGGGCAAACAGGCAGAGGTTGTTGTACATATTGGTACTAACGACATAGGCAGAAAGGAGCATGAGGTCCTGCAGCAGGAGTTCAGGGATCTAGGCAGAAAGTTAAAAGACAGGACCTCTAGGGTTGTAATCTCTGGATTACTCCCTGTGCCACGTGCCGGTGAGGCTAGAAATAGGAAGATACAACAGCTAAACACGTGGCTAAACAGCTGGTGTATGAGGGAGGGTTTCCGTTATCTGGACCACTGGGAGCTCTTCCGGGGCAGGTGTGACCTGTATAAGAAGGACGGGTTGCATCCAAACTGGAGGGGCATAAATATCCTGACCTTGAGGTTTGCTAGTGTCACACGGGAGGGTTTAAACTAGTATGGCAGGGGGGTGAGTACCGGAGCAATAGGTCAGAAGGTGAAAGCATTGAGGGAGAACTAGGGAATAAGGCCAGTATGGCTCTGAGGAAGAGCAGACAGGGAGATGTTGCTGAAAACAGCAGGTCTGGTGGCCTGAAGTGCACATGTTTTAATGCAAGAAGTATTACGGGTAAGGCCGATGAATTTAGAGCTTGGATTAATACTTGGAACTATGATGTTGTTGCCATTACAGAGACCTGGTTGAGGGAAGGATAGGATTGGCAGCTAAACGTTCCAGGATTTAGATGTTTCAGGCGGGATAGAGGGGGATGTAAAAGGGGTGGCGGATTTGCGCTACTGGTTAGGGAGAATATCACGGCTGTACTACGGGAGGACACCTCAGAGGGCAGTGAGGCTGTATGGGTAGAGATCAGGAATAAGAAGGATGCAGTCACAATGTTGGGGGTTTACTACAGGCCTCCCAACAGCCAGCGGGAGATAGAGGAGCAGATAGGTAGACAGATTTTGGAAACGAGTAAAAACAACAGGGTTGTTGTGATGGGAGATTTCAACTTCCCCAATATTGACTGGGACTCACTAAGTGCTAGGGGCCTGAATGGGACAGTTTGTAAGGAGCATCCAGGAGGGCTTGTTAAAATAATATGTAGACAGTCCAACTAGGGAAGGGGCTTTACTGGACCTGGTATTGGGCAATGAGCCCGGCCAGGTGGTAGAAGTTTCAGTAGGGGAGCATTTCGGGAACAGTGACCACAATTCAGTAAGTTTTAAAGTGCTGGTGGACAAGGATAAGAGTAGTTCTAGGGTGAATGTGCTAAATTGGGGGAAGGCTAATTATAACAATATTAGGCGGGAACTGAAGAACCTAGATTGGGGGCGGATGTTTGAGGGAAAGTCAACATCTGACATGTGAGGCATTCAAATGTCAGTTGAAAGGAATTCAGGACCGGCATGTTCCTGTGCGGAAGGATAAATACGGCAAATTTCGGGAACTTTGGATAACGAGACATATTGTAGGCCTCTTCAAAAAGAAAAAGGAGGCATTTGTCAGGGCTAGAAGGCTGGGAACAGACAAAGCCTGTGTGGAATATAAGGAAAGTAGGAAGGAACTTAAGCAAGGAGTCAGGAGGGCTAGAAGAGGTCACAAGAAGTCATTGGCAAATAGGGTTAAGGAAAATCCCAAGGCTTTTTACACGTACATAAAAAGCAAGAGGGTAGCCAGGGAAAGGGTTGGCCCATTGAAGGATAGGCAAGGGAATCTATGTGTGGAGCCAAAGGAAATGGGCGAGGTACTAAATGAATACTTTGCATCAGTATTCACCAAAGAGAAGGAATTGGTGGATGTTGAGTCTGGAGAAGGGTGTGTAGATAATCTGGGTCACATTGAGATCCAAAAAGCCGAGGTGTTGGGCGTCTTGAAAAATATTAAGGTAGATAAGTCCCCAGGGCCTGATGGGTCTACCCCAGGATACTGAAGGAGGCTAGAGAGGAAATTGCTGAGGCCTTGACAAAAATCTTTGGATCCTCACTGTCTTCAGGTGATGTCCCGGAGGACTGGAGAATAGACAATGTTGTTCCTTTGTTTAAGAAGGGAAGCAAGGATAATCCAGGAAACTACAGGCCGGTGAGCCTTACATCAGTGGTAGGGAAACTACTGGAGAGAATTCTTTGAGACAGGATCTACTCCCATTTGGAAGCAAATGGACGTATTAGTGAGAGGCAGCATGGTTTTGTGAAGGGGGGGTCGTGTCTCACTAACTTGATAGAGTTTTCGAAGAGGTCACAAAGATGATTGATGCAGGTATGGCAGTGGATGTTGTCTATATGGACTTCAGTAAGGCTTTTGACAAGGTCCCTCATGGTAGACTGGTACAAAAGGTGAAGTCACATGGGATCAGGGGTGAGCTGGCAAGGTGGATACAGAACTGGCTAGGTCATAGAAGGCAGAGAGTAGCAATGGAAGGGTGCTTTTCTAATTGGAGGGCTGTGACTAGTGGTGTTCCGCAGGGATCAGTGCTGGGATCTTTGCTGTTCGTAGTATATATAAATGATTTGGAGGAAAATGTAAATGGTCTGATTGGTAAGTTTGTAGATGACACAAAGGTAGGTGGAATTGTGGATAGTGATGAGGACTGTCAGAGGATACAGCAGGATTTAGATAGTTTGGAGACTTGGGCGGAGAGATGGCAGATGGAGTTTAATCCGGACAAATGTGAGGTAATGCATTTTGGAAGGTCTAATGCAGGTAGGGAATATACAGTGAATGGTAGAACCCCAAACAGTATTGAAAGTCAGAGAGATCTAGGTATACAGGTCCACAGGTCACTGAAAGGGGCAACACAGGTGGAGAAGGTAGTTAAGAAGACATCCGGCATGCTTGCCTTCATTGGCCGGGGCATTAGTATAAGAATTAGCAAGTCATGTTGCAGCTGTATAGAACCTTAGTTAGACCACACTTGGAGTATAGTGTTCAATTCAGGTCGCCACACTACCAGAAGGATGTGGAGGCTTTAGAGAGGGTGCAGAAGAGATTTACCAGGATGTTGCCTGGTATGGAGGGCATTAGCTATGAAGAGCGGGGCAGCATGGTGGTGCAGTGGGTTAGCACTGTGTCCTCACGGCACCAAGGTCCCAGGTTCGATCCCGGCTCTGGGTCACTGTCCGTGTGGAGTTTGCACATTCTCCCCGTGTTTGCGTGGGTTTCACCCCCACAATCCAAAAGATGTGCAGGATAGGTGGATTGGCCACGCAAAATTGCCCCTTAATTGGATAAAAAATATGAATTGGGTACTCTAAATTTATTTTTTAAATTATTTTTAAAAGCTATGAGGAAAGACGGAGGTTGAGGGGTGACCTGATAGAGGTCTACAAAATTATGAGGGGCATAGACAGAGTGGATAGTCAGAGGCTTTTCTCCAGGGTAGAGGGGTCAATTACTAGGGGGCATAGGTTTAAGGTGCGAGGGGCAAGATTTAGAGATGTATGAGGCAAGTTTTTTTACACAGAGGATAGTGGGTGCCTGGAACTCGCTGCCGGAGGAGGTGGTGAAAGCAGGGACGATAGTGACATTTAAGGGGCATCTTGACAAATACATGAATAGGATGGGAATAGAGGGATACGGACCCAGGACTTAGGACTGAGTTTAGGAGGAACTTCTTCACCCAAAGGGTTGTGAATCTATGGAATTCCTTGCCCAGTGAAGCAGTAGAGGCTCCTTCATTAAATGTTTTTAAGGTAAAGATAGATAGTTTTTTGAAGAATAAAGGGATTAAGGGTTATGGTGTTCAGGCCGGAAAGTGGAGCTGAGTCCACAAAAGATCAGCCATGATCTCATTGAATGGCGGAGCAGGCTCGAGGGCCAGATGGCCTACTCCTGCTCCTAGTTCTTATGTTCATTACAGTTCCTGCGCTGACTTTGCAACTCACCGGCAGACTTTCATTGACCCCTTTTTTTCACTGCCGTTTTTCTCCCAAACTTGGACATTTCTCCTCCCTGTGCCTTCTTACAGCCTTTCCAGCCTCCGTTATCCCCGGGACCGGGCCTCAAAACTCCGAAATTCCTATTCCCGAGCGGGAGTCCTCCAGTGTGTGGCTGCCTTCTGCCCACCATCACCGGAGGTCCAGCCATCACCCTTCTTAGGCAAGCCTCCAGCTCGCGTCCTTCGCCTCCTCGGGCCTGCCCTCAAGCATCCACCATCCTTGACCTCCCTTTTGTCCCCTCGGAACAGTTCCTCCTGTCAGCAGAGCAGCTCCCCCCCCCCCCCCCCCCCCCATCAGCAGCACCACAATCCCAACCCCCATACCAAGCTTATCAGCTGCTCACCCCCTACTGCGCTTCCGTGAACTAGCTCACCTAGCTAG
Source organism: Scyliorhinus canicula (assembly GCF_902713615.1). NCBI lineage: Eukaryota > Metazoa > Chordata > Chondrichthyes > Carcharhiniformes > Scyliorhinidae > Scyliorhinus > Scyliorhinus canicula. Next base: position 47,083,392 of record NC_052153.1, read on the forward strand.
CCTGGTAGCTCCCGCCCATGGTGCCAGACACCCTATCCCCCTATTGTTCTCCCTCCTCTCCCCCTGGCTCAGACATACTTATTGAGAGCATCTAAGCGAATTCCACTACTATATAGCACAGCCTTGGTCTTGTTAAATGATGTCTGTCTTTTTGCCAGCCCCCCTCCCACATCTCGATAGAGCCTGTTGGTGCGGCCCTCCCATCTGTAGTCTTGGCGCTCCTTCGCCCACCCTTTTCCTGGTAGCTGTGAAACTTGACAATGATTGTCAAGAAGTCCCCCAGTCCCTGGGGAGTTAATGTGCTTTCAATCCCTGGAAAGTTAATTTGTTTCTCAGCATGGGGAGATGTCATTGCGGGGTGGAGCTAAGGGATTCAGAGAGACTTTTGAGAAAGCATTTAGGAGAAGACTTGAAGTCTGGTCTCGGAACCCTTGTTTTATTTTACAGACCACAAGTAAAGGCAGTTTTCTTTCCCCGTAGGATAGTTTAAATGAGTAATAATATTTTAAAGCAGAACAGTCTTGTTTGAAGACAGGGAAGGGGATGAAACAACCCATTTGAAGCAGTTATTTGAAGTCATTCAGCCTGCAGGGATTCGAACCGATGCCTAAATCAGTTCGGCAAAGCTAGTATTACTCTATGCCCTGCTGATTTTAAACTGGATTGAGAGCTGTATGTTTCTTTTCTTGTTGTTCATCAAGGACTTGAGTAGTAGTGTTAAAGTGCAATTGTAAACTGTTCTTTTCAGATGTGAAATTAGAACGTTTAATATTGTATTCGTAATAAAGTATTGTTTTAAAAAACCAAAGCCCTATTTTGTTGTGCAATCACTCCTGGAGCAAATCATTATTTCCGCAGTCTTATGAAATAAACTAAAATATTGGGGTTTCAATTCAGTACCCTAGCCACTGTTGGTGTCTGGTTGGGATCGTAATATACTGAGGACCATCTAGAAGGACAAGAGCAGCATATACCTGGGAACCCCACCACCTGGAGGTTCCCCTCCAAATCACTCACCACTCTGACTTGGACATATATTGCCACCCCATCGCTGTCGCTGGGACAAAATCCTGGAACTCCCTCCCTAACAACAAGTGGGTGTACCTACACCTGAAGGACTGCAGCGGTTCAAGAAGGCAACTCACCACCACCTTCTGAAGGGCAACTAGGGATGGGCAATAAATGCTGGCCTAACTAGCGATGCCCACATCCTGTAAATTAATTTTTAAAAAGGGTGTCCACACCATGATGCAGACAATGGGGAGCCTCCAGGACTGGCAGTGCCAGATAACTCATTTGTGGGGTTCACTCCTGCTGCCCGTGTCCGATGGAGTCACACAGGGCCCTACGGAGACCATCAGGGAGGAGGGAGCACTGGCACCAATCCTGCAACCTTCCACCAAGGAGCCTAAGATGGTCTCCCGTTCTTCTGAGTCCCCCCTCCTGACACCAGCCAAGGGTAATGGGCAGAACCGGGTGGCACGGCAACGACTGTGACACCGATAAGTCAGCCAGGACCCTCCGGCTCCAGGCCCTCCAGAAGATGACTGCCATGGCATCAAAGGACACAGGGCATGGAAGGCAGCAGACTGCTCCATCTCTGATGTGCATCATCGGTGTAGAAGTAGACCACAGAGGATGAAGAAGAGTGAGGAGCAATAAGTGGGCATTGACGAGGTCACTGTTCGTAGCTAGGAGGAATGGAAATCTGTCACATTAAAATATCCACTATTAAAACATTTTACATCTGATACATGTAATGATGCAAGCCTCTTATCACCATCAGTCCTCCATCCTACGGCTGTGGAGGGCACAGCAGACCACCAGAGACCTTCTGGGTGGGTAGGGGGAGGGTACTTAGAGCCCCGCCAGAGCGGTCCTGGCAGCAGACTGCATTTTGAGCAGCCCGATGCACCGTTCAATGACAGCACGGGTGGCAACCTGGACTTCATTACATCAGTTTCCCGTCTCAGACCTCCGCACTGGTGTCATCAGCCATGGCCTCAGTTGGTATCCCTTATCCCCCATGAGCAAACCTGTCATCCTTGAGTGGGCCTCGAAGATACTGGGGATCTCCAAGTGCCTCAGCGTGTAGCTGTCATGCATGCTTCCAGAACAAGCACAACATATGCATGATCCTCAGGCGGTGGTTGCACATGATCTGAACATTCAGGGAGTGGAACCCCTTCCTGTTAATAAAGTGCACTCCCTGATGCCCTGGTGCTCACAGGGTGACATGCGTGCCATCGATGGCCCCCTGGACCTGGGACATCCCGGCGATTGAATAAAATATAACCATAAATAACAAGGACACAATTCAATGCATTGTAATAAACTAGAAAATATGCAGTTAAATCCTGTGATCGTACCCAAAGTAAATTGTAATCCAAGATTGACAATTGAGTGAAATACTCACTGTGATTGTTGGTCTTAAAACTGACAGCATGCAACTGAATGGAAACAAAAAGTACATTCATTCCAAGCACAGCTGTTATTAAGCTTCAGTAGTTCATTTAAACCAGCTACAGAGCAGTAGATTGCAATGTGTCTCAGTTGTTAACGGTCAGGAAAACCTGTTGAAACATCCATTCACTTAACACAGGACCAATAATTGCCACAGGTTCTAATTCTCTAACTACAGGCTTTGATTTGTTAAACGAAGCAGACCACACTCACAGTATACTCTTTCCACTGTACTCCGTGAGTTGTGAGGTAACTATGACGCTTAGCTCTAACTTGTCTTAATGGCATGATTTAATTTGTAAAATGCCAGATTTTAATATTTGTGCTATTAACTCAGGATATGTATATAGTTGGACTATGTTGCAGGTGTTTAGGTTATATGACTTCCGTGCTATGAAGACACAGCTATTTTATTCCCCAGCAAGTTGACTGAACAATAGTAATCCAAAGGCATTATTTCTACTCAAAGCAAGTTCCCAGTTTCAGTTAGGCCTAATGGAGAGCAGTCAACTACTGGTAGACACAAAGTGGTCAAATCTCCCAAACTGCTCTCATCCATCTTCCAGCTAAAAGCAACACTGGCAGATATCTGGTACTAATCTTTATGTTCTTCCTGGAGCTGTTGTGGCATCACAATATTTGGTTAAATCAACTTCGAACTCTACATACATGGGAACGTATGAAATAGGAACAGAAGTGGTCAGTTGGAGCCTTGAGAATGCCCGAAGGTGGGAACAAGTTACGGTGTTAGTGGTAGCACTCTCGGCTGAATCATAAGGTTACAACTTCAACTTCCACACCAGAGAATCAAGCACATAGAACAAAGAATAAAGAAAATTACAGCACAGGAACAGGGCCTTCGGCTCTCCCAGCCAGCGCCGATCCAGATCCTTTATCTAAACCTGTCGCCTATTTTCCAAGGATCTACTTCCCTCTGTTCCCCACCTGTTCATATATGTCTAGATGCATCTTAAATGATGCTATCATGCCCGCCTCTACCACCTCCGCTGGCAAAGCGTTCCAGGCACCCACCACACTTTGCGTAAAAAAACTTTCCACGCACATCTCCCTTAAACTTTCCCCCTCTTACCTTGAAATCGTGACCCTTGTAATGGACACCCCCACTCTTGGAAAAAGCTCTTTGCTATGCACCCTGTCCATACCTCTCATAATTTTGTAGACCTCAATCAGGTCCCCCCTCAACCTCCGTCTTTCCAACAAAAACAATCCTAATCTACTCAATATTTCTTCATAGCTATCACCCTCCATAGCAGGCAACATCCTGGTGAACCTCCTCTACACCCTCTCTAAAGCATCCACATCCTTCTGGTAATGTGGCGACCAGATCTGCATGCAGTATTCCAAATGTGGCCTAACCAAAGTCCTATACAACTGTAACATGACCTGCCGACTCTTGTACTCAATACCCCGTCCGATGAATGCAAGCATACCATATGCCTTCTTAACCATTCTATCGACCTGTGTTACCACCTTCAGGGTACAATGGACCTGAACTCCCAGATCTCTCTGTACATCAAATTTTCCCAGGATTCTTCCATTGACCGTATAGTCCGCTCTTGAATTGGATCTTCCAAAATGCATCACCTTGCATTTGCCTGGATTGAACTCCATCTGCCATTTCTCTGCCCAACTCTCCAATCTATGTATATTTTGCTGTATTCGCTGACAGTCCCCCCCCCCCCCCCCCCCGCCTATCTGCAACTCCACCAATCTTAGTATCATCTGCAAACTTGCTAATCAGACCACCTATACCTTCGACCAGATCATTTATGTACATCACAAACAACAGTGGTCCGAGCACGGATCCCTGTGGAACACCACTAGTCACCTTTCTCCATTTTGAGACACTCCCTTCCACCACTAGTCTTTGTCTCCTGTTGCTCAGCCAGTTCTTTATCCATATAGCTAGTACACCCTGAACCCCATGCGATTTCACTTTTTCCATCAACCGGCCATGGGAAACTTTATCAAACGCCTTACTGAAGGCCATGTAAATGACATCTACAGCCCTTCCCTCATCAATTAACTTTGTCACTTCCTCAAAGAATTCTATTAGGTTTGTAAGACATGACTTTCCCTGCACAAAACTATGCTGCCTATCACTGATAAGTCTATTTTCTTCCAAATGTGAATAGATCCTATCCCTCAGTATCTTCTCCAACAGTTTGCCTACCACTGACGTCAAGCTCACAGGTCTATAATTCCCTGGATTATCCCTGCTACACTTCTTAAACAAAATGACATTAGCAATCCTCCAGCACCTCACCCGTGCTCAAAGATATCTGTTAAGGCCCCAGCTATTTTGTCCCTCGCTTCCCTCTGTAACCTGGGATAGATCCCATCCGGACCTGGGGACTTGTCCACCTTAATGCCTTTTAGAATACCCAAAACTTCCCCCTTCCTTATGCTGACTTGACCTAGAGTATTTAAACATCCATCCCTAACCTTAACATCCGTCATGTCCCTCTCCTTGGTGAATACTGATGCAAAGTACTCATTAAGAATCTCACCCATTTCCTCTGACTCCATGCATAAATTCCCTCTTTTGTCTTTGAGTGGGCCAATCCTTTCTCTAGTTACCCTCTTGCTCCTTATATACGAATAAAAGGCTTTGGGATTTTCTTTAACCCTGTTAGCCAAAGATATTTCATGACCCCTTTTGGCACTCTTTATTGCGCGTTTGAGATTTGTCCTACTTTCCCAATATCCCTCCAAAGCTTCATCAGTTTTAAGTCGCCTAGATCTTATGTATGCTTCCTTTTTCAACTCAGCTAGTCTCACAATTCCACCCGTCATTCATGGTTCCCTAATCTTGCCATCTCTATCCCTCATTTTCACAGGGACATGTCTGTCCTGCACTCTAATCAACCTTTCCTTAAAAGACTCCCACATTTCAAATGTGGATTTACCCTTAAACAGTTGCTCCCAATCCACATTCCCGAGCTCCTGCCGAATTTTGTTATACTTGGCCTTTCCCCAATTTAGCACTCTTCCTTTAGGACCACTCTCGTCTTTGTCCATGAGTACTCTAAAACTTACAGAATTGTGATCGCTATTCTCAAAGTAATCACCAACTGAAACTTCAACCACCTGGCCGGGATCATTCCCCAATACCAGGTCCAGTATGGCCCCTTCCCAAGTTGGACTATTTACATAAAGCTCTAAAAAAAACTCTCCTGGATGCTCTTTACAAATTTTGCTCCATCTACACCTCCAACACTACATGAGTCCCATTCAATGTTGGGGAAGTTAAAATCTCCCATCACGACCACCCTATTGCTCCTACATTTTTCTATAATCGGTCTACATATTTGTACCTCTACTTCACCCTCGCTTTTGGGAGGCCTGTAGTAAAGGCCCAACAATGTTACTGCACCCTTCCTATTTCTTAGCTCTACCCTTATTGCCTCAGTGCTCGAATCCTCCATAGTGCCCTCCTTAATCACAGCTGTGATCTCATCTCTGACCAGTAATGCAACTCCTTCACCCCTTTTACCTCCCTCTCTATCCCTCCTGAAGCATCTATACCCTGGGATATTTAGTTGCCAATCTTGCCCTTCCCTCAACCAAGTCTCAGTAATACCAGTAACATCATATTCCCAGGTACTAATCCAAGCCCCAAGTTCATCTGCCTACACTTCTCGATTAATGTAAACGCACCTCAGACCACCTGTCCCTTTGCGTTCATCATCTCTTCCCTGTCTACTCTTCCCCTTAGTCACAATGAGTTTATTATCTAGTACCTTACTGGCTTTAGTTGCTGCCTCTTTACTGACCTCCAATTTCCTAATCTGGTTCCCAGCCCCCTGCCATAATCCAGGTTGACTAGTATTGAAGGAATGCTGCACTGTTGGAAATGTTATCTTTTGGATGAGACAATAAATTGTCATCCCATCTTCCCTCACAGGTGGACATAAAAAGGTTTCATGTCACTGTCTGAAGAGCGGGGCTATTATTTTGAATGTCCTGGCCAATATTTATCCTTCATCTTGCATTACTGAAACAAATTATCTGCTCATTATTTCATTGCTGTTTGTTGATGCCTGATGTGGCTGCAATATTATATACAGTAAAACAGTGATTACACTTCAAAATACTTAATTAGTTGCCAAATACTTTGGACTGTCTTCAGGTCATAAAGGGCTCTATCAAAACAAATATCAGAACAGAATCAACAGGAACCTAAAACAGCCCATGTTCTTTGTGGGTTAACCTCGAAGAACCAATAGGTTGTATATTTGATAAAAAATAAAACCACATGGTCCTGAACAGTATTATTAAATAAGCGTCACCTTTATGTCCATTGAGATATGAGACAATACTGTTAAAAATCAGTTGTTAAATAACTAGCAAATACTTCAGATTTCACTTTCTTTCAATCTCCAAAAGAAGTCTCTCTTGCTGTTGCTCCGCTGAGAATGCTAGAAATCAGTTTGTGCAGCAAGCAGAGTGTTAAGTGAATTTACTATTGTAATTGATGCCCTTTGCAATGGAACAGAAGTACCATAACTCAATGAACTCTCAACCGAGATGTGCATCAGTTAATGGTGCATATTGTATTAGTCAGAGGGGGAAAAAAAAGACTGAATGGAAAACAGTAGAATGAATGAAAGGCACACACAATTGAGCTCACAAAACTTTAATGCAGCAAAACCTTTGCTAAATACTATGACGCTTTTTAGAAAGTTACAGAAAGAGATTAGTTCTTTTCAACTTTAGTTAACAAAAAGGTAAATATTGTGAAAAATATCCTCTTTATACACATAATCTTTGTACTAAAACCATGAAAGTTTTATTTTGTCCAACACAACTGTCGGAGCCATTTTCTTTGACAAACATTTACCCTCGAAATCAATATCTATTTATTAATCTGAAAAGAGAGTACAGTAGGTTATTTTTTAAACTTTGGTTTCTTCAGAAAAACATAAGTATTGCACAGATAATGCTGTAAAACAATTCTGAATTACTAAGAAGCTTCAATTTTAATTCAGCACCAATGGCAGTGCTTTTGTACAGAACAGCCAAATGTTTTGTGAATTATGCTGCTAGAAGTTTCTTCGAGCATTGACTGCTGTAGCGTCAGTACGCCTTCTGCTAATTTAAACTGGATAAACTGTCAAAGGTTACTTCAAGCTAAACATTAGCCTATTGGTCTTCTGTAGTGTTCCTGCCTGCTCTCGTCAGCTAGCCAGCCTCATAGGTAGCTCTGTAATCATATGACACACCTCATTTCTATCCACTTTACTAATGTTATACTGCATATAAAATTAGCTATTTTATGTGCTAGGTCTGTATCAGACATTCGGATAATATTATTCTTCCTAACAGCTGGTGTATCATCGCCATACTGACTGCAGCAGTTCAAGGTGGCGGTTCACCACCATCTTCTCAAGGGATGGGCAACAAGTGCTGATCCTGTCAGCAACACCTACATCCAGGGAATGAATAAAATTATTGAAATGATTAATGGCCAACATTCTTGTTAAATATGCTTTCAACATCTTGCATAATTTTGGGATTCTTCACCCCCCCCCCCCAACATCTTCACAGATTATTCCAAGAATGCCCACAAGTTAAACACTGCTAAACTGAAGACCAAATATATATTTGCCCTTGTTGTGTTTTTATAATGTCATAAATCTGATGATGAATGGCCAAGTCAAAAGTGCACCCTCTTGGACTTGGTGTAACAGGGTAAGCCATTTTCTTTTAATATATTTTAGTTCAGAACCAGAAAATGAATATCTTGCAATCACATACACCTTCCCTCCACCTTTATTATTCAAATGACTTTGCAAGACAGATAGTGCATGTATTATTATGTTCAATTTTTTAAAAAACAATTCCTTAATCCCCTCCCCCCGCCTCACCGTACAATAGTAAATTTCAAACGGGCATTGGATAGTGCTACTCAAAATAAAATATTTGCACAATATGGGGTAATTAGCAGCGGAAATGGGAGGAGTGAATTCTTTCAAAGAGCCACCGCAGACACAATGGGCCAAATGGCCTCCGTCTGTGCTGTCAGATTCTAATAATTCGGACAAAAAAAGGGTACAGTATCAGCTAACAGGAAAGTTAAATCCACAGGAATTCTTACTGCAGATAGTCATTGTAATTTTGATGCCTGCATAGCAATTGTTCAAATTTAAATATGTCAGATTTGACATATTCTTAATATTACATTGACAAATGCACTAATGCTACTCTTTGCAAGCTCTTCAAAATTGGATTACGAAGCTGGCTATTCCCACCCTTGGATACTGCAGATCAAAACTTTAAAGGGTACTTTCGATGAAGCAAAATATTTTGTATTTAATAAATCTGGAGATTGCAGTTTTAGTTAAAAACCAAATTACAATTTGTTAAGCAATTGTCCATTACTAAAGAGATCTCTGTTAACAGAAGACATTGCTTCATTACAGGGAGGTTTTCTCTGGTGCCTTAACATGGATTCTACTGCCAGGTAAATCCAGATTTCCCGAATCTACTGCTTATGGAAAAACAGGTGGGTTTCTTTTCAATTAAATACTCCGACTCGCTTGATATTTCAATATTTGTTGTGCCCAGATAATCTGGGTGTAGAACCATGAAAATGTTCCCTAGAGTGGAAGGTTTGTACCTTAAAGCTTACAGCATCGTTACTGGTCTCATTACCAAGGAGTAAGCCAAAACCAAACATGAACACTTTTTGCTGAATTTAGCAGTAACAATTCTCATGCTTATTCCTCTTGCTGTGTGTTGCGGTCACTGTGCACAGCGTGGAAATTTAGAACATGCTGCAAGGAATTTAAAAAAAAAAATTAAATCTCTATTAATCCAGATCTGGCTAAAAGTGTCTCTTTCAAGAGGGTGAACAACGTTCTAAGAAGGAGGACACAAGTCTTCCATGAAGGGAAGTTGTAGTTTTTAATTATGTTTAAAACAAACATTACAATGTGTTATTGCAGTGTGCTAACTACCTGCCACAGGAAATGCAGGGCTGCTGGTGTAGCCATTGAGCATTTTAGTACCAGAAAGAGGATACCAAGTAGCATTCTAGAACTGAACAGCACAAGCATGCTTTATATTAGCACGAGCAGAACCTCCAGATCTCTTACAGCATTCATTATTCAAACTGTAATGTCACAGATTTTTAACTGTAATCGAGTTATTACCAAAATGAATTCAAAAGTTGTACAACAGAGTACCACAAACTATAAGAGAAGGAAATTACAGTTAAAAATCCATGTAAACATAAGTTTTAATTTGATCACAGATATACAATGAGTTTGTCAACATGATTGTCAAAGCAAAGAGAATGCTTTTCAGCATTCAAACTGTTTTCCATATTCTTTAACGAAAGTGGCTACTCCAAACAATTTACTGAACACATCATATCATTAAGTCAGGAGAAAACAAAAACAAAATGGTAATCACAGTAATTTATGTTCTTTGGCCATACCAACTCACTAGCTACGCAAATCAGAGGTGAGCAAATCTTTTAAAGTGTTGCATTCAAATAATTCTGCCAGGAATACATAGTCTTCCGTGTGCAACCGGGGGGCTAGGATTTGAGTGCAACATCAAACTGTGACAGGTCGTCCTCATAATGAAGTAAGACCATGGCACTCGGTGCACCGATTAGAAACAGATTACCTCAACAAATTGAAACAAAATCAATTCAATTTATAACAGCTGATCTACAAATGTCAAGGAACTCCCAGATTTCCACGTGTTACCGCACAGAAAGCTGGCCAGAAAGCACACTTAAATGGTAGCTTTTCAGCTAAAAAGGAGGCAAGACAGCGATTTTAAAACCTCTGCGTATTTGGGGTGCTTGTCATACATCTTCAAAAACTGTGTCACTGCTCATTACAGATGGAACGTAATTTAGCATTTCACCAGGGCAACCCTTTACCCCCGTCCACCCCAAAATCAGTTTTGTTGCACAGTGGTTTGGTTAATCGTCAAGTCCCAAATTCTGGTTACACACACACAAATATAAAAACATGATACCAAAAAAAACATTTCTATATATAAACTATCACTAATTAATTATATTGCATAGTTGATTACTTATATCGTGCAATTTTATAAGCTGTTTAAGCACCATATTGAATAGTTTTCTTTTGTGGCTACCAAGAACTGTTTGCTACAAACTCAAATAAGTTTTGTGGCATGTAACATTAGTTACTTGAGATGTGGTATCATCTTGCAAAGTGCTCACTTCTGTGACTTGAATGAAAAATAGGATATTTTAACATGTCATCTGCAGACTGTCAATGTAAAAATGTATGTTATGTTTTAAAATGGGATCAGCTAACTTATGAAATATTGCATAAAATGTAAATCTATGAAAATGGGCTGATTCCATGCATCAAGATGAAAATGTATCTTAAGCACAAATGCATTACAGGTCCTGGAAATGTAAAAATGTTCAATGAAAGGCCATTCTTTTAACATTACCAAAAAAAAATCCCAATCAAACAGAAAGTTTGATTCTTTCATTCAACCACTATCTTGTGTTTTTAAATTATGAACAGCTATGATAATCACTGTATATCAGCTTCAACCCTGGGTCATGTAAAAACAGAAAATAAATTCAATGTCCAGTGTTACCAAGTATTTACAATAGGATGAAACAGAACAGATGGAATAATTTCTTGAGTAATAATAGTGCAATGAAAATTCAAAAATCAGTGGTTGATTAAACTGCTACAAAGCATGATTAACATATTTAGCCATCATGTGTGAATGAATGCTGTTGTACTACCTCTGAATTATGAACTAGAAACTTGAAAGAGCAGAAAAACCATGCAGTTAGCAACAAACAGTTCCATGAGAAAAGGCAAAAAGCCCAATCCAATCGCATTGGTGTGATCTGCATCACTTTGTAACAGATATTATTAATATTCTAGGAAAGCTCACCAAATCTTAACACAGTACTTATTCCTGGCCTTTTGCAGCTTCCTCAAGATAGTACACGTTTACCAAGTGGCGATTAAGGTGCTTGGTAAATTCCCCTTTCACACTGAATATACGATCACAAAATATGCAAACAAAACTCTCTGGAGCATCAATAACATCTTCTTCTAGTGTCCTCTTGTTGGTCTTATCATCAGGGATGGACTTTGCTGCTCCATTTAGACCAGAGTCATCACTTCCTTCTGAATCTTCACTGATGTCACTTCCTTCGTGACTATGAATGCCTTCATCTTCATCTATTTCCCCCATCTCATCCTTGTCCTGTTTTTTGTTCTGATCCTGCTTACTATTCTGAACCTGATCACCATCATATAGGAGCTTATCCTGGTTAATCTTAACAGACTGGATCTCATTTGCACTACCCTGGAGTTTCTTCTGGTTACCCATAACTTTGTTATAATTCTCCAACTTATTCTGGTCGTTCTGGACTTCCAGCTGCTCACTCGTGTCATATTTAACCTCCACCTGGTCAGCCTCGTTATCCTGGAGCCCCACCTGCTCAGTCTCGTCATCCTGGAGCTCCACCTGCTCAGTCTCGTCATCCTGGAGCTCCACCTGCTCAGTCTCGTCATCCTGGAGCTCCACCTGCTCAGTCTCGTCATCCTGGAGCTCCACCTGGTCAGTCTCGTCATCCTGGAGCTCCACCTGCTCAGTCTCGTCATCCTGGAGCTCCACCTGCTCAGACTCGTCATCCTGGAGCTCCACCTGCTCAGACTCGTCATCCTGGAAATCCAACTGCACCGATTGGACATCCATCTGGTCACTCAGGTGATCCTGGACCTCCTCCTGGTCACCAATGCGATCCTGGTCTTTATTTGGATTGTTTGAATTAGGAAGTTCAATACTCATCACCTCTTCTGGCCTTTCTTGTTCAAAGTGATAAATTAAGCTAGTTTCTTCACAAATCTCTTTTGCCTCCAATCTATCCAGATCAATGGAGGTCTTCGATGAGGAAGTTGCAAGTTCTATTTTCCCAGAAGTACTAGTAGGAACCCCAGTTAATTCTGTGCAAGTTACAGGAGGTTCTTCTACACAAAGCAACTCATCACTTTTGTTCATCATCTTTTTAATCAACATTTGTTCATTTGTTTTAGTGACAGTTGACTGGTCAGGTAACATTTGGCACTCTTTCAAGGTCATTTCACAGGCACTTTTTGCAGAATCCAAATCCTTTTGATCAACAGCAGTGACAAGTGGAATTTCCGTCATCACAATATCCAGGAATTGCTCAGAATCCTGGACATCTCTCTCAGGCACCCTTACAGCACTAAGATTACTGCATGAAGAACTTCTGGGGGAATCATTTTTCTTTTTCAACAGGCTCGACTGATGTTCAGGCTGATCAGATTTCTTACCCTTATCTGGATCTTCAGCAGAAAGCAGGCGGGCTTTTTTATACTTTTTGTTTTTCTTCTTACTTTGTTTGCATTTAAGATTTTTCTTGCGTGAGGACTTATCCAATTTGATTCTGCTTCTTTGTGTTTCACGCTCGACCAACTCTTTAGCTTTCCATATCTTCCTCCTTTTCACTTCTGTATGTGCTTCAATCACAGGCTTCTGCTGCAAAGATATGTCTGTTGAGCACCTCTTTCTTTTTCTACCCTTAATTTTCCTTATCTTCTCTGCATTAGTTTCCCTTTTCCTTGACGGGAGCTTGTTGAACACTTTATGGTTTCGGGTCTTCATCCTTTGACTCTTTGAGCTGAAACCTCGTTCCTTTGACACAGAAGTACTTTTTTCAGGCTTGGCAATAACCTTCTCCTCTAGGTTCTCAGCTCTTTTAAGTTGCAGTTTGTCTGACATTTTCTTTCCTATTTTGCCAACAGGAATCTCCAGTTCGACTCGTTTGGTGCGCAACTTCACCTTTGACACATCCATGGTAATGTCACTGCAATGCGGGTGCTTGGACTTGATGTGATACTGCAAGTTGCACTTCTTAGAAGCTGCATACTTGCAGACAGGGCACAGAAACTGCCGTGGATTCACATGGAGTTCAACATGCTTTTTGAAGTTGCTGCGGTCAGCTGTTCTGTATTCACAGTGAGGACAGGTTAAAGGTTTGGGTCCGTTGTGAACTTGCCTGGCGTGTCGAGTCACCTCGTGCTGGTTTGATGCCACGTAGTTGCATTGATCACATTTAAATGGCTTCTCGCCTGTTGAAATACATGAATAGAAACATTTAGTTGCTGGATAGTGCATTATAATAAGATATTCACTAACCCTTCAGCCAGTGTCACTTGGCCATCAGTGACTTAGTCTTAGAATATACTATAGTTAACCAAATTAAAGTCTGTTGAAGTAATTGACTATCTTATTTAAGTTTGTAATTTATATTGTTGCAGAATGCATGTACTTTTGAGTAAAGTTTAAAAATAAAAATTTAATATTTTCATTGAAAGTGACACGATGCACAGGAAATCTAAAATTCCATCAATCTTGCAATGAAATTCTGGACTTCAGTGAACTGCCTGGGATGATTTTGAGAAATTACTTAAGTAGTTTTTTTGGTATCCAATTATCCTCTTACTGCTCATTTATGTTACCACGGTATTTCTAGGCTTTCAAGCAATTTCTAATTTGTAAAAAGAAATTGTGTATTACTATCTTTAACCTTGAAGGTAACCATTCCAGAAATTCACTTCATCTGAAGCCTCCTGAATCTTTTTAATATTTTTGACCCCAGCACCAGAACATCAACACAAAGAAACAACACTTGAACAATAATGCAAAAGTACAGATTCACAGATACTGAAAAGGTATGACAATCCACTGACATGACAATTCAAAGACTACAGGCATGCATGCACAAACACACTATACTGCCAAATACATACCAATAATATGCAGGTACTACCAGTACTCCACTGAGCCCGGTCATCCTTACACTACCACAATGCTTGGCGTAAGGAAGTTCGAAGATTATTTAGGATCTCTCAAGGATATTAGATTTAACTGTGGCGACAGTGAGGCAATTTTAAGAATAGGCACTTAAAATGTTACCATTGTATGATAATAAAATAATATTTTTTGCAATTGTTACAAAATAAAGTTACATTGACATGTTTATTGTAGGTGGTCACATATCATTATCAGATTTTCTTCAATATTTGTATTGTACTTGCAGAAAAACACACTCGTTGCTGGCATTGGGCCTTTTCTACAGGCAGAATGGGCTGAACAATAGTGTCATGACACTGGAATAAAAGGGGGCTGGAGTCTCAGATTTTATAGTTTACTGATTATGCTCCATTATGCTGATAGTCCACAGTTAGCTTAGGAGCCGTTAACATGGGCTTATGTTCTTCCATGTACTTCACCTGTAAGGCAGTTTGAATTACCGGGGGAAGGATGGATCTTGTGTTTTGTACAGCTGACAGAAGAGGATTCCCAAACTAACTAGTACTTGTCCAACCACAGGCAGAATGTTGGAATCCACAAGAACCCAGACTGGCCTTGTAATCACAGCAGACACAGCATCAGGTCCCATGGATTTCCTCCCTGGCAGTAGGCCCCTTCTGCAATGTGCTGGCTAATACACTTCCTCTGTCCTCAAATGACAGGCATCCCCCAAGGTACGACAGGAAATTGGAAGTAGAGGAGGTACTGTCTATTAAAAAGAGTTAAGAAGTGTACAGGCATGATAGACCTAATGGGCTCCTCCTGTATTGTAACTTTAATAATACTATAAAATCTCTGCAAAATACAAAAATGTGACTGAATAACTTCAGGAATATACCATGCCAGATATTTTGCATTACTGCAAACTAAATGTTAATACCTACCAATACTGACCATAAAGTAAAAACTTGCCATAAGAGAATGGAATCAAAAGTCATCTGGTCCAGTGAAGGCATTGTAGGAAAATGGAAATCAACATGTAATGAATAGCAGCCTTACCACACGAAAGAAAATAACTCATCAAAAACAGCCATAACATTTCACCTGATATAACATTGCAATAAATAAGTTAGCCAGGAGCTTAGTCAGCAATTTTACATTTCACTGTGAACGAAGAAATCCATACAACGGTAATCCACCTCACAAATGTAATGAAGAAAAAGGACAATCTCAAGATAGAACTCTCATTTGTTGGGTTAAACAAAGTCAATAAAACTGCTATTTGACAGAAGTATCTGCAATAGTCTCATGTCAGAACCTTTTCAACATACTTAATGTTGCATTTTCTTTGCAAATCATGTAATTTGATCATAAGTATTTGCATTTTGTGGAAGACATGCAAGTCCGCAAATAATGGATTCCTGTTATAATTAGTCTGCAATGCCGGTCTGCATTGGAAAGAACAGCTGTTACCAATTGTATGACATTCTGCTCCTTCTTAAAATCAGATTTAACAGTGAGGGTTAAAGAACAGATGTCAAACCAGTTGAAAAGAAGGTTGCCAATACTCCAGGATTGGCCTGGAGTCTCCAGGAATTGAAGATCGATCTCCAGGACATTGTTGTGTGCAACCAAGGAGAAAGATAATTTCTCTTTACCAGATATAAAATCATTGAAAATGGCAGGGGAAGGCCATTTGGAGGACAGTCAAGCGACATCCAATTGGGTAATAAGTTTTTTTTTTTCCAATCAGCATGGGAAGGTCACACGGATGGATAAGTTGGCAGAAGAAAAGCAGTAGGGTGGGGACAAGTCATGTGAGGAATACATTTAATCATAATTTGACAAACCTAGTCAGATATTATTATGGGAGTTCATTGGCAAGCATAGAGAATCCACCAGTCAGAGTCAGTTGTGAGTTACTCACACCGATCAGAGTTCCTATGTAGTAACAGACAACTACTGGTGCAAAAGTCTGAATATTCTTGTGTGCAGAAATTAATTGTACCTTGTCGCCTTTTGAAACTTAAGTGTTTCACAAAGTGAAATTGAAGATACTACATGATTTGCCATGGGCATATATGTAATGTATGATATGTTAAGTTCTGATGAGCTTATTCATCAGGTATGCAGGTTATTACTAAATGTCAATTTCAAAGCTGTCATGGTTTAAGCTGGACATTCCATGGATGTTACCAGGGCGTATGCTCTTGACCTACTGTAAATAAAAAATTATGCCACCATAAAGGATAATAACTGCAGTTAATGACTGCACTATCACCACAAACATGGACAGCCTGGATGTCCAGTAAACTATTGATATATGGAATTACAGTGGATTGGGTTCCAAACTACAAACTCTAAATAATGAGGTCCCCACATGAAGTTAAATCACTGGCTGTAATGCTTCCACTTAATGAGAGACAGAGATAGAGAAATTGCAACACAAGTCACATGACTGCCACTATTAAAAAGTGACAAGGACAAAGGGCTACAGGCAGTAAAGCTGCCTACATTTTGTCATGGTAACAAGGGGGACTATTTGTTTAGGAATCAGAACCAAGGAGTGCTGATATAATCTTTCTTAAAGCTGGCAAAACTCATTTTCTATCTCAACTGAGAAATCCAGATATACATGGCGATGAAGAGTTCACCAAACACGTTTTTAGTGTTGACCAAAGCTTTACACTTACCCAAAACAGAATCCACCTTGTCTCCAGAAGGAGTTTCATTTGTTGTTAGATCAGAATCCTACTCAAGATCAGGCTCCAATTGACTACAACTACAAAATCAAAGTCAAGTGAAATTGCTTTGCAATAGGTGCTACTGTTCATGCAAGGTGAACCTTCTTTTGCCCCAGTGTTTGCTACAATTGCTCAATTAAGGATAACATAAATCCATGAACTCAGGTGCTTCAAAGTAGAAAACAGCTCTTTGATGCTAGATTCTTACATGGAAGAGAAAAGCCCCAATTGACACCCAGTGAAGGCTTTAACGGGAGGCCAGCACTGTCAACAGGTTGGTCACGAACATCCAAATGGAGGTAGGAGGCAGCCACTCCAATGCTCTCTCCCTCCAGTGGGCACTTAGGTCAGTTACTGATACTTCCTGAGGTTCACTATTATTTTCCCACAACAACCCTGGGAAGCAGCCATAACATGAAGAGAAAAAGGAAACCCGTCTCTGGCTCAGGGTCATTGGCCTAAAAGGATTGGGGAGTGGAGGGCAGAGTATCTCCATCAGAACGATAGGCCTGACTGCCTAATATTCCCACCATTTTCACTGCAATGGCCCAACTTCAAGTAGGATCACGGATAAAAACTCAGACCACGGTGACCAGGCAGACGACATCTTCCTTTCTTCCGCCCCTCTACCCACTGAAGATTTTTTTTTAAATTTACAGGGCAGAAAGAGGCCATTTGGCCCATCGAGTCTGCACAGGTCCTTGGAAAGAGCACCCTACTTAAGCCCACACCTCCACCCTATCCCCGTAACCCAGTAACCCTTTTGGACACTAAGAGGCAATTTAGCATAGCCAATCTACCTAACCTGCTCATCTTTGGACTGTGGGAGAAAACCGGAGCACCCAGAGGAAACCCACAAAGACACGAGGAGAAAGTGCAAAATCCACACAGACAGTCACTAGAGGCTGGAATTGAACCCAGGTCCCTGGAGCTGTGAGGCAGCAGTGCTAACCAGTGTGCCACCATGGTGTCCCGCTGAAGGCTTTCATTTGAAAAATGAGGTCCAGTGGCATGGGATCAAAGTTCAGTCAAAGTCTACCAAGAAAATATACAGCAATGAAAAGTCAACGGTTGAATCACAGTGCAATGCTTTTTGCAAACTGTTATAACCTGCCTGCTTACCATTGGCTGGGGACGAATGACAATCCCACAATCCTATGGGAGTATGAGCTTCCCCAATGAGGGGGGGGGCGGAGAAATCATTAGCAGACTCCCTGCATGAATAGAGCTGGCCAGTTTGGAACCAGAGAGAGAGGAGTGAGCAGCAAGGGAAGTTGCTGCTGCTGTTGTATATATATGTTACTGTAAATAAATGTTATTTCTTTGTATCCTGAAGACTAGTGCTGGATTCTTCATGGGCCTCACAAAACAAACGTTTCTATAAAACAATAGGTGTTTACAACAGACTACTTAAAAACCCCTTCATGTTACCTATCTCTTTTTTCAGCTTTCAAATACCAACCCATATGAAATCTCAACACACCAATTTGAAGCTAAATTAGGCTCATCAAGTCTAATTTCTGAAATGAATGGCTTTTTCTGATCGGTAATTAACATCTACCTCATTCTGAACTTGCTGGTGGGGACAGGATCCTTCCATCTTCCCCTGGAGCTGGAGGGGGCCCACAGAGTACTGGCCAGGCAGCCTAAGGCGAATGAACCCCCGCAGGCAGTGCTGGTGCGGTTCCATCGGTTCTGTGACCGGGAGTGTGCGCTGCGATGGGCCAAGAAGGTGAGGAGCAGCAAGTGGGAGAATTCGGTAGTGCGTATCTACCAGGACTGGAGTGCGGAGGTGGCTAAGCGGAGGGCCGGGTTCAACTGCTCCACGGAAAGCAGGTGAAGTTCGGCATGCTGCCGCCTGCGCGCTTGTGGGTCACCTACAAGGACCGGCATTACTATTTTGAGTCCCCGGAGGAGGCGTGGGCCTTTGTGCAGGCTGAAAAGTTGGACTCGAACTAGAGATTGGGGGCTGTGGGAGTTTTTTTTAAATTTCTGTATCACTGTTTATACAGTTGCTGGTTATTCTGTTTGTTTCTGTTTTTTCTCTCGCTTTCGGATGATGTTGGTTATGGTTTTGTGTTTTAAGGGGGGTATTGGGGTTTGTGGTTGATCTGTGTTTTTGTTTGTACGGGGTTGGTGGATGGGTTGGGACTGCTGTTTGGGAGCTGCGTTGGGGGTGTGAGTGGGGCAGTGTGAAAGCGCGGGCTTTTCTCTGGTTTCCCGCGCTGTGGGACGAGGGGGGTGGAGCTGGTGGCAAGGGGCGTGGATATCAGATCCGTTTTCCCGCGCTGAAGCGATGCCAAGGAGCTGATGCAGGGGAGGAGGGGTGACCTCATATCGGGAGGGGTCAGAGTTAGGGCGGGAGCTGCCGGGGTCAGCAGAAGTCAGCTGGCTCACAGGAGTACTATGGAGGGAGTGTCGCGGCTAGGAGGGGTCCTAGCCTTGGGGAGGGGAGGGGGATACCAGGTTGCTGCTGGATTGGCCAGGGAGGAGCTGGTGTGGGTCGGGGGGGTCGGGGTGAGGTTCTATAGCCGTGGGAAACGGGCCGAATGGGTGCTGGCCAGGGGCGAGCAGTCGATGGGCTATGGCTAGTCGAGGGGGGCGGGGTGCCCCCGATCCGGCTGATTACGTGGAACGTGAGGGGGTTCAATGGGCCGGTTAAGCGGGCCCGGGTGTTTTTGCATCTGAAGGGGCTGAAGGCGGACGTGGCCATGCTCCAGGAGATCCACCTGAAGGTGGCGGACCAGGTCCGTCTGAGGAAGGGGTGGGTGGGCAGGTTTTCCATTCAGGGCTCGACTCGAAGAACCGGGGGGTGGCGATCCTGGTGGGGAAGAGGGTGGTGTTTGAGGCGTCTGAGGTGGTGGCTGATAGTGGAGGCAGATATGTGATGGTGAGCGGTAAGCTGCAGGGGGAGAGGGTCGTGTTGGTAAATGTGTACGCCCCAAATTGGGGTGATGCAGGTTTCATGAAGCATATGTTGGGCCGCATTCCTGGCCTGGAGGTGGGGGGGGCTGATCATGGGGGGGGACTTCAATACGGTGCTGGATCCCCTACTGGATCGTTCTAGTTCAAGGACAGGCAGGAGGCCGGCGGCAGCCAAGGTGTTGAGGGGGTTTATGGACCAGATGGGAGGAGTGGATCCCTGGTGGTTTGGGAGGCCGAGGGCTCGGGAGTACTCTTTTTTTCTCCCATGTGCACAGGGTCTATTACCGTATTGATTTCTTTGTTCTGAGTAGGGGACTGGTCCCGAGGGTGGAGGAAGCCGAGTATTCGGCTATTGCGATTTCCAACCATGCTCCGCATTGGGTGGATCTGGAGATGGGGGAGGTGCGGGACCAGCGCCCGCTTTGGCGTCTGGATGTGGAGTTGTTGGCTGATGAGGAGGTGTGTAGGAGGGTCCGGGGATGTATCGAGAGGTACCTCGAGGTCAATGATACTGGGGAGGTCCAGGTGGGGATGGTGTGGGAGGCTCTGAAGGCAGTGATTAGGGGGGAGCTGATTTCCATCCGAGCCCAAAGGGAGAGGGGGGAAGAGGAGGTAGAGGGAGAGGCTGGTGGGGGAGCTGTTGAGTGTAGATAGGAGGTACGCGGAGGCCCCGGAGGAGGGATTGCTGGAGGGGCGGCGTAGCCTGCAGGCCAAGTTTGATTTATTGACCACCAGAAAGGCGGAGACACAGTGGAGGAAGGCGCAGGGAGCGGTCTACGAGTATGGAGAGAAGGCGAGCAGGATGCTGGCGCATCAGCTTCGCAAGCGGGACGCAGCTAGGGAGATCGGTGGAGTGAAGGAT
Organism: Scyliorhinus canicula; assembly: GCF_902713615.1. NCBI lineage: Eukaryota > Metazoa > Chordata > Chondrichthyes > Carcharhiniformes > Scyliorhinidae > Scyliorhinus > Scyliorhinus canicula. The sequence continues at coordinate 47,104,212 of NC_052153.1, forward strand.
AGGGGTGGGAATGTGGTGCGGCAGGGGGCAGAGGTCAATGAGGTCTTTAGGGACTTCTACAGGGAACTGTACCGGTCGGAGCTGCCGGTGGTGGGAGGGGGAATGGGGAGCATTTTGCACAGGCTGCGATTTCCAAGGGTGCAGGAGGAGCAGGTGGAGGGACTGGGGGCGCCGATCGAGTTGGAGGAGCTGGTCAGAGGGATTGGCCACATGCAGTCGGGGAAGGCGCCGGGACCGGATGGGTTCCCGGTTGAATTTTATAAGAAATACGCGGACCTGTTGGGCCCCTGTTGGTTAGGACCTTTAACGAGGCATGGGAGGGGGGTGTTTTGCCCCCGACGATGTCTCGGGCGCTGATTTCCCCGATCCTGAAGCGTGATAAGGACCCCTTGCAGTGCGGATCATACAGGCCAATTTCACTGCTAAATGTGGACGCCAAGTTGCTGGCGAAGATCTTGGCCACTAGAATAGAGGACTGGGTGCCGGGGGTGATACATGAAGATCAGACGGGTTTTGTGAAGGGGAGGCAGCTGAACACTAACGTGCGAAGGCTGCTAAACGTGATAATGATGCCGGCAGCAGAAGGAGAGGCTGAGATTGTGGTGGCATTGGATGCGGAGAAGGCCTTTGACAGGGTTGAGTGGGGGTACTTGTGGGAGGTGTTGGAGAGGTTCGGGTTTGGGGTGGGGTTTATTAAATGGGTGAGGTTGCTGTCCGAGTCCCTGATGGCGAGTGTAGCGACAAATGGGAGGAGGTCAGAGTACTTCAGGCTCCACCGTGGGACTAGGCAGGGGTGCCCCCTGTCCCCCTTGCTTTTTGCATTGGCAATTGAGCCTCTTGCCATGGCTCTCAGGGAATCGGGGAGGTGGAGGGGTCTGGTGCGGGGTGGGGAGGAGCACCGAGTGTCGCTGTACGTAGACGACTTGCTGCTGTATGTAGCAGACCCGGCGGGGGGAATGCCGGAGGTGATGGAAATTCTTGCTGAGTTTGGGAGTTTCTCGGGCTATAAATTGAACCTGGGCAAGAGTGAGCTGTTTGTTGTACACCCGGGAGATCAGGAGGAGGGGATTGGTAGGCTCCCGCTAAAGAGGGCAGTGAGGAGTTTTAGGTACCTGGGGGTTCAGGTGGCTAGGAGCTGGGGGACTCTGCACAAGCTTAATTTTACTAGGTTGGTGGAGCAGATAGAGGAGGAATTTAAAAGGTGGGACATGCTGCCGTTGTCGTTGGCAGGTAGAGTACAGTCCGTTAAAATGACGGTGCTCCCGAGGTTTTTGTTTTTGTTTCAGTGCCTCCCCATTTTCATTCCGAGGGCCTTTTGTAGGAGGGTGAACAGTAGCATTCTGGGATTTGTTTGGGCGCACGGGACTCCGAGGGTACGGGGGGTCTTTCTGGAGCGGGGCAGGGATAGAGGGGGGCTGGCGCTGCCCAACCTCTCTGGGTACTATTGGGCGGCTAACGTCTCGATGGTACGTAAGTGGGTAATGGATGGGGAGGGGGCAGCATGGAAACGGATGGAGATGGTGTCCTGTGGAGGCACGAGCCTGAAGCCACTGGTAACGGCGCCGTTGCCGCTCCCTCCAACGAGGTACACTATGAGCCCCGTGGTGGCGGCTGCCCTTAAAATTTGGGGGCAGTGGAGGCGACACAGGGGGGAAGTGGGGGGCTCGGTGGAGGCCCCGCTGCGGGGGAACCACCGGTTTGTCCCAGGGAACATTGATGGCGGGTTCCTGGGGTGGCACAGGGCGGGCATAGGGAAGTTGGGAGACCTGTTCATTGACGGGAGGTTTGCGAGCCTGGGTGAGCTGGAGGAGAAGTTTGAGCTCCCCCCGGGGAATATGTTCCGGTAGAGGGGTTCCCTTCGCTGCCCCCGCGGGGGTAAGGGATAGGGCGCTTTCGGGGGTGTGGGTTGGGGATGGGAAGGTGTCTGACATTTACCAGGTGATGCAGGAGGTGGAGGAGGCGTCGGTAGGGGAGCTGAAGGCTAAATGGGAGGTGGAGCTGGGGGAGCAGATTGAGGAGGGGACATGGGCGGATGCCCTGGAGAGGGTGAACTCCTCCTCTTAATGTGCGAGGCTTAGCCTCATCCAGTGCAAGGTACTGCACAGGGCTTATATGTCCGGGACGAGGATGAGCAAGTTTTTTGGGGGCGAGGACAGGTGCAGCAGGTGTTCGGGGAGTCCAGCGAATCATGCCCACATGTTTTGGGCATGCCCGGCACTGGGGGAATTCTGGCAGGGGGTGGTGAGGACGGTGTCGAGGGTGGTAGGGTCCAGGGTCAAGCCAGGCTGGGGACTCGCGATATTTGGGGTTGGGGTGGAGCCAGGAGTGCAGGAGGCGAAAGAGGCCAATGTTTTGGCCTTTGCGTCCCTAGTAGCCCGGCGGAGGATCTTGCTGCAGTGGAAAGATGCGAGACCTCCGAGCGTGGAGACCTGGATCAATGACATGGCGGGATTCATTAAGCTGGAGAGGGTCAAATTCGCCCTGAGGGGGTCGGTACAAGGGTTCTTTAGGAGGTGGCAGCCTTTCCTCGACTTTCTGGCTCAACGATAAGGAACTAGGTCAGCAGCAGCAACCAGGAGGGGGGGGGGGGGGGGGGGGGGGGGGGGGGCTCAGGGTGTAGCGTTTAAGTCAATTTGCTTATTGTTAATTTATTTTGTTGTTTATTGGGTTGGGGGGGGGGGTTTGTTACATGCGTTGTTACGGGTGCCGGGGGTTTTTTATTATTGTTGTTCTGTTGATATATATTTTTCAAAAAATTCCAACAAAAATTAATTTTTTTAAAACATCTTGCTCGACCAATGTGATCCTACAAGATAATCAACTGATATTGCCCAAGATAAACTGCCTGAGTTTCAGCCAACGGGATCAGCCATTAATCATCACAAAATTCCCCAAGTCAGTGTCGACATTTCTCCCCTATCCAGTTGTCTAATGCTAAAACCCAAAATGTTATCCATTTAACCAGAGAGTTTTAGTAAATACTACAATGGACTGATTTAACTTTGTGCTCTGTTATAGACTGCAAGGGACAATGGGTTCTGATATACAAAGAAGAACAAAGAAAATTACAGCACAGGAACAGGCCCTTCGGCCCTCCCAGCCTGAGCCGATCCAGATCCTTTATCTAAACCTGTCTCCTATTTTCCAAGGTCTACTTCCCTCTGTTCCCGCCCATTCATATACCTGTCTAGATGCTTCTGTGCCCGCCTCTACCACCTCCGCTGGTAAAGCGTTCCAGGCACTCACCACCCTCTGCGTAAAAAACTTTCCACGCACATCTCCCTTAAACTTTCCCCCTCTCACCTTGAAATCATGACCCCTTGTAACTGACACCCCCACTCTTGGGAAAAGCTTGTTGCTGTCCACCCTGTCCATACCTCTCATAATTTTGTAGACCTCAACCAGGTCCCCCCTCAACCTCCGTCTTTCCAACGAAAACAATCCTAATCTACTCAACCTTTCTTCATAGCTAGCACCCTCCATACCAGGCAACATCCTGGTGAACCTCCTCTGCACCCTCTCCAAGGCTTCCGCATCCTTCTGGTGTGGTGATATACTCAGTACTTAAGCCTTGTTTGGAACTGGACCTCTACTCGAGAGGAAGTTGCTGGTAGAACAAATACATTTACACCAAGACAACAACAAAGCTTTGCATGGGTCGGTTGAATTAAGGTGGAAGACTGATATAATCTAACATTCTTCATTTGTCCAAATTCAAATTACTTAGTGAGGTTGTCCTTATCTCCACCGAGCCAAGATCATGTGAAAAATACTTGTTAGGATGGGAGGAAATTCCATGTTTTCAGTAACACTGTTTCTTGTGAAACTGTAAAATGCAACATTTTAGATGTCAACTGCAAATGTGATCTTCAATTTCCCTATCCACTTGCAAAATGATGAGCCCTAAAATCAAAACTTACTATTTAATAAACTGAAGCTGCAATAAGCAGACATAAAACAATCTCAAAGGAAAGTTGGGGTCGGTGGAAATCAAAATGATTTAACACAAACTGGTACAAAGTAAGACTCAAATCCCATGTAGGTGTGGTGAAACTTTCAAACTATTTTACTTTCCATCCACCTTTCTTGAACAACAGCAAATATTTGACAGCTTAATTTCCCCCATTACTGATGGTCAATGACTGTCACACAAGTCATCAACAACACACATAATAACTTTTGATAGAATAATTATTCTAAATAGATGAGCAAAATAGCTGGCAGTCAGTAGGCCATGCATCAATAGACGCAATATTTCTACTTGGCACTGTAAGTGGTACTTTTGCAAGTTATCTGAATGCCAGAATATCAACAGCTGTATATTTGGTAAATGACAGAGCCGAGATGCTTTATGCAATATCTGATGCTCTATCAGAGACCAGGGGCTGGATTCTTCGAATCTGGGGCCACCAATTCCCCATTTTGCCGGGAGCTAGCAGAATGGCAGCGTAGAGCACCCGGCTCTAAAATAATAACCATAATCGCTTATTGTCACAAGTAGGCTTCAATGAAGTTACTGTGAAAAGCCCCTAGTCACCACATCCCAGCGCCTGTTGGAGAAGGCCGATACGGGAATTGAACCCACGCTGCTGGCAATGTTCTGCATTACAAGCCAGCTGTTTAGCCCACTATGTTAAACCAGCCCTTATAATAATCTTTATTGTCACAAGTAGGCTTGTATTAACACTGCAATGAAGTTACTGTGAAAAGTCCTGAGTCGCTTATTGTCACAAGTAACGAGGTGCCGACACGCTCTGGAAAATTGCTGGGTCAGTGGCCGCGCATGTGCGCAGCGGCGGCCACGCCATGCTGCATGGCGGAGGCCGCTTGCGGACCGGCCCGCAAAATAGTCCCCTCCTTTGGCCGGCTCATGCACCCCGGACCGGACCACACCCCCCTCACAGTGCCCCTAGCCCGAATAATGCCCCCCCCCGCCTGACCCCCGATGCTCTGCCCCCGACCGGCCTCCGCCATGAAGCACGGTGCTGGGACATAGCCCCAGAATTGGAGAATCCAGCCTCCTATCCCCACCTACCCTGCACATTTTTGCGCACCAAGGGGCAATTTTAGCATAGCCAATCAACCTAACCTGCACATCTTTGGACTGTGAACTCTTACGGCAAACTTTATTTTCTCGAGGCTGAGAAACCCAGCCATGTCTGTAACCCAAGTCTCTACACTCGGGGCTTCATGTCCCTCCACATTAATATAATCTGTCTCCGGGCTACTAGTGAGGCAAAGGCCAAGACATCAGCCTCTTTCGCCCCCTGGACCCCCGGGTCTTCTGAAACTCCAAAGATCGCTATCTCTGGACTCGGCACCACCCGTGTGTTAAGCACCTTGGACATTGCCCTCGTGAACCCTTGCCAGAACACTCTAAGCTCCGGGCATACCCAAAACATGTGGACATGGTTTGCAGGGTTGCCCTTGCACCTCATACAACTGTCTTCTACCCCAAAAACTTGCTCATTCTCGCTGCCGTCATGTGTGCCCGGTGGACCACCTTAAATTGAATTAGATGGAATCTGGCACACGATGAGGAGGAATTAACCCTGCCCAGGACCTCTGCCCACAGACCCGCTTCCAACTCCTCACCTAGCTCCTCCTCCCACTTGCCCTCGAGCTCCTCCACCGGGGTTTCCTCCGCCTCCTGTAGTTCCTGGTAGATATCCGACACCCTCCCCTCTCCCACCCAGGTGCCGGAGACCACCCTGTCCTGTATCCTCAGTGGCGGCAGCGTCGGAAAGGCCACTACCTGTTTTTTCAGGAAGGCTCGTACTTGCAGATATTTAAAGGCGTTTCCTGGCGGCAGATTAAATTTGTCCTCTAGAGCCTTCAAACTGGGAGAGCTTCCCTCTCTGAACAGATCTCCCTTCCTCCTGATGCCTGCCCTCTGCCAGCTCTGGAACCCACCATCCATCCTACCCCGGAAAAACCTGTGATTGATGCATATCGGGGTCCAGACCGACGCTCCCTCCACCCTCTTGTACCTCCTCCACTGTCTCCAGATCCACAGTGTCGCCACCACCACCGGACTTGTGGAGTAACGGTTGGCAAGAACAGCCAAGGAGCTGTTATCAAAGCTCCCAGACTAGTACCTTTACATGACGCCGCTTCCAGCAACTCTCACGTTCCCCCCCCCCCCCATCCCCAATTGCCACCCCCCCAACCCGGAATGCGCTCCAACAGCAATCTCCTTACTCGCGGGGTCTTATTCGCCCACACAAAGCCCGTAATGATCTTACTCACCGGCTTTAAAAAGGCCTTGGGGATGGGGAGGCACTGAAAGACAAAACAAAAATCTGGGGAGGGCAGTCATTTTCACAGTCTGCACCCTCCCTGCCAGTGACAGTTGGCGCATGTCCCACCTTTTAAAGTCCCCTTCCATTTGCTCTACCAACCGGGTCAGGTTGAGCCTGTGCAGGGCATCCCATTTCCTGGCCACTTGTATACCCAGGTAGCAAAAACTTTTCTCTACCATCCTGAGCAGCAGCTCTTTCAGTCTCTCCTTCTGCCCCTTGGCCTGGATCACAAACAACTCGCTCTTTCCCATGTTCAGTTTGTACCCTGAAAAACTACCAAAATCCCTCAGGATCCGCAGAACCTCCCCCATCCCCTCCACAGAGTCCGAAATGTACAGGAGCAAATCATTCACGTAGAGCGAGACCCGAAGTTCCACCCGTCCCCTCCGAACCAGTCCCCGCAAGTTTGAGGCTCTCAGCATCATAGCTAGTGGTTCTATAGCTAGGGCAAATAGTAACGGGGAGAGGGGACACCCCTACCGCGTTCCCCGGTGAAGCTCGAAGTACCCCGACCTCAGCCGGTTTGTGCGTACACTTGCTACAAGCGCCTGGTACAGCAATTTCACCCAGCCAATAAAGCCCTCACCAAACCCGAACCTGCCCAGTGTTTCCCAGAGGTACCCCCACTCCACCCGGTCAAAGGCTTTCTCTGCGTCCATCGCTGTTATCACCTCCGCCTCCCCTGCCTCTGAGGGCATCATAATAATATTCAAAAGTCTCTGGACATTGGTACCAAGTTGTCTGCCTTTAACAAACCTAGTCTGGTCTTCCTCTATCACCCCTGGGACGCAATCCTCAATTCTTGTGGCCAGAATCTTAGCTAGCAATTTGGCATCCACGTTTAAAAGCGAAATAGGCCTGTCTGACCCACAATGTCCTTACCTCGTTTAAGAATGAGTGAGATCAAAGCCTGTGACATTGTTGGGGGAGGGTTCCTTTCTCTCTAGCCTCATTGAAGGTCCTCATCAGGAGTGGGCTCAATATTTCCGAAAATTTCTTATAGAATTCTATCTGGTAACCGTCCAGCCCCGGGGTTTTACCCGATTGCATGCCCTCTATATCGTTGATAATCTCCTCCAATTCAATCGGGAGCCCCCAACCCATCCACCAGGTCCTCTTCCACTTTTCAAAACCTGAACTGGTCCAAAAATTGCCTCATTCCTTCCGCTCCCATCGGGGGCTCCGACTTGTACAGTTTACTATAGAACCCATCACAAACCCTGTCTGATTCCCTATTACCCCGGCACACAACCCTCTATCTGCGATGCCAGCACATTCACCAAAAACTTTGCACCCACATTCAACAGCGAGTTAGGGCGGTACGATACACACTGCTCCAGGTCTTTGTCCTTGTGGTTGCTAAACCCGAGACACTACACTCGCTGTTGCTAAACCAGAGACACCCTTCCACCTCCTCTAACCTAAGGGAATATCAGGTAAGCTCTTCCTTTCTTTTTCTTGTTTTATCTAGAGGGGATGGCAGGGAAGGCAGTGCAATGTTCCTCCTGCAGAATGTTTGAGGTGAGGGATGCCATCAGTGTCCCCGCTGATTTCACCTGTGGGATGTGCACCCATCTCCAGGTTCCGGGGTTTAGATATTTCAGTAAGCTCAGGGAAGGTGGTAAAAGACGGGGAGGGGTGGCATTGTTAGTCAAGGACAGTATTACGATGGCAGAAAGGACGTTTGATGAGGACTCATCTACTGAGGTAGTATGGGCTGAGGTTAGAAACAGGAAAGGAGGTCACCCTGTTGGGAGTTTTCTATAGGCCTCCGAAAAGTTCCAGAGATGTAGAGAAAAGGATTGCAAAGATGATTCTGGATAGTAGCAAAGGTAACAGGGTAGTTGTTATGGGGGATTTTAACTTTCCAAATATTGACTGGAAACGCTATAGATCGAGTACTTTAGATGGGTCCGTTTTTGTCCAATGTGTGCAGGAGGGTTTCCTGACACAGTATTTTGATAGGCCATCAAGAGGCGAGGCCACATTGGATTTGGTACTGGGTAATGAACCAGGACAGGTGCTAGATTTGGAGGTAGGTGAGCACTTTGGTGATAGTGACCACAATTCAGTTACGTTTACTTTTGCGATGGAAAGGGATAGGTATATACCGCAGGGCAAGAGTTATAGCTGGGGAAAGGCAATTACGATGCGATGAGGCAAGACTTAGGATGCATAGGTTGGGGAAGGAAACTGAAGGGGATGGGCACAATTGAAATGTGGAGCTCGTTCAAGGAACAGCTACTGCGTGTCCTTGATAAGTATGTACTGTCAGGCAGGGAGGAAGTGGTCGAGTGAGGGAACTGTGGTTTACTACTAAAGTAGTTGAATCACTTGTCAAGAGGAAGGAGGCTTATGTAAAGATGAGACGTGAAGGTTCAGTTAGGGTGCTTGAGAGTTACAAGTTAGCTAGGAAGGACCTAAAGAGAGAGCTAAGAAGAGCCAGGAGGGAACACGAGAAGTCTTTGGCAGATAGGATCAAGAATAACCCTAAAGCTTTCTATGGTATGTCAGGATTAAAAGAATGACTAGGGTAAGAGTAGGGCCAGTCAAGGACAGTAGTGGGAAGTTGTGCGTGGAGTCTGAGGAGATAGGAGAGATGCTAAATCAATATTTTTCGTCAGTATTCACGCAGGAAAAAGACAATGTTGTCGAGGAGAATGCGGAGTTACAGGCTACTAGACTAGAAGGGCTTGAGGTTCATAAGGAGGAGGTGTTAGCAATTCTGGAAAGTGTGAAAATAGATAAGTCCCCTGGGCCGGATGGGATTTATCCTTGGATTCTCTGGGAAGCTAGGAAGGAGATTGCTGAGCCTTTGGCTTTGATCTTTATGTCGTCATTGTCTACAGGAATAGTGCCAGAAGACTGGAAGATAGCAAATGTTGTTCCCTTGTTCAAGAAGGGGAGTAGAGACAAGGCCGGTAACTATAGACCAGTGAGCCTTACTTCTGTTGTGGGCAAAGTCTTGGAAACGTTTATAAGAGATAGGATTTATAATCATCTAGAAAGGAATAATTTGATTAGGGATAGTCAACACGGTTTTGTGAAGGGTAGGTCATGCCTCACAAACCTTATTGAGTTTTTTGAGAAGGTGACCAAACAGGTGGACGAGGGTAAAGCAGTTGATGTGGTGTATATGGATTTCAGTAAAGCGTTTGATAAGGTTCCCCACGGTAGGCTATTGCAGAAAATACGGAGGCATGGGATTCAGGGTGATTTAGCTGTTTGGATCAGAAATTGGCTCGCTGTAAGAAGACAGAGGATGGTGATTGATGGGAAATGTTCAGCCTGGAGTTCAGTTACTAGTGGTGCACCACAAGTATCTGTTTTGGGGCCACTGCTGTTTGTCATTTTTATAAATGACCTGGAGGAGGGCGTAAAAGGATGGGTGAGTAAATTTGCAGATGACACTAAAGTCGGTGGAGCTGGAGACAGTGCGGAAGAATGTTGCAGGTTCCAGAGGGACATAGATAAGCTGCAGAGCTGGACTGAGAGGTGGCAAATGGAGTTTAATGCAGAAATGTGTGAGGCGATTCATTTTGGTAGGAATAACAGGAAGACAGAGTACTGGGCTAATGGTAAGATTCTTGGTAGTGTGGATGAGCAGAGAGATCTTGGTGTCCATATACATAGATCCCTGAAAGTTGCCACCCAGATTGATAGGTTGTTAAGAAGGCGTACGGTGTGTTAGCTTTTATTGGTAGAGGAATTGAGTTTCGGAGCCATGAGGTCATGTTGCAGCTGTACAAAACTCTGGTGCGGCCGTATTTGGAGTATTACGTGCAGTTCTGGTCGCCGCATTATAGGAAAGATGTGGAAGCATTGGAAAGGGTGCAGAGGAGATTGACCAGGATGTTGCCTGGTATGGAGGGAAGATCTTATGAGGAAAGGTGATTTAAGGCTGTTTTCGTTAGAGAGAAGGTTAAGAGGTGACTTAATTGAGACATACAAGATGATCAGATAATTAGATAGGGTGGACAGTGAGAGCTTTTTTCCTCAGATGGTGATGGCTAGCACAAGGGGACATAGCTTTAAATTGAGGGGAGATAGATATAGGACAGATGTCAGAGGTAGCTTCTTTACTCAGAGAGTAGTAAGGGCATGGAATGCCCTGCCTGCAACAGTAGTGGACTCGCCGACATTAAGGGCATTTAAATGGTCATTGGATAAACATATGGATGTTAAGGGAATAGCGTAGATGGGCTTTAGAGTGGTTTCACAGGTCGGCGCAACATCGAGGGCCGAAGGGCCAGTACTGCACCGTAATGTTCTATGTTCTTCAAGATAAGCGATATCAAGGCCTGCAACAGCTTTTGGGGGGGGGGGGGGGGGGGGGGGGGGGGGGGGGGGGGCCTGACCATCAACTCATTATACAATGCCAACTAGCAGTGGCCCCAGCTCCAACCCAAACTTCGAATAAAACTTGTCCGGGTACCCATCCGGCCCTGCGGCCTTTTCTCGCCTGCATCGCCCCATGTAATCCATCACCTTCCCTCAGCCCAATCGGGACCCCCAATCACTGAATCTTCACCTCCTCAACCCTCGGGAACACACTCCCATCCAAAAACCATCTCATCCCTTCACCCTATACAGCCTCTGATAGAAGGCCTCAAAAACCCCACTCACCCCCTCCGGCTCCGGTATCACTGTGCCCCTCCCATCCCTCATCCTTCCAATCTCTCTCCCCGCTGCCTGCTGCCTCAACCGATGTGCAAGCATCCTACTATTTTCCTCCCCATACTCATAAACTGCCCCTCTGGCTCTAGGCAGTTGTCCCACCACCTTTCCAGTGGACATCAGTCCAAACTCCAGCTGGAGCCTCTGCCTCTCCTTCAGTAACGCCTCCTCAGGTCGCAATGAATATCTCTGGTCCGCCCTCAGAATGTCCTCCACCAACTTCAGCCTCTCAGCCCGCTCCACTCTCTCCCTGTGCACCTGAATCGATACAAATTCCCCCCTTACCACCACTTTCAGTTTCTCCCACAACGTGGAGGCAGAAACCTCCCACATATTATTCAGCTCCACATAACGGCCACCCTCACCCTATCACATACCCTTTTGTCCATCAGTAAACCCACATCCAACCTCCACTGCGGTTGCTAAGCCTCCCCCTGCACCCACCTGAAAATCCACCCAGTATGGTGCGTGGTCAGAGACCACAAATCGCTGAATACTCCAATCCAACCAACTACAACACCTGATCTAAAGCAATCAATGCGAGTGTACACCCTGAGCATTTAAGAAATATGAAAACTTCCATTCGCTCCATAAACCTCAACTACTCCCTCGCCGTAGCAGAAACCTTCAGGGACCTAGGGCACAACCAATCCAACCCAGGATCCAGAACCATATTAAAATCTCCCTCCCCATAATCAGCCGGCGGGTATCCAGGTCTGGAATCTTCCAGAGAACCAACCTCAAGAATTCCAAAACATCCCAATTTTGGGCATATACATTCACTAGCACCACAGGCGTCCTTCTAGCTTCCAACTAATCATCACAAATCTACACCCATGATCGGCTACAATACTGTCAACCTCAAAAGGCAACCCAACCACCCCTCCACCGTTCCCTCCACAGGTCAACTTGCCACTCACCCCCATTAACTATCCAACCAGCTAGCATGGTGGCTCTCTCTTGAGGCCTTCATTCAACCCCCCCCTTCCCCACAACTGCCCTTCCATGAAAAGCAAGTAAAAAAAACACTCAACAGTCCAGACCCATATTCATTAAATACAACAATCTGGCCATTGTGTAAACCCAGATTCCCCACTTTAGCGTCTCCAGCGTCCTCACACACCTCCCAGTCCATGGTCTCTCACTCGCTTCCTCTGGAAAATCAAAATAAAACTCTTGATTCTGGTGTGTGACCCATAGACAAGCAGGATATAACACCCCAAACTTCACCCCTTCCTTATAGAGGGCAGCCTCGATCTGATTATAACCAGTCCGCCACTTGGTCAACTCCCCACCCAGGTCCTGTGTCGATCCTCAGCACATTTCCTTCTGAGGTGCACTTTTTCATTTGCTTCACCCACTTCAATATCTTCTCCTTATCAAGAAAACAACGCAGCCGCAGCACCATCGCCCTTGGTGGTTACCCTGCCTTCAGGTTCCTCCTCAGCTCGCTGTGCGCTCGATCCATGTCAGGGAGGGACAGTCAAAGACCCCCTCCCCCACCAATTTCTTCGACATACTCGGCACATTCTTTGTGACCCGTGTTCCGGAGATTCCGCCTCCTGGATCGTGTCTCGGGGTCGTCTACCTTCGCCCTCAACCTCTTTATGATTATCCGTCACGAGCCCCATCTCTGCCTCCAGCAAGGTCTCATGCTCCCCCACCGACTCCTCCACCATCTGGAGTGCCAGACCCTGCACCTCCAGCCTCTGCTCCACTCTCTTGATGGTCCCCCTAAGTGGCTCCACCACCTTTGCCAGGTCTTCGGAAGCCTCCCGCCTCCATTCAAAATGTCCACAAGCTGTTTGGTGTCTACCACTGGGTGGACAACGACTCCCCAGCACCCTCCGCCAACGTTTCCTGTGTCACACTTCGAATAAACTTTACTCAAGCTGCTGACTCTTGCTTTTTACACTCCTTGTCTGTAGGCCATAAATTAGCCCCACCAATGGAGTACTCCAATTCCTCAGTGCTCAGTCAGGTACCTCACACTCGCAAACATCCCCTAAACCAAGAAATTTCACCTCGAGTGGGAGCCACCCAATGTGTGACCATTCACTCCATGGCCTTCACCGCAAGTCTCATTTATCTGCAGATAGTAGTTTAGCCCAGTTTACTAGGGTCAGTTTCTTTCACATTACTTCATAGTCTGCTTCACTTTAAACCTTAGTTTTTGACTGCCTTCTCCCTTTGTAGAAAGGCAATGCAATTAGCAACCTCGCTATAGCCAGGAGTCTAGAAGGTGTGCCAATTGGATCCAGTATCATTGCATTTATCATATCAGTGTATGTATTAGTGAGGCACATGCTTAACCCTAAATGCTAAATCCCTCATGGTTGAAGTTGTTGAAGCAACTGAACCTATCCAGGTCTGAACTTCCAAGACATAATTTAGGACAGACATTGCAGGCCAAGAATTCAGTGTTGCTAGCCTCTAGATTGACCAAAGAAATATTGTATTTTCTTTTTGGGAAATCTAGGTTAGTATGAAAAAAACACTGAAGAGAACATTAAAGAATGGTTTCCTATGATTCAGTGAAAATGGCTGCTAATAATATTGGAAACAGTGAGATACATTTCCAGAATGGAATTAATGGCTTCCTGGGTTTGGCTGCAATTGGAATAAAACTAAAGAATCACTTAGTAAAACAGTAGGCTGGGCCTACACTGCTGCTTCAGGTATGGGTGAGTGAATAAAGTTCAGGGATAACCACATGTATTATTATCATAGCAACAAGTGGTTCTGTCAATCACTTGATGGTGATGGCTTTTTCCATTTGATGTTGAATCAGGAAGAACGATCATGTTACAATGCATGAATTTACAATTGGTTCCCTGCTTTTCTGCCAATGTCATTACTTGAAAGTATTGGCCCGTTGACAGTTTCACTGTTGCTGACTACATTTTCAGCAGCTTGTTCAAGTTGCCACCTTTTTGTGTGCAACTGTCAGCATGCAATTCATCCGAGTGTGGGAAAGCATTCCCGAACCCGTCCTCACTTCCAATAGGATCATAAGACCATAAGACATAGGAGCAGAATTAGGTCACCTGACCCATCTGCTCTGCCATTCAATCATGGCTGATATTATTCTCATCCCCATTCTTGTGCCTTCTTCCCATAACCCCTGATCCCCTTATCAAGAACCTATCCATCGGTCTTAAAAACACTCGGTTATTTGGCCTCCACAGCCTTCTGTGGCAGAGTTCCATAGATTAGCCACTCTCTGGCTGAAGAAATTCCTCCGCATCTCTGTTTTAAAGGTTCGTCCCTTTAGTCTTAGATTGTGTCCTCTGGTTCTAGTTTTTCCTACAAGTGGAAACATCCTTTCCACGTCCACTCTATCCAGGCCACGCAGTATCCTGTAAGTTTCAATACGATCCCCCCTCATCCTTCTAATCTTCAGCGAGTACAGACTCAGGGGCCACAACCGTTACTCATGCGACGAGCTCTTTACTCCAGGGATCATTCTTGTGAACCTCCTCTGGACCCTTTCAAAGGTCAGCCCATCCTTCCTTAGACACGGGATCCAAAACTGCTCACAAGTGTAAGCAAGAAATGGTGACTGGCTGATATTCCCCTTCAGGGGCATCAGGGAAATTATATCACCCCTAACACCAGCCAAGTCAAGACCAGTTAATGCACACAGACTGGGCATTTGGTTGCTCAATGGCTTATCCAGCTGAAATGACAAATATGCTGATAATTCATATGCACGGTGGCTCTTTTTGAAACAGACCAAAACACAAAAAATTAAGTATAAAATGTGTTGAACCGGACAACTGCAATAAAAAAGCAGAAATATTACACCTTCAACATGAGCTCTGCGAGTACCAACATTCAACGCGGAACAATGCAGCCAGGTGCAACTGTTCAAATTTTTTGAGAGAGCAACAAAATGGCATTTCCTGCCGTTGTTGCACAACTGAAAGGAATCAGCAAGAATAAAGCAGCTCGGCGACGCATTCTGAACACATGGCGTTGCTGAGAAAATTTTTGAAAAAAAGGATTTGCATCTTTAAAAACATATCTGAAACAAATTCAAATTAATGCACTAAGACATAAAGAGATCACCGAATGCCACATTCATTTTGCTCTACTTTGGTTTCTTTTAAGAAAAAGGTTTATTTTTAAATAAAGTTGGTTGATTTCTGAAATAAATCAATTGAAAGTGCAATGGACTGCCTGAAGTGTTACACTTGTTTAGTTACATTATAAATAACCTAAATGGCAGAAAATTATAATATAAAATATAAATTACAGCTAATTAAATTTTAAAATGGTCAAGAAAGTCTGCTCTTTAAAAGCACTGCACAATGTAGCCAAAGTCATAAAAAGCAAAAAGGTCCAGGACTCATTTTGGGACAGGTCAGCTGTTCCCATCTGGGGGAACCACAACTGGCCTCAGTATCATTCAGTTAGGGAGGGTAAACAAATCATCCAGAATTCTTGCTCCCAATCACTAACTGCATCAAATTTCATATGCAAATGGCACCAGAGGACTACAGGACAAGGCTGGCCTGTAACACCTTTGGAAGGTCAAAATACTGGCTTTCTAGGGTTACATCCAGTAAAGTCACTTACTGCAGCAAGAGTGCTCTCAGGAGCGACATTTGTGAGGGTAGGGCAGAAAAATAAATCAAGAAAATTGATTTTAGCTCACAACGGAGGATTAAATCTTTTTGACACCAAGTAAAGTATTGGTGAAACCAATCACTGGGGAATTACAGCAACCCAAATTTCTTTTAAGATTTCTCAAGATAACGAACAGCTAGTATTTATCGCCCATCCCTAGCCTAAGATGGTGATGGTTAGTTATCTTTGTAACCCACTGGTAGCAACTTGGATGCAACTGTAGGTTTTCTCGGCCACTTCTGAAGGCAGCTAAGAGTCAACTAGCTGATATGGGACTGGAGTGATATATGGACCACACCAGGCAAGGATGTCAGGTTTTGTTCCCTAAAGGGCATGAGTAAACCAGTTACATTTTTATACATTAAACAACTTGGTCAGTTGTACTGATACCAGCATTTTAATTAATTTTAAAAATGCTGCAACGGCAGTATATAAAACCGCCACAACAATATATAAACCCACAATCTTTGGAATGACAGCTCCTTTCATAAAGATACAATATCATGCCACCATTAATTGATCTAAAATTACATGACTAACTCACCACTAATTATACTAACCTGAATGTGTACGCATGTGTCTGGTCAGATGAGTTTTCTGAGAACTTGAATAAGGACACTGTGGGCATTTGTAAGGTCGTTCACCTGTGAATCAAGTGCGTGGACATTAAAAAGAGAATGTTACTCTATTGTAGAAGTTGAAAGGTTTCCGCAGAGCTGCCCAAAATGTACTCCGAGAGCCCTGGCAAATGAACATTCAAGGACTGAGATTTATTTCTAATTGGGCTTATATATCCTCACACCAGTATGTTTTGTAAACCTGAAGGTTTGAAAAAGCTGTTCCCGGTTGCCACTTTAGTAGCTAAATCCTAAATCAGATGGTATTAATAACTTAGCATACATGCAAATTAACGAGAACATGGATTTAAAGTTTACAAAATGTTTCTTCTCGGCTCCTATGCAGCCCCACAGTTGAAAAAAAGCTCAGACCACACCCTGTTTACATAAACAGAATCTTCTGAAGCAGATGCTGCATTGTTTCATCAACAGGGTTACATTGTTACTGCTTTGTGTGACACATGGCAATATCATTGTAGTTCGTTTGGCCTGTCTAGATCAGCCAAAATACAACTCCAATCAAAATTTTGGCTATCAAATAAAATAATTTTCACAACCTCAGGATCTCCCACAGCACTTCACATCCAATTGAGGACTTTGGAAGCATCATCGCTTTTCCACTGTAGGAAACACAGCAACCAATGTTCACACAGCAAGGTCCGACAAACAACAATGACCATAATCTGGCTGCGATTTAACTAAAAGGGATTAAAGTCCCACAGCAAGCCCGTTTAGCTCATAGCGCCGAGAAACACAAGGCTATAAAATGTGACTCACATTTGAGGAGGGGCCTCAGCGGGGAACATGCGGCCGAGGCTGCACACAGTCCCATTATGTACACCGTGAAGCTCCAGGCTGGGCACTGTATTCCACTGGAGGGAGGGGGTTGTCAGTGCGATGGTGGTGGGGAGGAGGCATCCCTGGGGAATCAGAGGTGTTGAGTGGTATGAGGGGAGACCCCTAGGGAGTTGGCACAGTGGTTGTGCCCTGTTGTGCAATTGAGGAGAGTCGCCTGAAATACGTCCTGTGGTGGGTCATTGTTAGAAGAGATATTAATTCTTCTAACTTTTTCTGGGTAACTGTTGGTGTAACCCAGTCAGATATATCCAAAGTTTGCAATTTAAATTACATTTTCCACCTGGATCCCACCCCAGGTTGTTAGTGAAAAAAGACTTGCACGGTTGACTAAGTTGGGTGTTTCCAATGCCTAAGTCAATACTGGATGATCAATCCAGTTTTATTCTTATCTTTTATTATAATGGTTTGCCACACCCAAGTGGCTGTTAGGCCATTTCAAAGGATAGTTATAGTCAACCATGTTGTTATGGATCTGGAATCACATGACAAACCAGGTAGGGATGGTAGCTTTCATTTCTCTTTAACAGCTTCCTACAGTCCAGTTAATGTAAATCCAAAACTCCCAATGTCATCCAGAGGTGTACACAGCCGAGCTCAGCAGCGTGTATGTATGTTTGGTCTTTTCATGGTCTGGATGTGCACTGCTCGAGTCCTTGCTGCTCTAGGTTAAGCATTGGTGGGTTCAACTCCGCCACTTCTGGTATTTGAACACATTATCTAGCCTGATAGTGCCATCAAGCATTCTCTAGTCACTGGTAACCTGCTCACTCATGCTCGGTTTGGATTCCATTAGGACTTTATAGCTTGGTCCAAACTGAGGGGTCTAGACAGAGTTTGTCCCCCTTGGCGGAAGGATCGAGAAGTAGAGGACATTGATTTATAAAGATTGGCAAAATAAGCAATGGAGACATGAGGAACAATTTTTTCATGCAGTTAGTGATTAGGATCTGGAATGAACTTCTTGATAACGTGGTGGGAAGGAGATTCAATCGTGGCTTTCAAAAGTGAATTTGATCTTTACCTGAATATCAGGAAAGAGCAGGGCTACAGGGAAAAGGTAGAGAGGTTAAAATAGTTTGCTGTTGCTGAGAGCCAGCACCAGATACAATGGGTCAAGTGGTTTCCTTTGGTGCTGTAACCATTCTATGACAATCAAGTACTTTTATGGTCACCATTGTCGAGACAAGTTTCTTATTCCATATTCATTTAATTACATTTAAATTCCCCAGCTGCTATGGAGGGATATGAAATCATCTTTGGAGCATTAGTCAATGCCTTTGTTACTGTTCCCTCGGTTGCTAACAAGATTTTGAAATCAATACTTTAAACTTTTCTGTCTCATATCACCTCCTGAAGTTTAAAGAAAGATCTGCTACCAATTCCAGTTTAGCTGTACTCACCTACCACCAGCATTGAGGATTTTTTTACATCAAAGGCACTCTTAAGTGAAACATTTTATTGTAGTGATTTTAGCTCCCAGTAAGAATCACTTTCAGCATATTGACGTTTCCAACAGTGCATCTTTCAGTTTTAATGCAATATTATCTGTGTATCTTTTACCAGAGATTATTTTCAACTGATTTTTCTTAAGCCTCGCACTAAAAAGGGGAAAGTGAAATATGGAACCAAGATAAACCTTTGGCACCTACTTCAAGACCTCACTAGAACTGATCCCATTTAATCACATATCAGGAGTTAAATGCCCTATCATTTTGCAGATCTCGACTGGATGGCACAGGGATGTGTCACACTATCTTTGCATTCAGCTGCATATTTGGCGCTGGAATGTGGCGACTAGGGGATTTTCACAGTAACTTCATTGCAGTGTTAATGTAAGCCTACTTGTGACAATAAAGATTATTATATTTAATTTCAGGAAACCAGAGTCAGTTTCTTTCCTTAACCTCCACTTGCGCCAAATAGTTGAAACCCCATAAAAGTGTGCTACGTGTACATTGGATTTTAATTATTTGTCGCACAATTTTATTTAAAGAGTCAACATATGGAAATGACTTCCATACATGAACTCAACATCCTGAAAGTAGGTCCATGTAATTGAACTTAAGTGAGGAGTAGATGAGAAATAGTTACATACGAACACAAGAAATAGTAATAGGCCATTCAGCCCTTTTGAGCCCGCTCCACCGTTCAATGAGATCATGGCTGACCATCTACTCAACACTATTTTCCTGTACTATCCCCATATCCCTGGATGTTTTTAAGATGTAGAAATCAATCTCAGTCTTTAACATACTCAATGTCTGAACCTCCTCAGCCTTTTGGGGCAGAGAATTCCAAAGAAATACCACCGCATTTTAGTCCTGAATGGCATGTCTCTTATTCTGAGACTGTCCCCTGGTTCTAGATCCCTCCCCCAGGCAGGGGAAACATCCTTCCTGCATCTATCCTGTTGAGCCTTGTAAGAATTGTGTGTTTGAATGAGCCAAAGGACAGCTGACTAAAAACCTATTCAAACAGCTGCATGTTAAGAAAGGAGGAGAAACAACCAAGGAAATTCTAGAACTTTGGGCCAAGGCATCCAAAGGCACATTGCCAATGACGGGGCAAAGGAAATGTGGCATACATAAGACGCTCGTGTTGGAGAGTCTCATGGCCAGAGGCAGTTAGATATAGGGACGAGATGATCATAGAAGGATTGGAACAAAAAGTTGAGAATTTTAAACTTGAGGTATTGGTGGACCAAGTGGCAGCATGGTAGCATGGTGGTTAGCATAAATGCTTCACAGCTCCAGGGTCCCAGGTTCGATTCCCGGCTGGGTCACTGTCTGTGTGGAGTCTACACGTCCTCCCCGTGTGTGCGTGGGTTTCCTCCGGGTGCTCCGGTTTCCTCCCACAGTCCAAAGATGTGCGGGTTAGGTGGATTGGCCATGCTAAATTGCCCGTAGTGTCCTAATAGTAAGGTTAAGGGGGGGAGTTGTTGGGTTACTGGTATAGGGTGGATACAGGGGTTTGAGTAGGGTGATCATTGCTCGGCACAACATCGAGGGCCGAAGGGCCTGTTCTGTGCTGTACTGTTCTATGTTCTGAGAGCAAATGTAGGCTATAAGAGTATGGGAATATTTTACTAACTAAATAAATAAATGCTTGGTGAAATTATGCAGTACACATTTTGATAGATCCAGTTTGTAGTTAGAACTGTTATCGGCAATAATTTTAATGATAACTGTCTGCAATAGATTGACTTTTATGTGGGAGAAATCTGTTACATAAGAACATAAGTTACATAGAACATAGAACAGTACAGCACACAACAGGCCCTTCGGCCCTCAATGTTGTGCCGAGCCATGATCACCCTACTCAAACCCACGTATCCACCCTACACCTGTAACCCAACAACCCCCCCCCCCCCTTAACCTTACTTTTATTAGGACACTACGGGCAATTTAGCATGGCCAATCCACCTAACCCGCACATCTTTGGACTGTGGGAGGAAACCGGAGCACCCGGAGGAAACCCACGCACACAGGGGGAGGACGTGCAGACTCCACACAGACAGTGACCCAGCCGGGAATCGAACCTGGGACCCTGGATCTGTGAAGCATTTATGCTAACCACCATGCTACCCTGCTGCCCCTGCAGGGAGTTACATGGCATCTAACTCCACAAGTATCAGTCGTTAAAGTTTATTTACAAAAGGTGCCGCCATATAAATGGTAGCTGCCTTTTAGTGTTTGTTAGAATCCCAATGGTCCCGGGACTAGAACCATAAGGTTCCCCAACTATCCATAGTCCACCACAAGGTGGCAATATGGGGCTCAGCACAGGGCTTTACCGCAGGACCTGAAGTCCTACAAGAATGCAGGAGCTTAGTATAGAGGACGACGTGCTTCTGTGGGGGACCCGCATGGTGGTCCCCGAAAATGGACTGCTCCTCATGGACCTCCACAATGGACACCCAGGCATGACCAAAATGAAAATGTTAATTTGCAGCTATGTTTGGTGGCCCGCATCGACAGACATCGAGTGGGTGGCCTAGTGCTGCGTCCAGTGTCACGCACGCCAGAAGTTGCCCCCTGCAGTCCCGCGCCACCTGTGGGAATGGTCAGGTCGTCTGTGTCTCACCTCCATATAGATTTTGCAAGCCCCTTTTAAGGCGCAATGTTCCTGGCCCTCATCGATGCCCATTCCAAGTGGATGGAGGTACTCAAGATATAGGCGACAACGGCCAAGGCCACCACTGAGAAATTCCGGCACATTTTCAGCACGCAGGGAATATTCGAGGTGCTGGTATCAGACAATGAGTGCGAAATCTGCGGCATTCTTGTCCGCTAATGGGATCCGTCAAGTGAGGACTGCCCCACACCACCAAGCTTCAAATGGTTTCCCCTTAACAAGAGTCCCAGCTGCATGGCCTGGTGGCAGGTGAGGGCAGGAGACCCTTCGGGGAGCGGAGGAGTATTTGGAATTGTCTTGTAATAAACCTTGTTTGGTCATTTCTACTACTGTCTATGAGTCTACTTACTGCGGATTCAACAGTGGTAAAATGCTGGACTTCTCATCAAAAATCAGAAAGCCAGAGCCTACCTAACCTAGGAAAGCCCCCAACAAGAGTCACCCGTTCTCTGGTTTAGGTTTAGAAGGGACAGGAGAAAGATTTAACTTGTGTCCTTTGTCCAGAGCTACCATTCAATCTTTCACCATTATTTAAAATGTCAGAGGTGAAGAGGAGGGTGGGAAGGAAGATCAGGCAATTTGCAGAGGCTGCTGCTGCCAATACTAGATAGGTCTTGCTGCACACAAGCTACAACACTGCAAGTTGTAGTGAGTAAGATCCATCTACAAGCAGGGAGAAGGCACAAACTCTGGCGAACAGTTTCATAAACAACAGTCCGTATTCTGGCACCTTGCTGAAATGACATTTGAGAGCCCAGTCTCACGTAACAGAGATATTGCAGGTTGATGTGAATTAATGTCCATTCGCATCCACCCCAATCTGGGTAATTAGATATTGAGTAGGAACCCTGATCAGTCTTTTCCTCTCTAATCAAGAGGTTGATATTAACTATAGCACTCCTACTGTCGCTTTGTCCGATATCAGCTAACTCAGCAGATTAGGGGACTGAAACTGTTGAATTTCTGGTTGCTAGGGTTTAAGGCTTTGAAAATCACAAACTAGTGAAATTACAAACTAGTTGTTAAATTTCCAACAGTCTACGCAAGAATTACTATAAAAGATCAAACACCAATAAGTCATCTTGAATCAGTTTCAAGAAGGGTGCATGAAGAAATCCATGGTTTAACAAGCATTACTAACTAAATTCAAAGATGAATCAGTCCTTAAGGGAAGCACATCAAATTATGCACTCACCTCTAACAATTTTTGACCAGAACAAAAAAAACCCAAAAAAGAAAGTCAGCCATCAGTGCCTCTGGAAGGTGGACATTGATCTAATCCTGGTTATCCTGCCAATCCGTGATGCCCAGCAGATGTGGTCCAATGTTAAGAATATCCAAGACTAGGGCAGCACGTGGCATAGTGGTTAGCACTGCTGCCTATGGCGCTGAGGATCCGCGTTCGAATCCCGGCCCTGGGTCACTGTCCGTGTGGAGTTTGCGCATTCTTCCAGTGTCTGCGTGGGTTTCACCCCCACAACCCAAAGATGTGCAGGTTAGGTGGATTAGCCACACTAAATTGCCCCTTAATTGGGAAGAAAACTTATAAAAACAAAAAAAATCCAAGATTACGTTTGAAATGTTTGATTATTTACCCATGTGCAGATTTTGAACTAATTTAAATTATTTAATCAAACTCAACTCAAAGAATTGCCCAACATTAGGCATTCTTCAACTGTTTCCGTACTAGCCCAGGCCTTTATGCAGCAAATCAGCACAAGCGGGCCTTACAGGGAACCTGGACTGCAACTGTGGTGCACCCCAATCAATGACTCACATCACTGAAGACTGTCCTCTGACTAAATTCAGCAGAGGGCTTGGACAGCGCTCCACTTAGCCACTGCGGAAGCTATTGCCTAGCTTGGTGATTACTGCAAACACTAAAAAAAAAGATTAACCCACATACTGGAATAGCTTTATTAGTGTGAGCAGGGGATAACTGCTTTGGAGTGCACACCCTCGAGATCAGCAGCAAAAGATTTGCAATTCAATAGAAAGTAACCTGAATAGACTCAACTCAGTATTCAGAGTTGGCACTGAAGTCTGCAAGGGGTATAGTGAGTAGCATCCCTGACTCAGTCAGAAGTTCCAGGACTGGATGGCCAAGGAAGATGTATTCATAATGCAGCCAAACAGACGGAATAGCAACCTGCATATCCTTCCAACACATGCCAATTACAAGCAGTCAAGTGCAGGAGAGATTCCCGGTCCGTAATGTGATATGAAACAAAGTTGGAACCTCTACTATCATTATTCATAGCTCCCGACTACAACATGCATGTGAAACTGCATGTTGCCACCGCAACTCGACTCCAACTGCATGCACACACACACCATCTGGTCTGCTACAAATTGGGGCAATCGGGGCCTCCTGATCGGCGGGGGGGGGGGGATTTAACTGTGTACAGGACTCACTGATGGGCAGATCAAACCCCAGAATGGGGAAATCGGCAGGCAAGGCTAGGAATCTGGGAACATTTATGGAGCATATGGGGTCAGTGGACCCACGGTGGTTATTGCATCCATGTGAGAAGGAATTCCCATTCCTCTTACACAAGGTCTATATCCACATTGACTTCTATGTAGTGGGAAAATTGATGCTTCCAGAAAGTCAGAGTGGCATACACCACAATTGTAATCTCCAACCACGTTCCACGTTACATGGATGTGAGGTTGGAGAAGGGCCATGCCCAACGCCCCATATGGATGTTAGGCATGACCCTCTTGGCCAACAAGGTCTTCTGTCAGAAAACATCACAGGCGAGTATATTACGAACAACCGGAACAGGGAAGTCTCACCTTTCACATTCTGGGAGGCACTGAAGGTTACGATCAGGGGAGAAATTATTGCCTACAAGGTGCATAGAGATAGGGAAGAGAGGGCAGCTAGGCAACAACTGATAGACTCCACACTGAAGGTCGGCAGTAGGTACTGCGAGGCCCCAACCGTAGAACTCCTGGCAGAGAGGAAGAAGCTACAAATGGACTTTACAGTGGACCTTCTATGAGCACAGAAAGAAGGCTAGCCGCCTGCTGGATCACCAGCTGAGAAAGCAGGCAGCCACAAGGGAACTAGCGCAGGTGAATGATAGACGAACCAGAAAAAGGTCAACAAAGCTTTCAAGACCTTCTACTGTACACCTCCGAGCCCCCCCCCCCCCCGACGGGGAATGAAACGGTTCCTCAATATTCTGGATGTGCCAGTCGTGGGGGATGATAGACAGAGGGAGCTGGAAGCACAAATAGGGCTGGGAGAGATCATGGAGAGCAACAACTCCATGCAGGCGGGGAAGGCGCTGGGACCCAACGGGTTCCCGGCGGACCTTTGCAAAAAATTCATGCCGGCTCTCACCCTGCACCTGTGGGAGATATTCACAGACTCACTAGCGAGGGGCACCCTGCCTCCAACTCTAACACAGGCCACCATATTACAGATTCCCAAAAAGACAAAAGGCCCAATGGATCATACAGACCCATTTCCCTGCTCAATATGAAGACGAAAATACTCGCAAAAGTCCTGGCCAAGAGACTGGAGAAGTGAGTACCAGAGGTGGTCACAGAAGACCAGACAGGCTTTGTTAAAGGT
The DNA here is from genome assembly GCF_902713615.1 of Scyliorhinus canicula. Classification (NCBI taxonomy): domain Eukaryota; kingdom Metazoa; phylum Chordata; class Chondrichthyes; order Carcharhiniformes; family Scyliorhinidae; genus Scyliorhinus; species Scyliorhinus canicula. Next base: position 47,129,018 of record NC_052153.1, read on the forward strand.
AGACAGCGAACTGTGAACATCAGACGGCACTTGAATGTGATACTGATCCCATCCGGTGAAGAGAACACTGAAGTGATTGTCTCCCTGGACGCAAAGGCGGCCTTCATCCGAGTCGAGTGGAAGTACCTCATGAAGGTACCAGAGCGGTTTGGGATGGGGACAAGGTTCGGCCGAAAAGGAACAACATGTAAACTATAACCATCTCATCTAACTTTGACCAATGTACAGTGTAAAAATGTAAACTTTTTTTTAAAATGAAATGTACAAAATAGAACGTTATTAAATTTGTTATCATACTGAATAAAACCCGTAGTGTTAAAAAAAACATCAGAAGTGGGGATTTTCGCTGATGACTGCGAACGGTACTGGAGCAGTGCATGTCCAAATGCAGCAAGAAACGGACAATATTCAGGCTTGGGCTGACAAGTGGCAAGCTGCATTTGCATCATACAAGTGCCAGGCAATGACCATCTCCTACAAGAGAGGATCTAACCATCAAGGTTCCTAACACAGCACCTTCCAAACCCCTGACCACTACCATCAGAAGAACAAGAGCAGCAGATACCTGGGAACTCAGGGCGGCACGATGGTGCAGTGGTTAACACTGCTGCCTACGGCACTGAGGATCCGTCTTCGATCCCGGCCCCGGGTCACTGTCTGTGTGGAGTTTGCACATTCTCCCTATGTCTGCGTGGGTTTCACCCCCTCAACCCAAAGATGTGTAGGTTACGTGGATTGGCCACGCTAAATTATCCCTTAAATGGAAAAAAATAATTGGGTACTCCAAATTTATTTTTAAAAAATAACTGGGAACCTCACCACCTGCAGGTTCCCCTTCAAGTCACTCCTCACCCCATCTTGGAAATATATCGTTGTTCTTTCACTGCCGCTGGGTCAAAATCCTGGAACTCCGTGCCTAACAGTACTGTGGGTGTACCTATACCTCGGGGACTGCAGCGGTTCAAGGCGGCAACTCACCACCACCTTCTGATGGGCAATGAATGCCAGTGACACCCACATCTCAATCAAACTAATTTTTTTTTAAATTACTTCGGTGGGTTAGCACTGCGGCCTCACGGTGCTGAGGTCCCAGGTTCGATCCTGACCCCGGGTCACTGGCCGTGTGGCGTTTGCACATTCTCCCCGTGTTTGCATAGGTTTCACCCCCACAACCTAAAAATGTGCAAGCTAGGTGGATTGGACACATTAAATTGCTCCTTAATTGGGAAAAATTTAAATTTAAAAATAAATAAATAATTTTGAAATAAGGCCATGTAAATTCTGGTAGGTAAATGTAAAAAGTCCTAAGTACTATTTTGACTTCCTGATATGCTGGCGAACCAACATCAGTTTTCTCACAGCTTTTTTCAGTACCTTGTGTTCAAATTGCCAAGTGCATTTCCAACCTAATAACTGTGACTATGGTCGATTGGCTGTAATACATTTTGGGACAGCTTGGAGGTGCAATATAAAGCAAGTCTTTCTTACTTTTACATCCTTGCCACCTTTTGCCAATTCTGCAAATGATTCAAAGTGATCCCAAACAAGCCTCTTTACTGAGATTATTCTGCAGCATTAATGTAAGCACAATAGCACAATGGTTAGCACAGTTGCTTCACAGCTTCAGGGTCCCAGGTTTGATTCCTGGCTTGGGTGACTGTCTGTGCGGAGTCTGCACATTCTCCCAGTGTCTGCGTGGGTTTCCTCCGGGTGCTCCGGTTTCCTCCCACAGTCCAAAGATGTGCAGGTTAGGTAGATTGGCCATGATAAATTGCCTTTAGTGTCCAAAAATGGGAGGTGGGGTTACTGGGCTACGGGGATAGAGTGGAGGCGTTGCCTTAAGTGGGGTGCTCTTTCAAAGAGCCGGTGCAGATTCGATGGGCCGAATGGCCTCCTTCTGCACTGTAAATTCTATGATTCTGTGTCCATAAGTATTTTGTAGATAAGTATTTTGAGGATTTGAAACAAACAGCAATGCTGATGCTGCATCAAAAGGCATGGCACATGAACTCCAAATCTATTTTGTACTACCTCTACTAATATGACCACTCTACCTTATTTTTGGCAGGAGAATTGGTGTGCTTTAATACACTGCCTCAGCTTGGCTCATTCAGCAACACACTTGCTCAAGTCAAGCATCATTCAAGATTTGAGCACCAATCTAGACTGACACTTCAGTGCAGTACTGAGGAACCGGTGAACCGTCGGTGCTGTCTATTGAATGAGATATTAAACCCACCTACCTGATCTAAAAGATCCCCACCACTAACTGAAGAAGAGGGAGATCTCCTAGTGTTATATCAACATTCCCCTATTAACCACCATGACCACGTTCAGATAAGCTGATCATTGATATTATTTGGTAGATTGTTTGGGCTTTGCTGTGTGCAATTTGCAGATGTACCGCCCACATAGTAACTTGAAACATAACTCATTGCTTGCATGGGATGCGACAAAATTATTTCTTTGAAAATCTAGCATTAAACAATTCCCGCACAATCGCCTGACTTGCTTTCCAGAACGAATGATGCCATACCTGTGTGTGTTCGCATGTGCTGCACGTAATTGTTCTTTCTGTCAGAGAAATAAGAGCACTGTGAACAAGTATAAACCTTGCGGGGAAAGTGGTTCCGCAAATGCTTTTTCCAGTGATATTCACTGACAGTAGTGTATGTGCAGATGATACATTTATAAACTTTCTCGTTCTCTCCAACTTTGTCATGATGTTTGAGATGTGCCAAATAATGATCGTATCGGTTGGTGTTATATCCACATCTATCGCAGCGAATGGGACCTTTAGAAATATCAGTCTCTTCAGGAAGAGGATCTGGACCTTTGGATTTGGTTTGTTTTTCTGCATTTTCCTCCACAATAAACTTTTTGGCACTATGTACTTTGATGTGATGCACAAACTCCACCTCGGACTCTGCTTCATACTGGCAGGGGCGACAGCGAAATGGTTTGGATTTTTTCCCCTTGTCAGCCAAACTCTCCTGATTCACCACTTCTGTTGAATCTGCACCCGAGTCGCAAGTGTCTTGGGAAGAACTCTCAGAACTGTCCTTTGTTGGAAAACTTGGTAAAACGGGATTTTCTGCACTTAAACTTTCAGATTGCAATGCATCGTTCACATCAGTTCTCAAATCATCCTCATTGTCTGATAAATTTTCATTCACCGTTTTTAATTCTGCCATCTGTCTATCCTCCCCCTGATAGTCGTAACAGCTTATGTCACCGGTTAAGGCAACATTTGCCAACATAACCAGCTGTGGTGCTGCAGTCAAGTCATTCTTGGAAAGATAATTAAGCCCACAGATTTCCTCGTCTGAAGAAATTCCAACACTGGAGTGAGAAAACATACTGGTCCCACTTGCTTGCTCGAGTACTTCTGCAGCCATCTTTGATTCTCTGTGTGGAAAAGCACAAAATGATCTGAATAAATTGGCCGTTGATCTAGTCCACAAATTAAAATCCGACAAGTTCCATTATTTTGCGGCATCAGTTTAGTCAGATTTCTGCACCAAGAAACTTGAACAAAGGTAGAGCACTTGAGGTTGTACAGATATGTTAATTTTTTAAAAATAAATTTAGAGTGCCCAATTCATTTCATCCAAATAAGGGGTAATCCACCTACCCTGCACATCTTTGGGTTATGGGACGAAACCCACACAAACACGGAGAATGTCTAAACTCCACACGGACAGTGACCCAGAGCCGGGATTGAACCTGGGACCTCAGCGCCGTGAAGCAGCAGTGCTAACCACTGCGCCACGGTGCTGCCCCATACAGATATATTCGTATAGCAAATTGCAAATATCTAACTGTTTCAAACAGAACTGCACATGTTTGTTAAATTCAAAGGAAACTTTCTTTATATGTGACAACTTTGGATCACTTACTGAGGCTCAATACAGAGGAAAACTCCAGATTAAATCCAGTTTGAAAAGATTAGTCACCATGAGTTCTAAATGTCAGCAGAACGTAGAACATACAGTGCAGAAGGAGGCCATTCGGCACATCGAGTCTGCACAGACCCACTGAAGCCCTTACTTCCACTCTATCACTGTAACCCAATAACCCACCCTTACCTTTTTTGGACACCAAGGGCAATTTATCATGGCCAATCCACCCAACCTGCATGTCTTTGGACTGCTCATTATAGGCCTGGGCACCAGCAAACAGTTATAAAGAAACTAAAAGTTTCATCCATCTTTGCATTGACCACAGTATGTTGCGTGGGGCCGCCGCCACAGGCGGCCGGAAGTGCAGGACCCTGTATCGGCAGCCGGAGCTGCGAAGGCTACTTCAGGGCCCTACTAGCCCCCTTCAAAACGGATAATCACTCTGGACTTCTAGAAAAACATCCAGAGTGATTCACTCCCGTTTTCTCATGGGCGTGGAGACATAGCCGCATTCTCTCAGAAATCCGGCCACTGTCTAGGGACGGTGGGGCCCTATTTGGCAGAGAGAGGGAGGAGCACAGATGGGAGGGGAAAAGGAAGGGAGGAAAACAGTCGGAGGGTGCACTATCCCGCGGAGTGGAGGGAGGGAGACGCGCTCTCCCGCGGAGTGGAGGGAGGGAGACGCGCTCTCCCGCGGAGTGGAGGGAGGGAGACGCGCTCTCCCGCGGAGTGGAGGGAGGGAGACGCGCTCTCCCGCGGAGTGGAGGGAGGGAGACGCGCTCTCCCGCGGAGTGGAGGGAGGGAGACGCGCTCTCCCGCGGAGTGGAGGGAGGGAGACGCGCTCTCCCGCGGAGTGGAGGGAGGGAGACGCGCTCTCCCGCGGAGTGGAGGGAGGGAGACGCGCTCTCCCGCGGAGTGGAGGGAGGGAGACGCGCTCTCCCGCGGAGTGGAGGGAGGGAGACGCGCTCTCCCGCGGAGTGGAGGGAGGGAGACGCGCTCCCCCGCGGAGTGGAGGGAGGGAGACGCGCTCTCCCCCGCGGAGTGGAGGGAGGGAGACGCGCTCCCCCGCGGAGTGGAGGGAGGGAGACGCGCTCCCCCGCGGAGTGGAGGGAGGGAGACGCGCTCTCCCGCGGAGTGGAGGGAGGGAGACGCGCTCCCGCGCAGTGGAGGGAGGGAGACGCGCTCCCCCGCGGAGTGGAGGGAGGGAGACGTGCTCTCCCCGCGGGAGTGGAGGGGAGGGAGACGCGCTCTCCCCCGCGGAGTGGAGGGAGGGAGACGCGCTCTCCCCCGCGGAGTGGAGGGAGGGAGACGCGCGCTCCCCGCGGAGTGGAGGGAGGGAGACGCGCTCCCCGCGGGAGTGTGAGGGAGGGAGACGCGCTTCCCCCGCGGTGAGTGGAGGGAGGGGAGACGCGCTCCCACGCGGAGTGGAGGGAGGGAGACGCGCTCCCCCGCGGAGTGGAGGGAGGGAGACGCGCTCCCCCGCGGAGTGGAGGGAGGGAGACGCGCTCCCCCGCGGAGGTGGAGGGAGGGAGACGCGTTCCCCGCGGAGTGGAGGGAGGGAGACGCGCTCCCCCGCGGACGTGGAGGGAGGGAGACGCGCTCCCCCGCGGAGTGGAGGGAGGGAGACGCGCTCCCCCGCGGAGTGGAGGGAGGGAGACGGCGCTCCCCCGCGGAGTGGAGGGAGGGAGACGCGCGCCCCCGCGGAGTGGAGGGAGGGAGACGCGCTCCCCCGCGGAGTGGAGGGAGGGAGACGCGCTCCCCCGCGGAGTGGAGGGAGGGAGACGCGCTCCCCGCGGAGTGGAGGGAGGGAGACGCGCTCCCCGCGGAGTGGAGGGAGGAGACGCGCTCCCCCGCGGAGTGGAGGGAGGGAGACGCGCTCCCCCGCGGAGTGGAGGGAGGGAGACGCGCTCCCCCGCGGAGTGGAGGGAGGGAGACGCGCTCCCCCGCGGAGTGGAGGGAGGGAGACGCGCTCCCCCGCGGAGTGGAGGGAGGGAGACGCGCTCCCCGCGGAGTGGAGGGAGGGAGACGCGCTCTCCCGCGGAGTGGAGGAGGGAGACGCGCTCTCCCGCGGAGTGGAGGGAGGGAGACGCGCTCTCCGCGGAGTGGAGGGAGAGAGACGCGCTCTCCCGCGGAGTGGAGGGAGGGAGACGCG